>NC_045708.1:16046440-16386083 GCF_009834535.1 Camelus ferus | reverse complement strand
TGGCCTAGTTAAGACTCAGCTTGAGAACCACTTCCTCTGAAAAGGCTCTACCTGCCCCCGCCCCCGAACCTGCCCAGATTAACAGTGCACCTGTCCGTGTCTATGGCTGTCATTGTCCATTTCATTATCTGGCACCCTCACTAGACTGTGAGCTCCTTGAGGTCAGGGATAATGACTAAACCATCTCTGTATCCCCAGTGGAGGCCCTAACTGTTTGGTGAGTCCATAAATAAGTGAACCTGAATGCCCAGGAGGAGGCTCTGTATACGAGGCATCCACATAGGACAGTATATGGTATGAGCAAGTTATGAGCAGACTGGAAACTAGTTAGAGGAGGCTTACAGCTCCAGAAGCTTCATGAAACCAGGCTCTGGATAGGAGGTTCCAAAACAGACAGCTCTGCAACCACCAAGAAGGCAAACAGATATCTACATAGTGGTAGTAGTGACAGTGGTAGCAGCCTCTTGCCTTCTCTTTGAAGAGGTCGTGTATGTGGTGGAAATAACAGGAATTGTGTTCTAATTTGTATCCTAAATTAGACATTTGCTTGTGATGTGACTTTGAGTGCAAATGGAGGTACATACCATATGTCTAACTATCTAAAAGGCATCAATTAAACTAATGGACCATTTAAATGTTATTTCTATTCCATTCTCCTACTTTGATAAAGATACCTTCATAATGACCTGGAGAGCTAGGTTTGAATTTTGAATTTTCAGGGTTCTTGGGAATACAGTGGCACAAGGAAGCTAGCCCTGACCTCTCTGCTTCTCTTCCCACCAGTGGGAGGCAGAGTAATGCTCCCCTTCTCCTGAGACGTTCACAGCCTAATCCCTGGAGCCTGTGACTATGTTGTCTTACATGGCAAAGGGGAATTAAGATTGCTAATCAACTGACCTCCAGATGGGGAAATTACCCTGGATTATCCTGGTGGGTCCCTACAAGTGAAAGAGGAGAAGAATCAGTCAGAGAAGATATGATGACAGAAGCAGAGTGTGGAGTCACAGGACTGCTGGCTTTGAAGACGGAGGGAGGGAGCCACGAGCCTAGAAACATGGGTGCCTCTAAAAGTTAGAAAAGGCAAGTAAAGAGATTCTCCTCTAAAGCCTCCAGAAAGGAGTACAGCCCTGCTGGCACGTGGACTGTAGCTTGCTGAGACCCACTTCGGACTCCTGGCCTCCAGAAATGTAAGAGGATACATTTGTGATAATTTTTTACAGCAGCAACAGGAAACTAGTAAATGGCCCCAGCTCCGCCCCAAAGCACAAGGCATCGTGTTCACCTGCAGGGCCACACCAGTCAGGAGCCCTAAGTGGCATTTCAACAAACAGCTGCCCCTTGGCCACCCCTTGGGCATAGAGCTGCACACACCAGTGTTCTCAGAGGGATCCAGGGAAGAGGTTCTAGAAAAGAGATGGGGCCATTTGAGCAAGGAAATGTGCATTTTCCATATCTGTGGTTGGTTTGGTAGAGGGTATGGGCTCTGGGCTGCACAATTCCTAGGTCATGTTGGGAGGCACACAGCTCCTAGAGTGGTCCAAGGAAGGACCCTTTAAAGCACAGAGGCCAGGATCCCATAGGCAGTACTGTCTTGAGTCAAATTAATGTACCTGCCTGAGCCTCATTCTGTAAATTAACCATCTGGATCATTACTGAGCACCTCATCTGTGCCAAGTGTTATGCTTAGAGACCACTGAATGGTAGGTAAGGAGCTGGCACAGAGCAAGCCCTCAATAAACTTTACTTCCCTTTTTACTTAATCTCAACTAAACTGATAGGCTTTTAAATTAAAAATAAAAATCCCTTGCTCAAACCCTCTGGTGGCTTCCATTTGCTCCAGGGAGAAGCCTAAAATCCTTTGCAGGCCCAACCTACCCTTCCCACTCTGCCTCCTCCTCTGCTCCCTGCACAAACCTGGTGCCTCCTCAACTGCACCAAGGACCTTTCCTGCTCCCGGTCTTCCCCAGCTGTTCCTTCTATTGGCAATGTCTGCCCTCCACACATACCCACCCTACTTTCACCGAGCTCACCCTTTCAGAGCTTGGCTTAGATGCCGTTCTCTTGAGGAGGCCCTGCCCAGCTCCCTCAGCCCACTGACCGGAGCAGGCTCACCTGTTATCTTCTCTCCCAACTCCAGGGAGCACTCTCTCTAGCACTTAACTTGATGACCATCATAGGACTATTTGTATTACCTTATCTTGGTTAAATATAAGAGGAATCTGTTTTCATAATTTCTCATTTCATTTTCTTCAAGACAAAGTCCTTTTTTATTGTGGTAAAATATACATAACATAAAATTTGCCCTGTAACATTTTTTAAGCGTAATGGTTTAGTGGCATTAAGGACACTCGTCATGTGACCAGCACTACTGTCCCTCTCCAGAACTTTTTCATCTTCTCAAACTGAAACTCTATTTAACACTCATTAAAGAACAACTCTCCATTCTCCCCTCCCCACAGCCTCTGGTAACTACTGCTTTTGCTCTTTCTGTGGATTTGACTACTCTTAGTACCTCATGTAAGTGGAATCATACAATATCTGTCCTTTTGTGTCTGGCTTATTTCACTAAGCATAAAGTCCTCAAGGTTCCTCCATATTGTTGCATGTGTCAGAATTTCACTCTCTTTTAAGGCTGAATAATATTCCATTGTATGGATGTACCACATTTTGTTTACCCATTCATCCACTGATGGGCATTTGGGTTGCTTCCACCTTTCAGCTATTGTGAACAATGCTGCTATGAACAATGGTGTATAAATATCAATTCCCCTGCTTTCCAGTCTTCTGTGTGTATATGCCTGGAAGTGGAGCTGCTGGATCAAGGGGTAACTGTATGTTTAATACACATTGCTTTTTGTCCATTCTTCTAGTCTCCCTGCCCCTTTCCTGCACTGCAGCCTTTAGTACCGTGAGGATACGAACCATGTCTATCTTACTTCTGGGACCAGCACAAGCTGATGCTTCAATCGCTGCTGAATGAATGAGTGTGAGAATGTGGCTGACTTGGGTGAAGGGTGGAGGCCTGTAGCGGTTGTAGACAGAGGAAAAGTGGCAGCAGTTCCTGACCAGGGTTTTCACCCTCAGAAGTCCCAAGGAGGGTGCCCACAAGTTTGTCTTGTTTTCTCCAGTTTTCTTTTAAGTTTTCATAACCTTTCTATAGGGCTCACCCTGCTTGTGGTCCTACACCTGAAGCTATCGGGTGGAAGCATATACCACTGTGTCCAAGTGTCTACACTTACTCTTCCTCCTGAGGTAACAGGAGCACACTGTGGGCACAACTTTGCGTCAAAAGGAACATGGTTAGAATTCAAGCTCCACCACTTATTGGTGGTGACTCTGAGCCTCTCTCTCCTTGTCTGTAAAATGGGAATATCATATAATTCATAGAGCAACTATAAAGATTATCTCAAATGTGTAAAGGGCCTGGAACCAAGGAGATGCTGTCAATAAAGTGTTAGTTCCTCGTTTTCTCCTCCTCTAACTGTCCCCACACACACCATGTGTGCTCAGCTGATAGGCATGATAATCTGTTTTGGAAAGCTTTTATGGTTTTGATCACCATGGGGGCAATTTCTAAAACAAAGACCAGAGGAACATATTGTAGAACACAGAGGAATTCATTATACACTACACGTTCTCTCCACAGAGGCTCAGTCCACAATTAGAGGTGAGAGGGTCCTTACTCTTCCCAGATCAGAAACGTTTGGCACATTGACAAACACTGACCACATCTGAAATGATAAGGAAGGCCTCACAAGGACAGACAGTGGTGGAGTTTGCTTGGCACTTTCACTATATTATCCTTTTTGAGCCGGGCAGGAAACAGATGGAGAGCTGAACGACTGGTCTAAGGTTACACAGCCTGCATTTGGCAGTAAGGTATAATGCAACACATTCAGATCTGGGTTCAAATTCTGACCCGGCCATTCATTCATGCTGTGATTTTAGGCAAGATAAAGTAAATGAGACTCAGGTTATCTGTTTTTAAAAAGACATAATAATTACTTGAGGCATACGACTTTTAGATACTTGTCCTGCAGAGTATATTTTGCCCTCTCTGGGAGAGAGGAAGGAAAAACTGAACACACAGCGGGAAAGGCCAGCATCAGGTTCTACTCAAAGTACGCTTGGGAGACCAGCAGCATCAGCATCACCTGTGAAATTGTTAGATATGCAAATTCCCAACTGCACTGCAGACCTACTAAATCAGCATCCCTGGGAGGTCCAGGAAGAAGCCATGTTCTAATAAGCTCTCTAGGAGATCTGTAAACCCACTACAGTTTGAGAAGCACTTTGCCACACAAAATGTATAAACTGATGCAATCTGGAACGTATTCTGGTAACTCCCAAGTTTACATCTATTTCCCCCGCTTATCCAACTGCTTATCTGACGTCTCCATTTAGATGACTAAAAGACATCTCAAGTGTAATGTGTCTAAAGCCAAACTCTTGATTTTCTCTCTCTGAACCTGCTCCATCTGCAGTATTTCCCCACTGGGAACTAGCAAGACCACTGACCCAGCTCTTCAGGCCAAGAACCTCAGTGGCAATCTTGATGCCATTCTCTCTCAGGCCCTTTATCCAATCCAATCCATCAACACATCCTGCCAATCCAATCTTCAAACACCCAGAATCCCACCCTGCTCACCAAGTCTTCATCACCACCAACCTAGTCCAGGCCACTCTCACTGTGAGGGCCTCCACACCCATTCTTTGCTCCTACAGCCTGCTCTCCTCACAGCTAATCTTTTAAAAACATACATCACAATGACAGTATGTCTTACTGTTGGCGATGTTAATCTTGATCGCTCAGTTAAGGTGGTGGTGCTGGGGTGTCACTTCTTCCAGGCCTTCTCAGCTGAAAGAGCTAGAAAATATTTGTGTTTACACTAAGTCACATATCGACACACATTTATCTTTGTTTCAAGTTCTAACTAATACCCACTCCAATCCAGCTAGCATTTCCCTTTTGCTTATTGGTAATTCTTCTTGTCACTGAGATGCCTAGTTCTCATTATCTGCAATTTATTTACTTATTGTTCAATCCTGGAATAAATATAACTTCAGAATTGCTAATTCACACCCCTCCTGCTCTCTCCCTCTCCCCAGTGTGATAAACAAATTTACCAACTAGAATACAGTGTTTGTGTACTGTTCTTTTTGTCTTTAACCTTACAGTTTCCAATCAAACAC
The DNA here is from genome assembly GCF_009834535.1 of Camelus ferus. Classification (NCBI taxonomy): domain Eukaryota; kingdom Metazoa; phylum Chordata; class Mammalia; order Artiodactyla; family Camelidae; genus Camelus; species Camelus ferus. Next base: position 16,380,890 of record NC_045708.1, on the reverse strand, counting down.
TATTTTCCAAGGTTACTTAGGTCAGATCCTTTCTCTCCCTACCTCTTTAGTAGTAGATCAACATCACATACCTCCTGATAGCAATGCACTGAGAAGGGCATATCACCTCTGTGGTATTCCTCCCCAAAATGCACTAACTTCAGTCTAACCATGAGAAAGCAGCAGATAAACCCAAAATGAGGGACATTCTTCAAAAGTGTCAATGTCAAGGGGGAGGGTATAGCTCAAGTGGTAGAGCACTTGCCTAGCACGCATGAGGTCCTAGGTTCAATCCCCAGTACCTCCTTTGAAAATAAATAAATGAACAAATCTAATTACCTCCCCCTCCAAAAATAAAAATCAATGTCATAAAAAGACAAGGAAAGACTAGGAACTGCCACAGACTAGAAGAGACTAAGGATAGGTAACAATTAAATATAATGTGGAGATCTTGTGGTAGCTCACAGTGGGAAAAAAAAAAATGTGACAATGAATATATGTATGTTCATGTATAACTGAAAAATTGTGCTCTATGCTGGAATTTGACACAACATTGTAAAATGACTATAACTCAATTAAAAAATGTAGAAAAAAAAGAAAAAAAATGTAATGTGGGATCTGGATTGGATCCTGAAATAGAAAAGTTTTTCCATTACTAGAAAAACTAGTGAAACCCAAATAAAGTCTGTAGTATTGTATCTATATTAACGTCTTAGTTTTGATCATTGCACTGTGGTTACATAAGATGTTAACATCAGGGTAACCCAGGTGAAGGCTATAGTACAGATCTCTACTATTTTTAAATTGAAAATTTGACTGAGATAATTATAGATTCACATGCAGTTGCAAAAAATAATGGACATCCCTTGTACACTTCATCCAGTTTCTCCCAAAGGTAGTATTTTGCAAAATTACAGAACGGTACCACAACCAGGATACTAACATTGTGCAATCTACCCATCTTCCCCATTTAACTTGTGCTCATTTGTGTATATATGACATCAATTTTTTGTTGTCTAAAATAATTCCAAAATAAAGTTTTTTTTTAAGTTGATGAAATATCAGGGGAACAAGAGGAGGAACTACATCAGACCACCTCAGTGCCCTTCCCAAACCCCCTCAACAGCTTCCCATCAAACAACAAATCCAAACTCTTTACTACCACAGCCTTTGAGGCCTTAAGTGGTCTGCCCTGCACCTCTCTAGCCTCTTTTCTTTCCATTCTCTCACCCCCTAGCTGTGTTCCAGTCGCACTGGCCTCCTCGCTGTTTCTCAAAGTGGCCAAGGCCTTTCTCATGTCAAGGTTCCCTCTGTCTAGAATTAGCTCTTCCCCTACATATTCACAAGGCTGCCTCCCTTATTTCAGGCCTGTTCAAATGTAATCTCCCCAGAAGTCTCCCCAACCACTCTTTTTAACATCCTCCATCACTCTCTACACTGTTAACTTTCACACCACTAATCAACGCTTGCTATTATGTTTATTAAATGTAAGCCAATGAGAGTAAGTACACCCAAGCTTAAACGGTGCCTGAAATACACTAGCCTTTGATAAATATTTATTAGATGAATAACTAGATAGATGTCATTTACTCTGTTCTTCTAAACAAAGGCTAGTTAGATACTGCCTATAAGGATGTAGGAACCAGTGCTTGTCATAGACCTACTGTATTGTACAGGTATGATGTCATTTAGTTCTTAATAATCCTGTGTAATAGTATTATCCCTCTTCTGCAAATAAGAAAACTGAAGCTCAGAGAGGTTAACGCACAAGCTCAAATTCAGCAGCACAAGGCAGGTCTGAGTTTAAAGCCCTTTTATTTCGACTCTGACAGCTATTATGGCTCAGTGGGAGTCAGTCTAGGCTGAACCCACCAGTCTGAACAATTACATACTTACAGCTCGGATGAATGACATGTACTTATACAAAAGATCTCAGATAGTCCAGACATCTTTTATATTTTGTTCCTGGAGGCCCTCTTTTTATCTTACTTTGATATGTCAAAACCTCCAAACTGCCCATAGCCCTCCAGATATGCGCTAATCAGTGGCATATACTTTGAAAGACTGGACCAGCATACTAGATTAATGTAACTCAAACTAAGCTCTGTGGCCTGCAATTCAGAACCTACACTCACTGACTTCATTTGTTGTTGCCATCTTTGAAAACATGAGAAAAGTTTAGCCTTGAAAATTAAGAGACCAAGGCCCATCAGTTCCACAGAGAACACCTGATATTCTGGAAGGACAGAAGACTTTTGAGAATTCCCCAAATTTATACTTCCATATAAATGCCTCCAAAATTGATATAAGGTATAATTGGGGAAAAAAGATCCTTAATCTTCTTAACCTACTGGTCATATAAATCCAGGACTACAGTGCTTTATAGAGCTATTAAATTCTCTTGTCAGCTTTTGCCTGACCTTTTCCTTTTCCTTGGGATGAGTAACTTTTACTCAGGATGAAAATGATGAAACAAATGGCTCTTCCTCTTTGCTGTACAGTTCACAGTATTCCACCTATACAGAAGCCACCTCACAGCATGGATTCAAGGCTGCAGAATCTGACCCCCACTCTTTATCTCCCACTGTTTGTGTCTCTGAAACCATTTTCCTTAGAGCATATCATTTTCACTTCACCTCCATCACCCTCACTAGCAAATGATTTTCATAACAGACACCTCTTAGGCTGCCTCAGCAAAATTACAAAATAAAATTTGCTGCAGACTTTCAGGTTTGTTTGCAAACAGCTATAGTTTTGACTAAAATCTGCAAACACCAGACACCACTCAGCTATCCCTACTTACCATCCCCTCTCCAACTGTCTCAAATCAGGTCACACAATCTCACATCAGGAGTACGGCAAAGTGTTCCCGGTCCTCTGCCTCTGCCCAGTCTTGATGCCCTGCTGCCAGGATGAGCTTTCTAAACACAAAGGTAACTGATCAAAACTAGGACCATTTGTGTCATAATAACTTCACTTACACTTCTACTTCATAATAACCAAGTCAGATTGGAATATTTATCCCTATTTGCCAAAGAAACTGAATTCAAAGAAATTAAGAAACTCGCCGAGATCAGAAGGTTATTAAGAGCCAGGACTGGAACTCCACCAGGTCTCTGTGGCTCCAGAGCTTGTGCCATCCCCATTACAGCTGACTGGCTTCCCCAGAGCCTTCCTGTCACACCCCCAACACCGCTCTCAGCTCCAGACACACCAAATAACTAACATCTTTCTTCCTGCAACCATACCTAGTGATCACTATTGCCTTGACTGAAATGACATTCCTCAGCCCTTCTCTTTGCTTGGTTCACTCATGACACTGACATTTAAATCAAGTGAGTTTTTTGTCATCAGCGACCCCTTCCCCTCCACCCCACCAACACACATGCACATACAGTACTCACAGAACAGCCTGAAAAGCCTCTGGCACGGCACACATCACAGTCTTCTAACCTGCCCTATCCTAAAGTGTGGGGTGGGCATGCATGGACACAATATTAAACAACATAGAATCACAAAGCGAGTAAGTTATCCCCTTTCCAATTCTCTTTCAATCTCTGACTACAAGGAGGACGTTTCAGGACGGCGGTGGTTATCTGTGGAGCCAGACTGCCTGGGTTCAATCCCTGCTATGTCACCTAACAGCCAACTGGGCCTCAGCTTCTGTGGCTGCACTACACAGATAAGAACATAAATGGGGTCGTTCCACGGGTTAAAGAGTTAATAACACAGCGCCTGCACAGGGCAAGTGCTCAGGAGCAGATGGCTATTACAGTTCTCTCTGGCACCTCTCTGACTATTGCTGCTTATTCTTGAACAGAGCAAGCCTCAGGCCCAGAGCCTTCAGCAGGCAACAGAACCTAACCAGCTAGCGATACTGATGTTCCATTTATAGTAGAATATAAACAGATAAATTTAACGAGTGCATTTTAAATGAACATTAGGTAATAATACAGGTGGTACCTGAATACAGCAAAAAAATAAAAATAAGAACAGTATTGGAATGAATAAAATTGGAGAAGTATACTCAAGTGTTCTCACCAAAAAAAAAATAAAGATAACTATGTGAGGTGACAGACGTGCTAATTAACTTGAATGTAGTAACAATTTCATAATGTATATATATATATCAAATCATCACATGGTACATTTTAAATATATATAATTTTATTTGTCAATTAAACCTCAATAAAGCTGAGCAGGAAAAAGGTGAGGAAGTATATTGTTATTATAATAACATGTTATTAATACATATTAATTCATTTGTCTTCCCCACGAAATTGTAAGTTCCTCAGGGAGAGACTGTCTTCCATTGCTGTATCCCCCAGATCCCAACACATGGCAGGCACACAGTGGGTATTCAGTATGAACTTGCTGAATGAATAACAGCCACATATAGTCTAGTTCAGTGGTTCTCAAAGCATGGTTCTTGAATCAGTAGCTTCAGTATCACCTGGAAACTCCTTAGACCCCACACCAGGCCTAACGAATCAGACACTTTGAGAGGAGGGTCCCAGCAAGCTGGTTTTTAAAAGTCTTACAGGAGATTCTAATGCACTCTTGGGTTTGATCATCACTGACCTGTAGGAAAAAGATTTAGAGCAGGGACAAAAGACAGTCAAGAGAGAAACCAGAGAGCAAGAGCAGAGATGCGAGGAAGCTGTTCTCTGTACCAGGACAGACCTGCCGGTTGGGACACTACGAGAAAGGTAAAGAGCCTATCATGGAAAGATTAGTTCCCGAGGATCTAAGGAGTACCAGGCCAGGAGACCAGGTGATCTGGGTTGGGCTTGGCTCTGCCATTAACCAGCGGTGTGATCATGGCCCTTTAGCTCCCAACCGATGTTTCTTCACCCGTAGGTGCTCCATTCCCCCAGGTTTGGTGTAGGACTCTCCCTGGTGATTCCTTCACTCCTCCAATGCCTAACACCTCTCCCCCATCCCACCTCTCTGACTTCACTGAGGAAATGGAAGCTCAGTCAGAAGATAATGTCCATAGATCTCCTTCCCACATCTACCACCTACCAACATTTACGCCCACATACTCAGCCTCCTGACTCACCACCACACCCAGCCACAATTCTATCCAAATCTAATCCCTCCACTTGTGTGCGAAGAGCCACCCCTCTCACTTACTCAAAGATACTGCTACAGCACATCTCCTCTCTCCCATGTCAATTTTAATTTCTACTGAAAAAGTTATGTCACTCGTCTTTGCTCCCCTTGGCGGTGAAACTCCTCCTAAGAGCTGTGCCAGCTGTCTCCAGTCACTTTCCTCCCATTCTCTCTTTTTTAAAATTTTTTTTGGGGGGGAAGGTAATTAGGCTTATTTATCTATTTTCTAGTGGAGGTACTGGGGACTGAACCAGGACCTTGTGCATGCTAAGCATGTGCTCTACCACGGAGCTATACCTTCCCCCCTTATTCTCTTAAGCCCACTCTACTCAGCCTCTCACCTCTACCACCCTAGCAGCACTGCTCCGGTCAAGGTCACTATGAGCTCCATGTGGTGAAATCCAACGGTCAGTCCCAGTGCTCACGTTACTTGATCTGTCAGCAGCACTCCCCTCAGTTCATCACAGCCTCCCCCTCACACACTCTCTGGCTTTCAGGGCACCAAACTCTTCTGTTCTCCTGCTTTACTGGCCCCTCCTTCTTAGTCTCCTTTACCAATTCTTCTTTTCCCCCAATCATTTATTACTGAAGTTCCCCCAAGGTTCCCCTGGGTGGTCTTCTCTTTTCATCATACTCACTCCCTTATGACTTAATCCAGTCTTGAGACTTCAAATGCGGCTATCTTGACGCTGAAGACCCCCAAACACACACCTGCAGCCCAAACTCCAGACTTCGGGTTGCCAATTCCACGTCCTCCCTTGGATGGGGAGTAGACTTCTTAAGCATGTTGAAAATGGAATTCTTAGTTTTCTGTCAAAGCTGCTCCAAATACAGCCCTCTCTATCAAAATTAACAGCAATTAGCTCTGTATTTTCCGATGCTTAGGCCAGAAATTTTAACCATGCTTGCTTTCTTTCTCTCATACCCTCTTCCATTCAAAGAAATCCTGTTGGTTCACCTTCAAAACCTATCATCTGACCGTTTCTCACCACCTCCAATGCTGCCACCGTGCCGGAGCCAACAAGACTGCTTGGATCATTGCAATACTTTCTAACAGGGCTTCCTGCTTCTACCCTCGCCCCCACATTCCAGTCTCAACACAGCAAGGTCAGTTTTAAAATGGAAGTCAGATCATGTGGTACCTCTGCTCGTAACTCTGCAGGGACTCGTTCCACTCACAGTGAAGGCCGAAGTCTTCACAACGGCCTGCGAAGCCCTACACAAGCAGCTTCCCCAAGCCCTCCCTTCTCTGACCTCATCCCTCATACTCCTTCTCTCTCACTCTGCTGGCTCTGCTGGCCTCAGTGCCACACGCCCCTCTGCTTGAGGGCCTTTGGTCTAGCTGCTCCCTCTCTGGAAAGCTCTTCCTCACAGATCCACCTGGCCAACCCTTACCACCTTCAAGTCTTCTCAAATCTCACTTTTCTCAGTAAGACTACCCTGCCTAGCCTTCCCTGTCCTCTTCCCCTGCTTTTTCCCTCCACAGCACACATCATTTTATAACATACTTTATAATTCACTTGTGTATTATTTATCGTCCATCTCCCTCCACTAGAATTTAAGCTCCATGAAGATCTTTGTTTTTGTTCATTGATGTATCCCAAGAACATTAAAAAGTGCTGGGGATATAGATTATTTATATTTATATTTATAGTATATTTATTCAGTAACTCAAAAAAGTTACTGAATAAATGCCTTGTGCAGGACACATTTTTTAGACAGTTACATATTTATTTTAGTATATTATACTTGAGTATAATATACTAAAAGTATATAAAGTAATATAGTAAACACATTAAGTATGTAAGTTCAGGAGTAACAGGTTCTTTTATGACTTAAAGAAAATATCTGGTAAATAATAGTATTTCAGAAATAATCTGGAGTGGAGGGATAAATTGGGAGTTTGGGATTTGCAGATACTAACTACTATATAAAAAATAGATAAACAACAAGGACCTACTGTATAGCACAGGGAACAATATTCAGTATCTTGTAATGGCCTATAATGAAAAAGAATATGAAAAAGAACATATGTATAACTGAATTACTATGCTATACATCAGAAATCAAAACATTATAACCAACAATACTACAATTTAAAAAAAAAAAGAGAGAAAGAATCTGCAGGTGACACACAAGTGGAGAAACCCTGACCTCTACACACAGAGACAAATTCAGATCCTCTCCCGTTCCTGAGGGCCTTCGCAGCATAAGGGACGCATCTTAGAATTTTCAAACCTGGCTGTGTATACAAATCATCTAGGAAGGCTGTTAAAAAACAGACCCCTATATTCCACTCTAAACTCTCTGAGATTGGTGCCTGGAATCTGTATTTTAAATGTCTCAGGTAATTCTCCTGTAACCAGTCCAGTACCGGGCAAAAATTAGGACTTGGCGACTGCTGGATCAGATAACCTCCATGGGCTCTTCTAGCTCGCAAGTTCTGACATCGTGATAAAACGTAACTGACTACAGTGCACTGGAGAGCAGGGTTTTTTAACTGCAGATTTAACACGTTTCAACCAGCATAAGGGAAAAAACTTAATAGAACAGACTATAAAATGAGATGTATTGCCTGTGGTAAAGGTTATATTTCATGAAATATTTTTCAGAGGTAAGTATATGGATGTAGTAAGTGGTGATACAAAATACTTTGTGTGTTGGGGGGGCTGTGGTCAAAAAATTGTGAAAGCTACTGTTAAGAGAACAATGAATCTCAACCTTCGGTGTTGTAAGAATATGATTTCTAAGCCCCATAAATTTCAAGTCTCTGAGTGAAGTTCAGGAATCTGCATTTTTTAACAGGTGACATGAAGGGAAGGGGTCCTAGACCACACTTTATAGACTACTGAGCTCTGTGAACTCAAACCTGCCCCCAGGACCAATTCAACCAGTGCTTTTCAATACTAGGGGAGGAGGATGAAGGGGCTGGAATGCAAATCCCAACCCTCCATTTTTCTGGTGGTTAAGGGAAGATTTGGAAAAGCATAGTTAATATCCCTGTACTGTTATATTGGGGAGGAACGCTATTACTTATTTATTGTTATTTCAAGAGTTCACAGGATTTTTTTTTCCACCTGAAAAGTGGCAGGAGGAGGAACATGTACTTTTTGTCCACTTAGCAGCACGGACTGTATCTGTTTGGGTCAATGCCATGCTTCAGGTAGGTAAGCACTCGAGTATTTGTTGAGTGAATGACAAGAGAGAAAAATGCTGATCTGGAAGAACAGGAAGCTGTACCTGGTCTCTCTCCAGGCTGCTGTCACTCCCAAAGCCCAGTTCTTCATAGATTTTAGGGACTTCTCGAAACGAGAAAAGCCCAGGAAGCAACCACCTGTATCTGAGCTTACTTACTCAATACCTTTACAGTGAGTAACCCCCATCCTCATCTTCTTTCCTTTCTCAGGAAAGAGTAGCACTCAAGTCACTGAATAAAACCTCTTACACCTAAGCCTACCACAGACCATAAAGAATATGTATTTCAATAAATACGTAATATATACAAACTAGTAACAGCTCCTACTATTTACATATACTACCTTTAATTTTTGAAAACCCTGAAAGGTAGGTGTTGACCTATTTTACATATGATCTGTGGCCCTGAGAGGCTGGCTGACTTGCCTAAGGTCTCACCCAGGTAGAAAGGGGCAGTGTTGCTGGCTGTGCCCACTCTGAGCAACAAGGGGGTCAGATGCTGGGAGCGCACCACTGCCTTGTGCCTGAGGTTACAGAACATCAGCTACAAAATGCACACATCTCCCATCCTGAAGAAATTTCCTCCTTTCATTCAGCGCTTACTGGGGTGTTTATCCCTATAGATAAAGTCATTGAAAAGTAAAAACTAACTCCATTTCTATGACTGCCAGCCCTCCTTGGGCACTTGCGGAACATAGGCTAGAATGAGAAACAGCATTTTGTGGGCCGGTCAACCTATTTTCAGGGAAAATTTGATAGAAGCTTATTTCAAGGGGCAGATGTGTGGTTTAACCTCATTACTTAAAAGCTATAAAACTACAAAAAGACAGCTGGTCTGGAGGCTCCGGAGTCTGACTGCCTTGGTTTGAAGACTTGTGACTTTGGGCAATTAATTTCCTTCTCTGTGTCTCTTTGTGTGTCCTCATCATTTTAACACCTCATAGAGTGATGAAAACTACATGAGATAGTATGTGCCAGCAAAGAACCCCAACCAGCATCCAGGAAAGCATGTGCCTCCCCCGGAGCTGTCTGGACCACCGCCTGGGAGTAACAGTTGCACAGCTATTTCCTAAAATTAGAGTTGGAAGAGGAGTGAGTTGGCCGCTGGTGGGACTCTTCACAGAAAACAAGCCTACACTATCTGCCAGGGACCTACAAGGGATTTGTGAGGCTTAAATTCCAAATGCTGTGCTCTTACCCACTGTGATATATACTATGTAATGTTTAAGCAGAGCCAATCTTTAAAAGCAAAAAGTATAAATATATATACATAGGAAAATGCTTTCAGAGGCAGTCACTATGATATTGAGAGGGTTAGAAGTCATGTTATCAAAACAATACATTCAGCAGGGTAACTGAGGGAGCCTAGAACATCATTAGTGCATAAATTGATGAATGTCTTTGCCTTTCAAGCTACTTTCAGACTCCAGGTAACTACTGACATATTTATCACATAACAAATGAAATCAATAGTGATAAATATAACTACATAACATCTTAAAATCATGTTATGTAAGGTCTTTAACTGGTACAATCATGTATCATTTTTGTTCAGATTTATGAAAATACAAACCATCTACATTTGTTTCCTAAGCTTTCCTGCACCTTAAAGGGAGTCAAGTTCAGTCCTCCTGGTGCCCCCAGGTGCTTTAGGCTAGATTCTCCCCTGACAACCACAAGGGTGGTTTCCATAACAAGCTGCTCCGAAAGCGGTTCTGTACCCCCAGGCACCAGCTAGGTCCCCAGTGGCGGGCAGCTTAAACTATCTGTGCATGGTTTCTGGGCCCTGACCTAGCCATTCACCTAGAAGGCCTGGGCCTTAACCCTTTAGGACCCAGGCCCCTCTGGCAGCCTATTCATCATGGAGTTTAACAGGTTGGGACTGGCCATGTTTCAGCTGCAGGAACAGGCAAAAGTACAAAATCCAATCAGCTCTGCTGCAGAGGGCCGGGGGGATGCAATTTGCAACACTAGCAGAAACTACTGGGACTTGGATGACCTGCTTCCGGCTTAGTGTTCTTTCAATCATACCATGCCGTCTAACAGCTTCAAGATAACAAGGATCTTACGTATACTCACTGCACAGAGGGCCAAGAAAACAGGACAAAAAAGCTTCTACTGGGGCAGTTCTACGAAACTGACATTGCTGGTATCTGGTGGTGGCTGCAGAGGTAAGGCAATATATCCTACACACCCAATGGATGGCATATAAAACCATTACTACGTGAGAAGCCTTAAGAGGGGCGAAAAAGTACAAATCATAATTCTGGTTTCCTCAACTTGTTTTTAAAAAGGCCAGAAAGTAACATTAGCTGTATTTGTGAATTAGCAATTCCAACAGAGAAAACCTACTGTCCTTAGCTCTAATTCTTACATTTAATTTGATTAGTTATTTGGCACATTTTCTACCTAAAAGCTCAAAAAGCTCAAAACAGTAACATGGGCACATACGCATGCAACTTCCCAAGACTACTTGTCTGTGGATTTTGATCTCTCCCCTTTGGCCATACTATGTGGATACAAACGCCAGCCCCCTGGAATAACCTACAGGGTCTCCTCTGTTGTGCCCCCATTCCCTTTTCTAAGGTCTGTCCTGCTGCCAGGGCTGGAGGCTCTAACAGCAGGCTCTGGCCCCTCACTGGCTTGACCTGATCTACTACTCTTCCCCACCCATACTCTGGGTTCTGTGGTCACCCTGCTGTTTCTAAACCAAACAGACTGAGACCTGTTAGCTTTGGAAAGGTGAGTGGCCCTAAGTCACCAGTAACCACCCTGTACTTAACTCTAGCACTTTACACATTTGTGTGATCATCCAGAATGGCCGTTTCACACCCCTGACCTCCAGGCATTACTAATGCCAACAGCAGCCCTAGTTCCTGTGATAAAGGCCCAATCCCACAAACGTTCAAATACCCCAGGATGGGGGATGAATGCTACTGCCTCAGCTCGGAAACTCTGCCCTAAAGGACAGCTGCAGGACTAGAAGATTCATTCAGCAAAGTAGCATCCAGTACTTCTGGGCCTGGAATTGGGATATAGACAGATGCTCGCCATGTACACCACCTTATTCTGAAGACAATCACAATGCAACATGGGGGCAGAGGGGCACCTAAGATCACCCTGAGTTTTCATGTGTAGCAGCTGAAGAAATGAGAAAAATAACCACACAGCAGGAACTTCTTAAGACTAAATTTATTAAAGAAATCTCCCTGGATGTTATGCTTTCCCGCCCTCCCTTGATTTGGCTTTAGGATGTGGTCAGGGCTTCTACTCTTTATAGTGTTCATACGTATCACCCGTAGATCTTGTTAAAAGCAGACAACTTCTAACTCAGTAGGTCCGAGGTGGAGCCCAAGAGCTTTGACAACCCCCCAGGTGGTCCTACCCACTTACTAGCAAGCTCAACCCAACATGAATGCTTCAGACCTGGTATGACATCTGTCTAGAAGTCGGGCTTCTAACCATACAGGAGTTAAGCTTTCCTGGCACTGCTGCTCTCAACTAGTTAGGGAAGTGTCCCCAAGATGTTTCATGACTCACCTAAAATATCACTGCTAGAACTAGGAGCAAAATCCAGCTGATCTCCAAACTCCCCAGGGGCTTTTCCCTACTGGGCCAGGAGCCCAGGCAGTTTAAATTTTTTAAATGGGAAGTGAACTCAACTGAGTACACAAGACAGCAGGACAAATAAAGGGCAGGGAGCTTTATACAGTTAAATCATACGGTACTACAAACATAAAAACACAGCGATACAGCAAACGTTTGTCTAAGAGTAACGCGCACAAGGGTGGCGACGCCACTAGCGGGACTCTCACTTTCTACATCTTCCTGAAATGCTTTATTTAGTTGAAGCTAACACACACTCCATCTCCTCTGGAAAATACAGACTTCCCACAGCAGCCAGCACCCAGCACTAGGTTAGCTATATATTGACCAAGAGTTAGTTTGTTCTCAAAGATGTTTATTCCAGTTGTAGTTGTTAGTGTAATTACAGAAGTTGAAACAATGAGGTCCCCCCCTATAAAAATGAAGCTGAATCACAAGAAATCGGACTCCTTCACAAGTTTTCAATACCATTTACAAAGTGGTGCCCCTACAGAAAAAGACTGAGAAGTGAGTGCGCATTGACACTGTAAGTGAAACAAAAAGTTTATGTTAACACATTTCATGATTCTCCCCTTTAACCAACTGGATCTCATGGATAAGACTTTATTATCAGGAAGACAATATAAGCCACATCTTCATAAAGTTAGGCATACCAAATAATCTCCAGGCTTCAAAATATCTACATAAGCAGCTAAGAAATTAGAGAACGATTTAACGGCAAGGAAAAGGTGGCCTAGGGAGAAATGAACTCAGTCACACGTGAGTAAATTATTGAATTAACTTGTGTTCAAAATGTAAAACCGAGATTGAAAACTATGAACCACTGGCCAAGTAGTGTGTCTAACAGAGAAATGGTGGCTTTCGAATGCCACTGCCTCAGTGACCTGGAAAAGCACAGGCAAGTCCCATTTTCATACCAAAGGGGGAACAAACAGGTAAGAGTAACATTTCTCACATACAGAAACACAAAATTAACTCTTTTTGAGCACTATGTGCCTTGTCCGTGTTTAAGCAGTGTACAAGTATCAAACCATTTAATCCTGAGAAATATCACTATTATTGTAGATTTAGGTAACACAGCTAATACAAGGCAGGGCGGGGATCAAACCCAGGCAATGTGTCTCAAAGACCACCCCCTTCTCTACTTATACTGCCTAACAACCCCATAGATTCTCACTTTAAAGGAAAACCGAGTCCAAAATTTAACCCCAAGCACGACACCAAAGCCTCTGATTCCTTCACCAGACAGTGCTGATAAAACCTCTAGTGAAGAACAGTAGAGAGGAGGCTCCTGGAACAGGGGAGCACTGTGCCCTACCTTTAATTAAGGCTCTGATTTCAAACCCCAGCCCCAACCACACCCTCCCTCTGTATGTTTCCACAGGACCACCACAACAGCCTGTCAACAAGGATGTGGTGAACACGGGCAATGCTGTGAAGCTCAGGCTTGGATCTGCCAGGAAACACTGACATCCAATCAGGGATGGATGACAGGGTTGTTACCAGCTATTCCCATCGAAGCTTTAAGTGGCTTGAGGTCCAAGGACTTGAATATGGCCAGGCTCCTTTCACAGAACACACAACAGTAATTGTACATTTCACTGATAACCTTTTATTGGCTTTTTGGATAGAAACGGGAATTTATTTGCCAGGAAGGATGATCCCATCATACTGAAAGAGAAGAGATTTAATTTTTTCAGAACAGGAGGTAACAGTGAAGACTGTAGCAATGGCTAACGTTAAGAGAATTCAAATCAGATACATGAACTTTGGCTTTTAATCCCATATCCCTTAACAGGAAGCTGGCCAGTTTTAACAACTGCTACCCTAGGCTCAATTTTACTGCACCCTGAGAAAAAGTGGCTCCTATTAAAGCCACATCCCTCCCCCTTCCAGCTACCTGCATTCATGGGGCTGGGCAAAAAGCCTGAGTGTTCTTTAAGCCAACACCCGCGAAGCCCCCACTGGCCAAGTTGCCCAAGTGTTCTATCTTTAAGAAAGCTACCCACCAGAGGGTGCTCGCTCTTGCATCCCCGTATCCCAGCTCCACTCACCAACACCACATTCCACCACATCACCTGAGATAAATCAAGCTTTACCTTCTGCTGGAACCAGCGCATGGCCTCCTCTTTGCTGATTCTGTGTTTGGCCCCAATGCAGCCTGTCTTGCGCTTCTTGTCTGCAATGCTGAAACCTGGCCTACCCAGCACCTGTCCCAGGAATAACCAACAGTCACCTAGCCAGCTCAGAGTCAAGAGCAGACGGACAAGACTCACACAGTGGAGAGATCAGTCTTCAAGAGTCACCTGTTCGCCCAATGAATTCTGGAGCAAGAGGCCCATGGCATGATCTCAGTGTCTCATGTAACTGTGACCAGCAACCTGGACAACACACCACCTTACTCTAGGTTTGCTCTGGAGGCTAGAACTTGCAGCCCTTCCCCTACCTAACTTCCAGTGGTAGTTAAGGATTCTCCACTGCCCCCGAACTCCAAAGCACTTTTATTTTTAAAAATAACATTTCAGTAAACCTTACTTAACATATGCATTGTAAAAATCTTAAAATTCCAAGAAGCACAAAGAGTTATATTTCTTTCCTCTGCTTCAGCTCTAAGTGCTTCGTAAGTTTCTTGTCCCCCGGGTACACCCAACTCTCACTACTGTTTGCATAATCAAATCTAATAGTGAGGGTGCTGCCATTGCTCAGGGTCACACTAGTCAGGATTTACCTAAACATTAGTGACACACATGGGCATTTCTACATTAAAATCCCCATCCTGACTGAGCAAAGAATCACATCACCAAAGTTGCTCCTGTGTCCTCTGGACGGAAGCCACCCCATCCCCAGGGTATAAGCGAAGGAGCAGGGAAAGAACAGCCTGAGTGCAGCCAACCCACACGCCAAACGCAACCCCAGCACCATCTCTCAAATTTTCACTACAGTGGCTGGATGGAGTGCTTCCTTCATCCACCTTTAAGCCACACTGGTGTGTGCTAGATCCTAGGCCGTAAGCTCCACAGCAGCAGGCATCTTACCCATTTGGTTCAAGATGCTATATCTCCACACCTGCCACAAACAAGGTGTATCTTCCCGAGGGAGAGACAGACAACACTCAAAGCCTCAATCCAACATGTGAACATCAAGACAGCACATATGAAATAAAGGAGTAACAGATTCCACTGTAATAAGCCAGAAGTGGAAAAGATTAAGTATTCATACCACGTAGAAGTCCAGGCCATAGATACCAATGCTTGGGTCATATTTGATCCCCAGATCAATGTGTTCTTGGATCCCAAAACCGAAGTTTCCGGTATCTGAGAAGTTATTTTTCCTTAACTCATACTCTCGCACCTGAGGAGAAAAATACAGCAATCACTCCCTGTCAACCCAACCCCCATTAACTAGCTCAACCTGCAACACTCATAAGCCCAGGAACACAATTCTGTGTAATCTGGCCAGTAACAAAATCTAACTTCCCCACTACACCAAATCACATCTCAATTATGGATTTCAGAGAACTTTACTAACTTTCAAAGGACAAGTTAACAGCCATTAGTTCAAAATAAGCAGAACAAAGACAGTACATCAGACGTAACTACTGCCACTGTCATTATCCACATGTGTTATGCTGATGCGTTTAGCATCACATCGTGAACGAAGCCTCACCTTTAGACCTTTCTCCAGGATTTCTTCTGCCTTGGCCCCCCGGACTGTGCAGTGGACAGCAATCTTCTCATTTCTCCTGATGCCGAAGGATCGGACAGTGTATCTAGCTGCAGGCAGGGTAACAAGGAGTCAGCTGCTGTCACACTTGTACTCACTTCTGTCCCCAGAACATCGTCTCCACGGCTCCAAAGAGATATTAGTATCCATCCACTCTCTAAAGTGGTGGTGTTCTAACCAGTGTCACCTAAATCTGTTCACAGAAAGCAGATTTTCCAACTTCCAAGACACTCACTCATACTAAGCAGTTAAGACCTCGAAGCCATAATGTTAAAGCCCCAGGAAGGGCAAGTTCACAACCTGACTAGGCCACTGGAAAACAATGTGTTCTGAAGAAAACATTACTGATGTTAATAGCAAATACTTGCTAAAACCTTATTGTACTGTTCTCCCCATTCCACAGATGAAGTTCTGATACGTTAACTTGCACAAGATTAGCTGGAAATAAGAGGCAGGATCTGAATTCAAGGACCTGCCGTATTCCATTACCCTGAAGCAAGGAAATGCAAAAAACAAACAAAAATAACAGTAAAGCTGACACTGCTCCTGGTTATGGAGCAGGCATCTTCTAACTCATTCTATCCTCTGCAATTTCATACAGCAACTATCACCATCCCCTTTATGCAATTAAGGAAGCTGAGACCCAGAGAGGTCAAAAGCACTAGCGAGTGATAGAGCCAGGATCTGAACTACGTTAGTCTAGGTACACAGCCCTGTTCTTGATGTAGCCTATTTAACCCTAACCACTCATCAAGCCAAATGCCATTTTCTGCATTCTCAACATTTCCACGCTACCTCATATCCTGGGTATCTCTACTTGGGCTAGTCTTAAGTCTCCATTCATAAAACCTGGTATCCCAATGCCACCTGAGCTTGGAAAGCTCGGGAAGGCAATGCTTTTAAGGAATGCCAACTGTCACCTCCTAAAAGGGTACAAAACAGGCTCGACAGCAGGCGAGGTAAGAAACATCCAGGCCTACTGAGTGGCCAGCCCTCTCTGTACCTGCCACTGCTCACCTTTGGAGAACACAGGGGTCTGGCCTGTGAGCTGCTCCAGCACCTTGGCTGCCCGGGTCAGTCTGTCTCCACTCTCCCCCACGCAGATGTTGAGGCAGAGCTTACGGATGCGAAGTTCCCGCATGGGGTTCTCCTTTTCACCTTGATCCTGCTGCAACAGGGAAGCGCACCAGTCAACACACAACCCCACCGCAGCTGTCAGCCCGGTATTTTTATGCACAGCTCAGCTCAAATGGCAAACCTCTAAAGGTTTATGAACTATCACGATGTTTGGGAGGCATCTCGGGGCCCTGTTTCTCCTCCCAAGCACAAACGGGTGAACAGGACGGATACCTGGTGTTAAGAGTTACAGACACCGAAGTAAACCCTAAGTGACTCAAAGTCTAAAGTGACAGCGTCATTACACGGCAGACGAGATGGAAGAAAACAGGATTTACTTGCTGAGGAAACAGCAAGCACGTGGCTGTACAGCGTCCCCTACCCCATTCGGAAGCCGTCTAGCCTTAGGGCAGCGGAAGCCTAGCGTCCGCCCTAAAGGACGACCCGGCTGAGGTTCCGCAGCAAAGCGCAAGCTTCAAGTTCCTGGGACTTGAGAGGTCCGAACCCCGCGTCCCAGGCCCCTCCGCTCGCAGCACGGCCCTCGCTGCAGCCTGCGGGCCGCACTTCCAGACCCTGCGGGGGCTGCCCGGAGCCCGATCCTAAGAGGGTGGGAGGAAGGTGACAAAGCCCTGCTCCGCACCCTGGGGTCGCATGGTTCTGCCAGTTTCAGCACGGCCGGCAATGAGGGCTCTGTTTTTCTCGGGCCACGAGCGAGGTAACCCCCTCAGGCTCGGCTGGCCGTGGATGGAGACGGATGAAGGAAAGCAAACCCAGGTCTCAGCCACTCACCGCCATGATGGGAAACAGGAAGAGAGAGTGAGACTTCCGACCCAGAGCCTTATGGGCCAGGAGGCGGGCTCTTTTCCCAGGCTAACCAGTGAGACGAACGAGAGGAAGAGAGGCGAGTCTGGGGCCGCGTTGGGTTGGCTTCCCCCTCGTGGACACAGTGGCAACTGCAGGCAACGCTGTCCGATTCCTTGGGACCCAGGCTTTCCAAAAGTCAGTTTTTAGACTCCCTGAGCTGGCATCTCTTTGAGCTTCCAGTCCCCCTTAACGCTGTTTCCGCCCACAGCCTCACGACTGGCCTAGAGATGACCAGAACTACGCTATGTCAATTATGCGAATCCTGAAATTAATTTTTTATTCCGCAACAATGTAAACAAATGGAATTTAAATAGTAATTCGAACAGAGTGTTGGCTTGAGAGTTCAGAGCTGTGAAGGCAAGCGGATGCAGTCTGTCTTGGCTAGCTAAATAGCTATGTGACCTTAACTGGCTACTAATTTATTAAGTCTCAGTTTTCCTCGGCTTTAAAATGGATACTTATTTCTCACGGGATTGTTGTGAAAATTAAATGAGGTGTGGAGCACACAGTAAGCCCACGATAAGATATTACCCTAATTAATATGAACTCACTGTATTCAAGCAACCCACTCCCCCCTCCCCAGAAAACTGTTAGACATGGTACATAAGCAAGAGAGGGTCATCGTGCAGGCACCAAGACAGCTTGCAAATTAGTCTCTTGACAGACAAGGACACCGATCTCAGACAGTAACAGGTCTTCCTAGGTTTGCACTAAATCCTCATCAGCAGGACCCAAGGAGGTGACAGGATCCACATCCTAGGCAGAAGCTTGCCTTGAGGCAGCCAGTGTCTTTAACAGGGACAAATGGAAAAAGATGACCATACAGGGCTTTGGTGGAAAAGGAGCCAAGGGTTTTCTTCTGCTTCCATGATTCCTGCTCCCACTGCCACAGGAGAGGCAGAAGCCCCCAGGCTTTCATCCTTGAGGACAAAACGGCACATCTGGGAAGCTGGGCTGATGGAAGAAGGCACAGAGCAAAGGGCCATCCTTCGAGCCTCCTCTATCCAGCACCCAGTGCCAGCCCAGATCAGGGGTTTTGGGCCCCTAGGATGGGCAGAGCCAAGGGAGGGGCAACTCCAGAACTCCAGAAATAAGACAACTGAATGCAGCACAGGATCCTGGGTTTTCTTTTCCAGTAAAGCACATTATTGGGACAACTGGCAAAATCTGAATCTACAGACGTCAGAAATGTTCATTTAATGCTTGGGCTGATTACGTGATCTTGGCTGCCTAAGAGAATTTCCCTGGGTTTAAGAAATACACGTTCAGTATTTGGAGGAAAGGGGCATATCTGCAGTTTACTATCAACTGGTTCGGGGGGGGGGGATGTATATTTCAAGAGAAAAGGATAAAGCCAATGTGGTAAATTTAAGATTTTGGGGAATCTGGATGAAGGATACATGGGACTTCTTGCAACTTCTCTAAACTTGAGGGAAACATGTACCTAGGAGGATACAAGATAGCTTATTTTCAAAAACTCTCATCTCATTCCCTGCCTCCACAATTTTTCTCCAACTGAGTCACTTGACTGCGGTACCCACACATGGTAATGAGGAAAGCTAATTAACAGCTAATATACGGTGCCCAGTAAGTACCAATCACTCAACGTTCAACGTCCCAGTGGAGGTAGGTATTATTGTTTTCCCATTTTACAGATGCGCAAACAAGGCACACAGAAGTTCAGTAACATTTATAGACTCTATTTAAGTCAGATGGTCTAACACCAGAGTCTAATCCTGATTTAGGAGCTGATGAACTAAGCCAGGGCCAAAAGCTGCCCCAGGCTTCCCCCTTTATACCTTTTCCTCCCCGTGACCCCCAGCTCTCTGGTTCTTGCACCAGTCAGGCCCCTAGAAGGAAGACGGAGTAGCAGAATTAGACCCTGCACCCTTCTGCTTCCTCCTTGCTTGAAATAGGCAGGTCAGTAGACACAGAGGCAAAAGGACTTGTGCTTTATTCCCATGCCATAAACTCATCAGCACAAAGAAAACTGGGTCAGCAGGGGCAGGTTTAGAACAGTTCAGGCAAGGGGGTGGCAGGCATAGCACACCAGTGGAGTGCATGCTTGGTGTGCTTGGTGTACGTGAGGTCCCGGGTTCAATCCTCAGTGCCTCAGTTAAGAGGAGGGAAAAACAGTTCAAGTAAGAGAAGAGCAAGTTCAAGGCTTCTCTTTGAGCCACTCTTTCCCAGGTGAGCTCTGCCTGGGCTGCCCCTGGCTGGAGGGGCCTGAGTAGCTGTCAGCCCTCACTTCCTGGTGGCTTTTATGACCACCTGCCATAAAAGGTAGTGACTCTACCTCCAGTAGCTGCTTTTTCCTCCACTGCTTTGATGACCCCAATAGCCACCATCCTGCCTCACATCCTGTGCAGCAAAGCACCCTAGGACACAGGACGTGGAGAAACAGTGGGGAACACTGCCAGCAGCACGAGCTATGGGACCATGGCACAAGAGGCCGAGTGAGTAACGTAGCTGATACTTTGAGTTGTACATATGAGCTTGTTTAATTCTCCCAACAACTCACAGTAGATCTCATCTCTATTTCATGCGGGGGGAAACAGACCAAGGAAGTTGAAGTTCACTTGGCCATAATGGTTGGAAACCCAGAAGTCTCAGCACTTAGATTTCATTCCATCTGCTCATTACACAGTTGGGAAAACTGAGGTCCAGAGAAGGAAAAGGACTTGTTAACATTCAGCAAAGTGAAGTAAGCATCAGGAGTGAGAACGAAAACAAGACTCAAATACTCTGATACTCATACCTTCTAAAGACTAAGCTTTTCCCCCACAGAGGCACCGTAAAGAAGGCGCTGCAGGCTCTGAAGACCAAGGAAGCAGGCTTGTAGGCAAGGGTGCGTTCCTGAGTCAAAGACCCCCTGGGAAGCCGACATCAGTATGACAGTGCACTGTATGCATGCCTTTTAAGCAGACATTGTAATTACTCCTCTAAAAACCCTATACAAAGCTTGTCAGAGGCATCATCTTTGCCCTCAAAGATGTATCAGTTAACTGGACATCCAGGACAGGGGAAGTACAGAAAGAACCAAGGAGGTTGATATTAAAGGCCAAGTGGGCTGACCAAGAGCTGGTTAGCACTTGAGCGTTATAGGTTAGGCCCATTATTGGAATCCTGATGGAGTTCCTCCTTTCCAGTTGGCGTAGGTCCTTAAGCAAATCTCTAGGCTTTGAAACCCCAGTATCCCATGACCATCAGAGGAAACACCAGCCCCTACCGTGGCACTATAGAGAGGTACATGCCCTGGCCCTGAGGTCACATACAGCAAGCTCTCAGTGCGTGGTCACTCTCAGAAGGGGCAAGAGGCAACAACTGCCATGGGTGAAAGGGTTGGGAAAGGAGGATCAGGGACAGTTTTGCTGGATGGGGAAGAAGGCTCCAGTCAAGGAAGCCTTCTTTCCTGGAAGAGAAGCAGAGCTATGCTTCACAGAAGCCACATAGAACACATCTCGCCTCATGGGGACTCAAAAATTAGTGGCCTGAGGAAGAATGCTACTATTTCTATTAATTTTCAACTCTTTTTTTTTTTTACATCAAGCTCTTTTTTTAATGATTTTTTTTGGCAAGGGGAAGTAATTATGTTTGTTTGTTTATTTTTAGAAGAGGTACTAGGGATTGAACCCAGGACCTCGTGCATGCTAAGCATGCACTCTACCACTTGAGCTATACCCTCCCCACAATATTCAACTCTTACAGAGGGTGGAGGAGAAGGGAGGGGTAGGAGGCTCTGAAAAAATTTAATAAGCAATTTTATATAAATCAAGCTTGGAGGGAAAAAAAAAAGAATATTCCTTCTCTTTCCAGAGGGGATAATTGAGGGTCAGAAATAGGTTGCCAAAAGACCAAAGACTGGCAGATGGCCAAACCAGAAGTTGATAACGAGACCAACTCCCCACTCAAACACCAGACTCATCAGTGAGGACTAGCTCTTCCACTAGTTTGAGGAACTTGGCAACTTGCTTGGCTTTATGCCAACTCACAGACCTACACAATAAGCCTATGGGGTCGGCATCATCGCCATTTTAAAGCTGAGCAAACCGAGATCTCCAGCGTCACCGGTATTTCTTGAGAGCTACAAAACTCCAAGTCTACTATCTAGTCCACTAGCTGCACGCTTCGTTCTCTTGGCATCTAGAAAATGGCAGGTGCCTAATAAATGCTCAGGAGGATATGAGCATGAAACCCCCTTATCTCACTGGTTGAAATGTGTGGTAATACTCAGGGTGAGGGGAAACAGGCATTAAAAGCTTCAGATTTCTGTCATTTTAGATGACTCCTTCTTGACAACTAACTCACTCATACCATGTCCCTTCACCTTTTAGATTTTTCTCAGCACTTGCATTCACCTACTATACTATCCACCTGCCTCCTCCACACACACCCCCCCTACAAGACTATAAGTGCCATGAGCAGAGTTGCTTCTTATTCACCATGGTACCCTCAGCACCAAGGACAGTGCCTGGAGTGCTTGTCAATGTTCAAATACCATCCAAAGGAACACATTGCCAATGGCAGTTCTGATCTTTCTCCAGGACGATTAGGCAGGATATGTGAGAAGATTCCAAAATAATGCGTACTCTTTGTTTCATTAGGAACTTATTCTAATTAAGTCATCGAGGACACATGCAAAGATTTATTTACCAAAATGCTTATGGCAGTTTTTAATAAAAATTAGGAACAATATTCTTAGAAGCTGGTGACCTTGAGCTATTCCTTAACTGCGTTCCAGCTTTCTTATTTTACATGGAAATAAAATCCCTTCTTTCTGGGGTTCTGTATGTGTAAACTGCTTAGTCTGGTGTCTGTTACCTAGTAATTTCTCTAATCATTAATCACCATTTTCATTTCATAATGGACGTGGCTAAACAAACTACTGTACTTTGAGATGCAATAAAAAAAAATCCACTAACTATTCAACATGTTAAATGACAAGGAACTTTTTAAAATAAGAAGTGTTATAGAGGGGACTAGGTATAGCTCAGTGGTAGAGTGCACGCTAAGCACATGCAAAGTCCTGGGTTCAATCCCCAGTACCTCCATTTTTGAAAAAGTGAATAGAGTATTATGTTTAATTTGAGTCCACCTGTAAAAATCTAGAAAGAGCTACATGAAAAGTAAGTTATCTGTAAGCCAGGGGGTTGCAGTTTATACTTCATATCTACATGAAATGTTCATTGTAAAATGTTAGACATTACATTTATAATCAGAAAAAGATATCCATGTACACGTGGAGCAGAAGATTAAGAATTCTCAAGTCAGTTGTAGAAAAGGTAGGCTTTAAGCAAATGTAATAAATGACAGTAGTCTGCACTTGAGTGCCAACTGTATGCACGAACAGATGCCCATGTGGAGTATTGCAGGTAATTCTCACAACCCCATGAAGTGAGTCCTAAGTCCCAGAGCATTAATACCTCACGCATCCCTTTACTGTGGGCAAGGGATGGAGCTGGGGTTGAACCTGGGTTTGACACAGCCTGGGTAGCAGTTACGAGAATGGGCTCTGAAGCTGAGTTTTCTGGCTCCTCCACCTAACTAACAGGGGAATGTGGGCAACAACAGCCCCCAGGGGCTGGCATTCTAGTGTCCCCTTGTGTTCTGAGAAGCAGCTGTGGTGTGGTGCAGTTGGGCTGCACCCCGCAGGCCTGCACGCTCTGTACTCACCCAGCCTAAAGATGGAAGAAAGAGCATGGAGTCAGCAACAGAGACATCCATGGTAAGGGGCATCTTACACGTCTGAAGCAAGGTCCTGGAGAGACACTCCACCTTGTGAGGCGGACGGCAGGACATGGCAGCAGTCTTTGCTGAGAGTAGGAAGAGGTTGGCGCTGGGGTGGGGGTGGGAAGAAGGTTACCAGTTATGGAGGGACTTGACATCAGATCGGCTATCAGTTACCAGGGAAATCAGCACAGGGCATGTCCCTTTAATAGACTATCATAATGGAGGTAGTTCTGATCTAAAGATTAGAACAATCACTAGCTGGGCTGGCGGGTAAGTGCATAGGCAGTTACTGACTGGGCTCTGTGACTGGGACAGAATGTCGGTCATGTGAGTAGGTGGAGGCGAAGCAGGTTCTAGTCAAGCAGGGACGTACAGAGAGCAGGAAAACCACCATCCTGGGTGGCCTGATCATGCAGGTACAAGACAGCTGGTCTTAGAGTCAGCACTGCTGAGTTCAAATACTGGTCCTGGTTTTTCCTAGTTTGAGATCCTGGGCACATTTCATACCCTCTCAGAGCCTCAGCATTTTTACCTCTAAAATGGGCTTCATGATACTGATTTCAGTTGGATGTTGTAAGGATTAGATGAGACATGGATATGAAGTGCCCAGATGGTGCTGGCGCCTATTAGGTCCTCAGGGAAGGACTGACCAGAACAGGACAAGAGCTTGTGAGCACCAAGCCTGCGCCAGGCCCATATCAGTGCTGCTATGGCTACCCAGATGTTGGCCCAGTCCCCAAAGAGATTCTGGGTCAAAACCTACACTCAGGACCCTCTCAGAGGTTTGGGGGGCACTACTGATATTTTCTAGGGAGTAGGGGTAGACAGGGTTGCTGAACATCTTCCGTGCGTGGATTTTCCCGTCCAATAGAGAGAGTGCTTCCTAACGAAATGCCCCATCTTTGAGAAACACCTGCTGGAACCAGCCAAGGCAGAGGTTGCAAACTCAGCACCTCCAGGGATCAGGCAGGTGAAAACCATCACTTGTCTTCCTGCAACACCGTTTGTTTAAAATTCAACCTGTAGAGATGAGCTCTCTTTCACAAAGATACTTCCACTTTTCTTGAAACATCCATCCCTCATTGACTTTTGTTTCCATACATTTGATAAAAATTGGGGTGTAGAGAAATCTTTCTTTACTATGAAGACAACCTGGAGAACAGGATGAAAGGCAGGATGAAAGATCATGACACAGGATCTCCTCCTGCTGTCATCACACCTGGTTCTTTAAGATGTTTCAAGTTTCATAAAATTGTTATTTTCACTCAATGCTTGGAATAGTTTCTCAATGCTTGGAAGGTCGGGACCAAACCCAGACCTTCCAAGCATTGAATTTAGCCGATAGGTCCCAGTTTTTGTCCTCTGTTGGGCTTTCTGACCTTTTATTTCCCATCAGAACCCAACCTTCACCCAGGTGGGAAGGGTAGACGTGACAGGGAGGGAAATGGGGGGTGGGGAGGAAAGGCCTCACCTGGGGGCACTTCATCAGGTTCACCAAGAAGCCTGCTCTTGGAGAGAAAGAGCAAGGTCAAGGTCATGGAGCAAAAGAACAAGGTGCAGCCTTGAGGTGATAGACTCACAGCCATGACCAGCACGGAGGGGCCTAACACTCTTGGGGAAAAAGCTTGTCGAGGGTGATCCTGTCCAGGGTGAGGCTCTCTCCTCTCCCACCCCCTTCAGCTCCCTTCCCCATTGTTCCCCCTGCCCTACTCTACCCTTCCATCTTCCTCTCTGATTCTCCCTCCCACCTTCCCTCTTCCACAGTGGGCCATGGGAAGAACTGGGACCCAGGCTCAGACCCCAGTTGTGGCACCATCCAGCTGGGGGATCTCGGGCATGCCACCTGACTGCTCTCTGCCTCAGTTTACTCCCTGAGAGAGTGGGGAGTATGATAACCCCTACCTCTTCGAGAGCCTGAGACTGGGCCATGGTGGCGGGAGACCTGACTTCTGGTTCCAGCTCTGTCACTGACTGACTGGGAGGCTGTGGACATGTATGTGTCCAAATTGTATGTGGACAAACCACATATGTCTGGACCTCATTCCTTCTTTATAAAAAAAATTGTTTTAAATGTGGGCAGAGTTTGAACTAGATAATATGTGAATCTCTTTCAGGCTATGACCTTCTGGGGTCAATTCTTTGAGCTCTGATATCAATTTCTAGTCACGTCCACCCAGTCTCTCAGAGAACTCAAGCTTCTCAGCTGGCCCAGTCTTTCCCTGCCTACAAAAAGCAGCTTTGATGAGCTCCTTTGTCCTCCAGGGACTGACTGTGTACTTTTCAAAGGACAGCACCTGGTTGGATCTGAGATTTGAGCAGGAATGTGATTTTGGGATTCAGGGTCAGTTAGCGAGTCTCTGCACGTGGCTGAGACTGGAACTGGGAGTAGCAGGAGCTGGTGGCCACAGTGGCAGGGAAAGTCTAGAGGGACGGAGAGAGAAACAGAGAGAGGAACATAGCAGACCTACCGGGAGAAGCAGAGAGGAGTCCCCATTTTGAGCTCTTCGACCGTGAGACACTCTGAGTGTTTGTAATGGATTTGCCCCACTTTCTTCTTTTCTATTAAGCTCCCAATTAACTTCTGTTCCTTGTCACCAAAGGTTTCTAACCCACCTAGGTTAATGCGCAGAGGTTTGGTTTATTATTTTTCTGAAAAGCTGAGTACGATTTCAGTAGAAAAAAAAGAGAAAGCTAAACAAGGACACACACACACATACACACACACCACAGTAAGATCAAACTGAAAGGAAGACAACTGTCAGTTATTAATTTGACAGAGGTTTCTCGAGCACCTACACTGTGCCAAGCACTGAGTCCAGTGCTTTACACACACATTACCTGCTCTCATATTCACAACAACCCTTGTGAAGAGGTGAGTAATGTTTCCCCCATTCCAGAGGGAATTGACGCACAGAGAGGTTAAGGGACTTGTGTAAGGACACACAGCTGGGGAGCAGCAGAGACATCATGAATCAAGGCTTGCTGAGCCGACAATGCGCTGGGTCTTACCTCAGTCAGCACAGCACAAAAGTGCGATTTCCTGGATGGGGACGCACTTGGCCTAGAGTGTTGCAACCCAGAAAGATCACACTTGGTCGTGACTCAGTTATTTTGCTACCAAAGAACACAGCAACCTTTCCACAGTTCAAAGCAGGGAAGGGTAGATTGGAGAGGAAAGTCCTCCAAAATAAAAAGTACTCGGAATCTCTCAGTATCTCTTATTTTCCATCTTCTCAAGATTTCTCCTACAAAAAGCCTTTCTGAAATGAGTAAAAGTAATTCCTCTCCTAGTTCCATGGAGGAGGCTAGAGGAGGTAGGAGAGAAAGAGGCAATCCCCACATCAGGTCTAGAGTCAAGAATTTACAGTTTGCAGTTGCAGCATCTTAATATACAAAGATTTCTTTTAAATCAATAAAAAGTGGGGGAGGGTATAGCTCAAGTGGTAGAGCACATGCTTAGCATGCACGAGGTCCTGGGTTCAATCCCCAGCACCTCCTCTAAGAATAAAAAAATAAACCTAATTACGTCCCCCCACCAAAAAAATTCAAAATAAATAAACCCAATTACCTCACCCCTCCAAAATCAATAAAAAGAGGCCTTGTCAATAGATAAATCAATAAATCAAGAAAGAATAGTCAACATTTCTAAGAATCAAAGAAATGCAAATGAAAGCAATATACCATTTTTCACCTTCTGGGTTTTCAAACATTAGAAAAAGTATGAAGACCATGCATGGTTGGGGAGAGACACAGGAAGATGGGCACTCTCATGCTTTCTTGGTGGGAATTTCAACTGACATAAACATTCTGCATGGCATTTTGGAAATGTGACTCTGAAGCCTTAAAATGTGCATCCTTTTGACTCAATAATTCAATTCTAGGTATTTATCAAAAGGAAATATAATTACAGGGGTATTCTTTCTAGAATGATTTACAATAGTGGGAGAATCTCCGGGGCAGGCTGAGGCTGCTAGGGTTCCCGGCAGCTGGTACTTATCCACGGGAGGAGAAATATTTCCCTAGTTCACTAAGCGGTTCTGCCACACTGCCCAACTGTAATGCCAGTATTAAAATCTAATTTTTTTTTAAAGCTTTACCTCTGCTTCTTGTAAAGTTGGACCTGGGAGCTGGGGTTTTTGTTCCCACTCTTCTGCTGGAGCACAGGTCCTGGGACACAGCTGTGCCATTGTTCTGATGGAAAATGGAATGTGTGTTTACATATGCTCTGGTTCTAAGCATTTCTCGAATTTAATTTTCAATACGGCAAATGTTGAAAAGATATAACCCACATAAACAAAAGGTCTGTAGTGTCCTTGATAATGCTCCTGGGACCAAAACGTTAGAGAATCACTAATGCAAACAGATGGATGTCAGAGCCATTCTCCTTAAGCCAATCATTCTGCTTCGAGTCATCTGTCCTAAGGTGTATCCTTCCCTCCTCTGCGCCTTATAGAAGCACTATCACTGAACCCATCACTTGCTAGCATGGGTATTTGTGTAAGTGTCTGTCTCCCGCCCAGCTGGGAGCTCTCTGTTGTCTCCTTTTCTATCCCAGCACAGGGCCTTGCACCAATAAGTGATCAGAAAATGCTGAGCAGAATAAAGTGCAGCGAGCCTAAGAGGATGATCATTCCTAATGACACAGCAACGTGAAAAAAGCTCATGACCAGACAATACAAGTATGTGGCAGAGGGGTGAGGGGTTATGGGTTAGGGGTTAGGGACAGCCACTCTGGAACCAGACTGTCTGGGTTCAAACCCCAGCTCTGCTCCTTACAAACCGCGTGCCCTTCTATGCCTAAGACTTCCTGTCTTTATTGCAGAATGGGCACAACATCATATGAGGATTAAATGAATTAATGCAGATGAAGTGCTAAGGATGTACGTGGTGCATGGTCAGCACTGGATGAAGGTAGACATTAGCGTTGGTGAGGGCCGACCACGAGGGGGCGACTCCTCACTGTGCAATGTCGGCAGCGGTGTCGCCTGCCGCTTACTGAACCCCTAACTATCTGTGCTCCCGAAACCATGTAATCTTCACAGCGGACTCCGAAATAGGCACTGTTCTTATACTGCTTTGCCTGTGAGGAGGCTGAGGCTCACCTGCCCCTTACAGCTGAACAGTGGCATCTGCCTGACTCCCTTTGCCCGCTTTCTCCCGTCTAAGCCCTCCTTCCGGATCAGGTGTGGTAGGGTGAAGCTGGGGAGGGGGGAGTTTTCTATTTCCGTTATCTCTGTTCCCAGGGATGCTGGAGGGCAGTACCTGGCCAGGTGTTGGTGGGTGGCCTGGCCCTCTTCCCCAGGATGGGTGGCTTAGCCTCCTGGGTTTCCCAGGAGGGAATGTGGGCAAAGGGGGGCCCAGCCATCTGGGGTGGGGGGTGGGGAAGAAGGGGGACCCGCTGCTTGCCTTCTCCAGGCTTTGTCTCCCAGTAGCCTTTAAGGGAAGCCAGCCCACCACAGAAGCACTGGCTCAGGGCCCCCGGATGTGGTCCCCAGGCTGTGCACTGCATGGTGCAGCCCCAGGAGAGGCCATCACGGAGGGGACTACAGTGGCCTGCCACTCCCCTGTGCCAGTCCTGCTTGGGTCCCTTCCCCTCATGCCCTCATGACAAACTTGGCCTCTGCA
Source organism: Camelus ferus (assembly GCF_009834535.1). Lineage (NCBI taxonomy): Eukaryota > Metazoa > Chordata > Mammalia > Artiodactyla > Camelidae > Camelus > Camelus ferus. The sequence goes on along the minus strand of NC_045708.1, from coordinate 16,351,937 downwards.
GCCTGTGCCCAAACCCATGGGCTTCATTCATTCATACACTCATTTGTTCAACAAGTATTTACCTAATGCCAGGACCCCGTGCAAGGTTTTGTGTTACGTACTGGGAATATAGCAGGAATCAAGACAGTCATCTCGACCCTCACAGGCTGGAGACTAGAGTGGAAAGATGGACATTAAGACATGGTGGAAACTGGCTTGATAAATCTCAAATTAACCCATAGGAGAATTAACCATTGCTCTCCTTCCTGTCTGTAAAACCCACAGCCTGAAGCTCAAGAGACAGTAAATGTTCCAGGCTAGTGGGTCCTGTTCATTCACCCCTGCATGTCTATTTTTTTCTAGAGTTTTGGTACCTGCCTACTACAAATTGGGTCAGACAAACTTGTATTTACTGAATGAATACAAAGAGTTAACCACTTGGCAGGAGAAGCATTGCAAGTGTGTAACATGGGGATCTAACCTCGGTTCAGCAATGTGGGAGGGCTTCCCAGAGGAGGTGACTTTTAAGCCGAATTGGGAAGGGTGACTACACATCAGCCCACACATGTAGGGGACAGGAAGCCTTTCAGGCCACTCACCAATCCCAGCTTGCTCAGCCACAGTCAGACAACTCGGGCTCCAAGGTGGTCACCAAGGTGTGACAACAGACTCAGACATTCTCCCTCCCTGCCATGGACACATGCACACACACAATGACAGGACCCCCAGCAGCAGGACCCCTGTGCTCCCCAGTCCCAGCCTGATGTCTGGATAGCACACTGGCCCCTTCTCTCTGCTTTCCATCAGTCCCTTTCTCCTGGAGTCACACTTCCTGTGTTCAGATTCCAGCTTCATATTCATTTGCTTGTAACCTTGGGCACGTTACTGAAATTCCCTGATATTGTTCCCCAGCTGTAAATGATGGTAGTAATCCTTCCCCCATCTCAGGGTCACTGAGAGGGTTAAGGGTGATACCCTTGTAAAGCCTGTCCCTCAACAGTGGTAGCTCAGCTTAGGGTCCTCGCTTTCATTACTGCTGGCCTTCACCCTGCTCTGGCCCCACTTTTCTGCCTCCTGCAGGGCCCCTGCCTCTCCCTCTCCTCCTAGCTCACCACCCACTCCTCCCCTCCCACTGGGCCTCCTTTCTTTTTCCCCCTTCCCTCCTTCCTGAACCTGAGACCCAGGATACCTGAGGGGTTGGGGAAGGAGAAAGGGCAGCCATTTCCCAAAGAGAAACACCTCTGGCTTGGATTCCCAAGGCGGGGTGGTTTCTGCCCCACCTTAGAACCCAGAAAACCCCATGCAGACCCTGCAGGCATAACCCCGCAGAGACAAACCTGGGTAGGTCAGGTCACTACCTGAGCTGTTTCCCATCTGTAAACCAGACAGAGAAGGGGATTGGCCCAGATGCTCCTAGATGCCCTCAGGGGACACTCTGGAGGCTAAATCCACACTGGGGGCAGACGGGATGTGGACAGCATCTCACCGGCATGGATTTGAATCCTAGGTCCTCCTCTACTTCTCTGAGTCATCTCGGAGAAGTCACTTCTTCTCTCTGAGCCCCGGTCTCTTTGTTGGTAAACTGAAGCCAGACAATAATCCTGCCTAGCAGCCATCCAGGGCTGTTGGGAGGCAACCACGGTGAGGAGAGGGCAAACAAAGAAGTGTGCTGGGAGTGGGGGGTATCGCTCAGTGGGAGAGCGCGTGCTTAGCATGCATGAGGTCCTGGGTTCAATCCCCAGTGCCTCCATTAAAATAAATAAATAAATAATCTCATTACCCACCCACCTCCAAAAAAGAGAAATAAATTAAAAAAAAAAAAAAAAAAAGAATTGTGCTGGAAATGAGCACCTTCCCCTTGCCCGCCAAGTTCCACATCTTGGCCAGCAGATGGCGCCATCGTAGCGCCAGTGTCTCGGCTCCTCGTTTTCCTGCAGTGAGCTCCCAGGTCCCAGCCCATACTGCCTTCCCCTGCTTGGATAGGTATGTTTGTTTTATGTGGCAAAACCTGGTCTAGAGTGTTCATGAAGAGCCGAATTTTGGAGCTGGACTGATTCTACCCCTTTAATAAAGGCAATGTGAGTTTGGGTAACTTACTTAACCTCTCTGAACCTCAGTTTCCCCATCTGTAAAACAAGGATGGCATCCCTCTGTTTGGAGGATTGATTCCATCTAGGATGAAAAGTTCCTGCAGCACCTGCAGGGGGTCAGTGCTCAGTGACGTGACTAGTACAGCTGCTCTGAAAGACAGGCGCTGTCTCCTGTTCCCTTCCGAGCTGCCCAAATTCATCCACACCGTACTGCCCACATCTGGTCACGTCACCCAGGCTTTCACTCCTGCCCTCTGTGTGGAATGTTCCCTCTATCCATGTTTTGTGACTTCCTAGAGACTTTTTTTCCTAATTGCATTTTTTTTTAAGGCAGGGATTGTCAGAATGGATTTATTTGTACTTTTTATTTGGGTAGGGAGGTAACTAGTTTTATTTATTCATTTATTTTAATGAAAGTACTGGGGATTGAACCTAGGACCTCATGCATGCTAAGCATGCGCTCTACCACTGAGCTATATCCTCCCCCCTCTAAGTGCATTTTTAAACCTTATTGAGTGTTAATTTATATAACATAAAAATTTACTCATTTTAAGTGTACAATTCAATGATTTCTGGGAAGTTTTTTTTCCCAAAAAACTTCGATTTTATTATTAAGCCTTGTAGTACAAATCTGAAAAGTAAACAAAAAGTTGGCAGTAAACAACATGAAGTCTTCCCTCCGGAGGGAGGGGTGCGGAACAGCAATTCAAGATTTGATTTTCAAAATCACGTATCTCAAAGTCGACCTCTCTCCCAAGTCCCAGACTGTCTCTTCAGAGCCCATTAGATAATGCCACATGGCTACCCCTGGCCCCTCTAACTCAGTACACCCCCAACCAAACTCATCATTGCCCTCCCCTCCCTTCTCCTCTTCCAGGGTTTCCCACCTCCCTTCCTGGCTTCTTTGGGCCAGCAAGCTCATCTTTTTTATTTGTGTTCTCAGCACTTCACTCAGGACCTGGCACTTAGTAGGTGCTTAAGTAGGTCTGTCTGCATGAATAAAGTAATCAGCACCATTCAGTTACTCAAGTTTTATTGCTCTTTCCTCACATCCCGCCTGCCAACCAGCCTGTTAAATAGAACCTGGAACTGTCTGTCTGGGGTCCACCCCTGTCCGGAGCCCTGCAGCTCCAGCCTTGCACGCCCATCTTCTGCTATTGCAGTGGCCTCTCCCCTGAGCTTCCATACACACCCTGCCTGTCTCTCCCTCTCTGGCTTTTCTCCCCCTGTCTGGTCCTAAAGTGACTTCTCAAAAAAAAAAAAAAAAAAAAAAAGCATGTGATCTCATCATCCTCACCCTAAGAACACACTACATATTCTGCCACGGTAAAGTCCAGATCCCCTAACTGGACGCATGCAGCCCTTCAGGATTTGGTCCCAGCCCGTCTCTCCAGCCTTGGCCTCATCCCTCTCACCTCTCCAACCCTTCCAGGCTCTAGTCACCCCAAACTACAAGAGCAGTTTGACACCATGGCCCAACGGCAGGTCGGGAGTCAGCCTGGCTGGTGTCCCAGCTGCGGAGCCTCTTTGAGCCTCAGTTTTTTCATCTGTAAAGTGGGAGTGATAATAACATCAACCTCGTAGGGTTTTTGTGGGAGTTAAATGAGGTGGTGAAAATAAAGCATTGGGAATAGGGCCTGGAGCGTGGCCAGTACTCAACAAATGTTAATTTCATTTCCGGCGGGCTCCCCAAGCACACAAAAGTTTTGCTCCACGGGTTCATCTGCAGAGACTGTCTTTCCCCTGTCTCTCCACCAGGGGTGCTGCAGCCTGTCCCACAGCCCAGGGAGATCCCCTCCACCTGGGAGACCTGCCCCAGGCCCCTCAAGTCAGCCTTAATCAGACCTTCCTCCATCACGGATCTTATCGCACTAGGATCCCTCTTGCCACTTCCCCCAGGGCGAATCCAACACCAAGTTACTTCCCTCCCATACAGCTCTCAAGTCTCCTCTTGCCTGCATCCCCAGTGCCACCTCCCTTACACCAGCCACCCTTGTGCCCACCCTGTTTCCACTCTGCCCCTGCAGTGTTCTTCCCAGAACGAACAGCTTCTCTCACCGCCCTCCCATGGAACCCTTTACTGGCTCCCATGGTCCACGGGACCCTGCGGGCTCCGCCCCTCCTCAGCCAGGTAACGTAACCCATCTCTTCTGCCTTCCTGCGGGTTCTAGCCGCAAGGCCTCGGAGTGCTCTTCCTCCTCCCACCTCAGGCCTTTGCACATACTGTTTCTTCCACCTGGACCCTCTTTCCCCACCCCTTCACCTCTTATTAAACTCCTTCAGATCCTGATCCTCTCAGATACATCATCTCTGACCCTCTCACCACTACTAACCCAAGATCCCCCATGATACGCCTTCCTACCTCTCTGTTCTTGCTCCTCTTAACCCTTATCACAGCTTCTAATTATATATTTGGGTTACTATTTGATGACTATCTGCCTCCCTCATTTCCTTTGAAAGCTTCCTGAGAGCAGAGGCTGTCTTGTTCCATTGCGTCCCTAGTGGCCTGGCGTATACCAGTGGAATGGCTGAATGAATTCCGGTTTCTACCAGAAGGGCTGTAATCCAGGTCTGTATTTCCAGACAGAACCTACATCACGTTGGCCTGGAAAACCATGGGGGTTCAACATATGTCCTACGGATGAATGATTACATCTTTTTGTAGCCTTCGTAAAAGTTGATATTTTAACTATGCTTATAAAAACCATGGTGTGTTGTGATAAAGTATCACCAGTAATAATATCTACAGTGGGCATTGGAACTGGCTGGTACGGACCACTTATTCCCCAGGACACTGTGTCCATTGGCCATGAACATCTCTGCAGGCCTTTGCAATTCACTTCCCCAGCCCTGATCAACCCTGTGGGGTCGGCAAGGCAGTGACACTGTTTTCCTGCTTTTACACAAGAGAAAACGGAGGCTTAGGAAGACCGAGTGGCCTGCTCAAAGGAGGCTGAGCTGGGACTCAAAGCCAGGCCTCTGTGTCCACACCCTGTGATTCTCCACTCCATGCATCCCAAGCCTGGACTTTAATCTCCACGTGGGCAGCTTCCACACGTCACAGTCCCTCTGTATCTGGTGCCTAGTGCAGGGCCTGGTCAGGACGGGGAGGGTGTGCAATGGCTGTTTAATGAATGGATGAGCGAATGAATTCCTCCTTAGCTACAGGGTCCAGACCCCAGACCCCCTTCCAGAAACCACTCAGAGATGCTTTCTCTAGTCAGGGCTCTAGCTCAGAGCCCAAAAGCAGGGAGGGAAAGGGGCCCAGGCAAGAGGAAGAAGAGTCACATACAGCAGCATTTCCCGAGCACAGGACTTTACAGTTTGCAAAGCCCTCACACTCACTGACTCTTGCTGAGATCTCAAAGGAACTCTGTAAGCAGCAGGGCAGAGCAAATGGACAAACAAGATAACAAGAAAGAAAAGCTCTCTTTCCTCTTTGCAAAGCCAGTGTGTGTTCCTTGTAAACAATTTAGAACTGAGCTGCCCAGTGCAATAGTCACTTACTACACGTGGCCATTGAGATTGACATTAATTAAAATTAAATAAAATTTAAAATTCAATTCTTCAGTCTCACTGGCCACACTTCAAGTGCTCAGTAGCCACATGTGGCTAGTGCTACCATATTGGACAGAGCAGATACAGAACGATTCCATCACTGCAGAAAGTTCTATTGGACAAAACTGACTTCTGACATACAAATAAGAAAAGGATGGGAAAAAAGCAACCTGTAATTCCATTTCCCAAAGAAAACCACTGCTGACATTTTGGAGTGAATATTTCCAGTTTTTCCTATGGGTGGGCATTATATACTGTTTTTTTGAAAATGAGTTAATACTATATAAACTGTTTTATGGCCTGTTTTTTCACTTATAAAAGTACTATAAATATCTTTTATATAACACCTTTTTAAACAGTAGCACAGTATTTGTATGACTACCATTATTTATTTTCCCAATTCTCTATTTGCAAGTATTTGTATTGTCTTTTTTTTTTTTAACTATCATGGCAACTATTCTTTGTCTAAATAAAGTATTTTGTATGACAAAAGCTATCTTTTATTTTGAAATCACTTCATTATTTTTGCAAAAGTAGTAGATGCTCATTATAGAAAATTAAATGAAATACATAAACTACAAAGAAGAAAACTGTCTCCCCAAATCACTCTATTCCCAAATAACCACATTTTCTTTCAAATTTTTCTTGTACGATTTCTTTTCAAACATGCAGAAAGGTGGAAAAAGTAGCCCAATAAACACCCTTACATCTGCCTCCTCAGTTCAACAGCTGAAACCACCCCACTTAAACACATTGGCGCTCGCTTTCTAAATGTCTGCCTGAATCGAAACACATACAAGTACGTGTATATAAGAATGACATGCGGGGGGAGGGTATAGCTCGGTGGTAGAGTGTGTGCTTAGCATGCACAAGGTCCTGGGTTCAATCCCCAGTACCTCCATTAATAAAGAATTAATAAATAAATAAACTTAATTACCCCCCCCAAAAAAAACCTTAGGGGAAAAAAAAAAAAGAATGACATGCATTGAATACTACTCAGCCATAAAAAAAGAATGAAATAATGCCATTTGCAGCAACATGGATAGATCTGGAGATTGTCATACTAAGTGAAGTAAATCAGACAGAAAAAAACAAATATCATATGATATCGCTTATATACGGCATCTAAAAAAATGACAGAAATGAACTTTTTTACAAAACAGAAACAGACTCACAGACATAGAAAACAAACTTATGGTTAACAAAGAGGAAGGGGGGAGGGATAAATCAGGAGTTTGGAATTTGCAGATACTATCATACACAAGACAGATAAACAAGGTCCTACTGTATAGCACAGGGAACTATATTTAATAACGTGTAATAACCTATAATAAAAAATACAAAAAAAGAATATATATGTATAACTTAATTACTATGTTGTACACCAGAAAATAACACAATATTGTAAATCAACTATACTTCAATTGAAAAAAAGAATGAGGGGGAAGGTATAGCTCAGTGGCAGAGTGCGTGTTTAGCGTGCATGAGGTCCTGAGTTCAATCCCCAGTACCTTCATTAAAAAAGTAAATAAATAAAAATAAACCTAATTAGCTGCCCCGAAAAGACAATATAAAATAAATAAATCTTTTTTTAAAAAAAGAATGATACACATGTTGTTCTGCTATCTTAAATTTTTTATTTTTACTTTTAATAATACATTGCAAATATCTTCTCAAGTTTCAGCAAATACTCTTCTATAACATCATGTTTATGGCCCCTTAGTATCCACTGGATGAATTTATCATAACTTTCATAACCAACCTCTTATGATTGGACATTGGAGTTTCCAATCTTTCACTATAATGGGAAGAAAAAGTTCAGTGAACATCTCTGAGTCTTTTTGCCTTTGGGTGATAAACTTCTGAGGGTAAATTCCTAGACTGGAGATTGAGGAGCAAAAGGACCTGCCTTCTGCAAGGTTGTACCCATTAACACTTCCACTGGTACTGTCACCCACATCCTCACCAATATTGTTACTCTTAGGGCAACTGTGTGTTTACATTATATATTTTCTACCTCTCTCTCCAGAGATGATCTTATTTGGGCTGCTCCTTTTTGAATTTCAGACCCTGGCACAATGGTTGGCACGTGACTGATGCTCAGCAAATTCATGTTGGACAGATGGTTTCTGTATCTCACAGACAGAGCCTAGGGAGGGCCATGACACAGAGAACACAGTGGAAATTCATCCTCCTGGAGGCTGGGTTTTTAAGTTGACACGTGGATAAAATACCTCATAAAATGTTTGTTGAATGAGCTGGTGCTTGAAAGTCCTTAAGGAAGATGCCACAGTGGATACCAACAAATAGCTTCTGGGTTATTCATACCCTTTTTTTCATTTAACATATGAATTCAGCAGCCACTACGAGCTAGGTTCTGGAGCCATTATCCTGATCAGCACAATACGGCAGAGGATGAAACAAAGTCTTTGCCTTTGTGGAGCTGACATTCTAGGGGGAAGAGTTACAATAAACAGGAAAATATTTAGCATGTCTGTTCGACAGTGATGAGTGCTATGGAGAAAGTGAAGCAGGAGAGAGGACTAGAAAGTGCCAGAGGTGAGGGGGGTGGGGTGCTATTTTATGTAAGGTGGCCAGGGAAGGCCTCTATACTGATGAGCAGAAGTGAGCCCTGTGGGTGGATAAATGGGCCAGAGTCCGCTCGAGGCAAAGGGAACAGCAAGTGCAAAGGCCCTGAGGTGCGATTGTGCTTGGGCTTCTCCCCAAGCAGGGATGCCAGGGTAGCTGCAGTGAGGGAGGTGAAAGTAGGAGGAGATAAGGTGAGAAAGGGTGTGCTCAGCTCAAGCAAGACCTTCTAAGCCTTGGTAAAGTGTGAAGATTTTCTCCAAATGAGAAGGGAGCCACTGGAATGAAGTGATTTCACTCATGTTATAAAAGATCATGCTGGCTATGACATGGAGAATGGAACATGGAGGGAGGAAAAGGGAGGGAACTGAGCTCCACTGGGAGGCTTTAACACAAACCCAGGCAAGAAAAAATGGTGCCTTGGATTCATGCAGTAGCTGTGGAGGTGATGAGAGTCAGTTCTAGACATCTTCTGAAGGAAGGACGGATGCAATTTGTGCTGAATCACACGTGCACGTGGGACAGAGGAGTCCAGGATGACTCAAGCTATGGCCTGAGCAACAGGAAGGATAGAGCTGCCATTTCCTGAGATGGGCAGACCAAGGGAGGATCAGGTTTGAGGTTAAAAACGAAGAGTTCAGTTGCGGGCACAGTAAGTGTGGGTTTCTTGTTGGACGTCTGAGTAGTGATGTATGATTCTGGAGTTGACTGGGAAGGTCTGCGCCAGAGAAACAAATCTGTAGTCATCGTATATAGGATGCATTTAAAGCGTCAGGAAAGATGGGAGAGTGAGCTGGAGGAGAGGAGACGTTCAAGGGCTGACTTCCAGCATGTGCACGTCGGGAAGAGGAGGGAGGAGATTGAAAATGGGTCCTCTGAGGTCGAACCAGAGATCTCAGGGAACTGAGAGAATGGGGTCCAGGAAGGTCCAGAAAGGATGTGTACAAGGAGGAAGGTTCAATCACCTGGTCAGATGCTGCTGCTGAGGACCCCCAGAAGTGACCACTGCATTAGGCAACATGAAATCACTGAGGACCTTGACAAGTGGTGGGGGTGAAAGCTCAACTAGAGTGAACTGAAGAGGGAGGGAAAGGGAAAAGAGCAATTAAGAGGCTCAATGTGTGGGGGAGGGTATAGCTCAGTGGTAGATCACATGCTTAGCATGCACGAGGTCCTGGGTTCAACCCCCAGTACCTCCTTTAGAAAATAAATAAATAAACCTAATTACCTCTTCCTACCACCACCCCTAAAAAAAAGCTCAACACAAAAAACAGGCATGACTTTTTCAACAGAAGAGGTGGGTGGAATGTCAAATCCTGTGGAGCATAATAATGGAAATATAGCAAAATCTGCACATGGATAAGGATCTAAATTTAAGATGGACAAATAAAATATTAAAAAAAAAAAGAGACAGAGGGAGAGTGTCAATCCAGAAAACTCTTGGATAAGTTTTACTGTCAAGGGAAGCAAAGAAGACTGTGTTTGTGTGTGTGTTTGTGTGTGTGTGTGTGTGTGTGTGTATGAGCGTGTGCGTGTGTGTGTGTATGAGCGTGTGCATGCACGTGCATTCAAGACCGGGAGAATTGCAGCATGGTTGCGTGCTGATGGGAATAACTAACAGAAGTGGAGGAAATCGGATGCTTTAGGAGAGACAGGAGGAATTGCTGGATGCCTCTGGGAGCCAGAGGGACCCAGTGCATCGCCCTAGTGGAAGGCGTGGTCTTAGAAGTACACACAAGGCATCCAAGTAGCGATTAACGAGGAAGAGGCAGAGAAAGGGCACAGAGGATGGCGGGTGAGCGGAGGGCCAGGTGGGAGTCTGGGGAAGCTTCCTTCTGATTGCTTCTGTTTTTTCAGGGAAACAGGAAGCAGGGTCATCTATCAGCTAACAGCGAATACAGTAGGCTCACACTCCTGTGTTGCTACAGATAGCTGTAGCTTCCACTGACCACCAGGTGAAAATGTTGGCTTGTATTTAGGGCCACACATTAGAAAATCCTTTGAATGCCAGGATCACACTGGGCACAGTGAGAGCTCACAATTTGCTGGATGTGGGGGAATTGGGACCAACTGGGGGACCAGGTTAGGTCACATTAGGTCCCGTCCCATCAAGGTGTGAGTGCTCATGAGGTGGGATGGGAGTGGGACTCTGCAGTGGGACTCTTGCACGTTGCTCTCTCTCTTCTCTCCTTCCACGTGTGTGTTCAAATGTGAGTTAAGTGCACTGGGGTGAGGACTCCAGCATAGATGGAACAGCTGGAATCTCAGGCCTCCTGACTCCAGGCCAGTCTTCTCTCTGCCAAGCTACTCCCTCTCTCATCACATGTCAGTAGGGAACAGCAAAACTGCAGGGAAGAGAGTAACCCAGGCTGAAAGGAGGAAGAGAGGGTCTAAATCACAGAATTCTAGGATATCAGGGCTGGGCTGGTCCCCCCAGTTCACCTGGTCCAACATCCTTATTTTCCAGCTTTCTTTTACAACACCCTGATTTTATTTTATTTCTCAGCTCAGGCTTGAGAGGCTCAGTGACTCACCCAAGATTGTGCAGCAGAATCCCCATCACCACCATCACCCCATCATTCTCATCGTCAACACCACCATTGTCATCTTCGCACTGCCAGCCTACACTGATCACTTCCGGCCGCCAAGCTGCATCTCCTTTCGCCGTCGCAGCCTCTCTGAGGTGGCCACTCTCATCATTTTCATTTTACAGATGGGGAAACATCACAGAGCAGGTAAGGTGTCAGCTGGGAGACCTCCCTCTCAGCCACTCTAAAAATCTTGACCGGAGATCTCACATGGGGCCCAATAACCCTCAGATACAAGGCAGAAGGGGGCTCCCCTTGAAACCCGAAAGCAGTAAATTTAAGACCAATAAAGGGAAGTTTTGCTTTGCACAGAGGGGGTACTGGCTAAAAATACTAGTGGCAACAAGAAGTATTTAGATGAATTCATAGATAGTTGATCTTTACACAGCAGCCAGAGTGATCTTTTAAAAACACAAGAAACACTTTACTGTCTGCAACCTCCCACTGCACTTGGAATAAATTCCAGACTCTTCACCCTGGTGGCTTCCCCACCCTCCTCTCCTGCCCCTTGCCTGCCTCCTTGGCTCCAGCCACGCTGCTCTCTCGGCAGTCTCTTGGACATGCCCTATTCTTCCTGCCTCGGGGCCTTTGCATTCACCCTTCCCTGCACCCTTCTCTCTGCTTTTTGCCTGAGTGGCTCTTTCTCATCCTCTCCACTTCAGCCTAAATGTCACCTCTTCCAGGGGGCTTGCATGACCACCCAGCTGAGTCACTCTGGTCACTCTCTCTTGTCACCTGTGGTTTTCTTCCTTGTGCTTCTTGCAAGTCACATCAATCAAGCAATCAGTCAATTTGCCTGTTTTGTGTCTGTCTCCTTCCACTGGACAGAGAGCTCCACGAGGGCAGTGTCCTCGTCTGTCTTTTCAAACCCAGGTCCCAGAACAAGTACCCTGCCGGCTTAGTGCCTGGCATGTGCTGGTTATTTATTCAGCACTGGCTGTGCTGGATACAGTCCTAAACCCTTTTATATGAATTAACACATTCGATCCCCATACATCAACCCCATGAAAGAGGTACTGTTAGTATCATCCTTATTTTATAGATAAGGAAACTAAGGTACAGATTGGTTAGAAATTTACCCAAGGTTACAGCTCGTGAGTGGCTGGGAAGAGATTATAACTCAAGCAGAGGCGGTCTAGGGTCTACAGTCTCAACCACAACCTCTCCTCCCTCTCCAACATTTACCGAGAAGGTCATCAATAGACACTTGAAAAATGAACGAATGAATGAGAGGCAAAGGGACTGGTACGAAGAGCCCTGGAGTTAGGCAGATGCGGGTTTGGGACCCAGCTCAGTCCTCTGTGATCTTGGGTCTCAGATTCTAACTCTCTTAAGGGACAAAACCAAAAAACTTCCCTGAAAATGCCTCGAAGCAATAAGAGAAAACTAAACAAACTAACAGAAAAGTGGGTAAAAGGCTTGAACAGGTATTCACTGAAAAAGAAACCAGGATGCACAATAAGCAAATGAAAAGATGCTTCATCTTATTAGAGGGAAGCGAATGAAGACTGACATGTTAGACACTATGAAGAATTCTGGTAATACTGAGTGTTGGTGAGGACGTGGAGCAACTGGAACTCTCACCCACCATGGCAGCGGAAGGGAAGAGTTTTCAAGGGTACAAGCACGCTGGAAAACAATTTGGCAGCACTTGTAAGGCTGAACATGTGCACACCTGATGACCCACAATTTCAATCTCAGATATGTAGCTTAGAGAAACCCCCATGTGTGTGCACCAAGAGACTTGAATAAAAATGACCATGGCAGCCCTATTAGTTATAACAAAAAACTGGGAACAACCTATACGCTCATTGACTGGGAATGGAAGAAGCTAAGTTCTAACTTAGACAATGGAGTACTAGACAGCTGAAAAAATGAATGCATGTCAGCTAAAATGCAAAATCAAGTGTGTATTTTAGAAACCTAGTAGTCTATGAAAAAATTAAGCCAAAGAGGAATGCCCATGCATCATATTATTTATATAAAAGTCAAAAAGCAAACCAAACAGTATGTTGTATAGGATCCAACCCCATAGGGTGATACTATGTTGTTGTTGTTGTTTTTTCCAAAGCAAGTGAATGGTGATCACAAAATTCAAGATTGTGTTGAACTCTGGAGTGATTCAAGGAACAGAATTGGGGAAACACATAATTGGCTTTAACGGTACTGGTGAAGTTCTAATTCCTAAGTTGGGGCGGTAGATTCATAGTTGTTTCTCTTCATAAACCAGACATTCATCACACATTTTTTTGTGTATTCACCAAATATTATATAATAAATGTTTTTTAACTTCTGCAGTTTTCAGAGTTGTAAGAATCAAATGGGAGTGTGGATAGAGTGGTTTCATTTATTCAACAAGCACCCACTATATGCCAGTCATCTTTTTAGAGACCAGGGAAGATTTTTAAAAATGGGAACATGATCCAATTGGGAGGAGGTGGCTCAAGATCAGAGCAGGGACGAGCACCAGCTAAGGAGCTAGAGAGACGGGTGCAAATCCCAACTCTGCTGTTTCCTAGCTGTATGACTTTGGGCAGCTTACCCTGCCTCCCTCTTCCTCAGTTTTCTCATCAATAGGTCAGGAATAACAGTCATGGGATGCTATGAGGCTTAGATAAAGCTTTAAAGATAACTGGCTCACCATGATATGAGCATTTAGTAAGAGCTCAGTAAATGTGGCTGTTTGTGCAAAGCACTGAGGAGGTGAGGTGGAGAGGAGGGGGTCGCTCTGCCCAAGTGAGTGCTGAATGGGAGGAAGGGGAATTTGAATTGTATACTTCAAGGCTCCAGGGATCATTGAAGCTTTGAGACAGGGACAAGATTTGTGTCTCAGAAGGATCCCTCTGGCTAAAACGAGGGGTAAGACCTAAGCCAGGAAGGCTGTTTAAGAGGCTATTAAAGTAATCCAGATGAGAGATTATGGATACCTGAACTAGGGGATATAGAGTCCACAGAGACAGGCAGTCTAGAAAGAAAGGGACAGATTCTAAAGCTAGTGGGGGGGGTAAATTGATTGGACTGAAGACTGTATGGGGGGGCAAAGGAGCAGAAATCACCTGGGACAGTATCTAGGTGTGATGCCTTGACACAGAGGACTGAAAAGAGCGCAGGAGGACGAGTTCAGAGTTGGTCGAGTTGGTTGGGGTGCTTGGAGGTCACTAACCGGAGACACCTAGCAGGTGCTGTGTTTACACATTGGGAGCAGAGCTCAGCTCGGGGAAGGTAACTGCAAGTGAGTGAGACTGTCTGTCTAGGAAGGGAACCGGAGGGTGTGCAGCAGGCCTAGTGGCCCATGTTCCCAAGGAGCTGGGGAGACCGCAAAGGAGATGCTAGGGAGGTAGGCGGCAAACAGGAATGTGATGTCTCCTTGAAGCTGAGGGAGGTGAGAGCTTGAAGGAGGAGGGAGTGGCCTGCTCTGGACTCAGATGTCACAGAGAGGCTGAGGAGAGGCCCCCAGAGCTGACCATTGGGGCTGTCAGTGCCCTGGGCAGGAACATTTCCTCACGTGGTGGGAACTGAACTGAGAGAAGCTCTGTGGCAAAGGGCGTTTCTCAATGTTCTCAGAGTGAATTATGCCCCTTCAATGCCCCTCCCCTGGCTCCCATCCATCCTGCTCACCTCTTAGGTCTTACCACCATATTTGCTGTCTATTCCTGGTTGGTCTGTAACTCAGGAGCAACCACCAGGAATCATGCTAAACATACTATTTCATCTGAGCCTGTTTCAGTGTCAAGAAATCTGTATTATTTTCATCCCCACTTAGCAAACTCAGGCTCCTCCGAAGGCCCTGAAAAGGGGGGTGGTACTTAGTCGGACTTAATATTAGAGACAGCTTCCATCCCTAACTTGTGGGTGGCAGTCTGGAAAAATAAACTACATCATCTGAACCTACAATAGCTGAACTTTGGGGTTCTCAAACTTTAGCCTGCATACAAAACACCAGAGATCGGTATGAATTCAGATTCTAGGCCCCAAACTGCCGAGATTCTGATTCAGCAGACGCGAAGCAGTGTCAGGGGACCTGTTTTATTAACCAGCGCCCCAGGTGATTTGCATGCAGGTGATGGAGGGCCACCTTGAGGTAACATTAACCCTATCGTGGGCCGCACATATGGTCCAATTTCAGGCAGCAGAGCGGTCCTGGACCCCGAAGCTACTGGTTTCTGGCGATCGGTTGGGGCTCTGGCTGCAGCTGGGAGCGGGCTAGGGCTGGGGGAGGCAGAGAGTGGTAATAAAGAAACAACAGGAAGCTCAGCTTTTATTAGCCCTGGGTAGTAGCAGCTGCAGGTGAGTAATCTGATTTCTGCGGCGTCCTGTTTTCTCCGCTGCCTGGCGGTTCCTCGACACCCACTCACCTGCCACCAGCCACGGGAGAAAGGGCGGGTGGGAGGGAGGATGGGCGTGGGACTCCGCATGCCTGTGTCCCTCACCCGCGCCCACGCGGGCACACCCGCCGCGCGGCGTCCACTGGCCGCGCACCTGGTACGTGCGCTGCAGGGACGCGGGCTCTGCGCGCTGCAGGGGTGGGGGTGGGGTGACGCGGACGCCCACTCGCGGCTCTGCCGCCCCCGCCCCAGCTGCGCCTTCTGACTCCCGGCGCGCCCCCATCAGAAGGCCTGGTGCCGTCTCCTAGCTCCGCTGCTGCCTTCTGAACCTCAGTTGGCTGCCTCTATAAAATGGGAGGATGTCCACCTCCCAGTGTCAGGCTAGTGAGATGAGGAAAGAGATGTGAACGTTGTAAACTCTAAAATGCTGTACCAATGCCAAGGTGTCGGGAAGAACCAGAGAGGCAGATCTCTTAACTGCTCTGTGCCTGTTTCCTCATTTGTGAAATGGGAGTGATTAATCTAGAACAGGTACGCAGTGAGGGCAGTAGCTGTCATTGTGTTCATCCGTCACTGTTAGCCCATCCAGAGGCAGCTTTCTGTCTTCTCACTCAGGTACTCTGGGTTTCCCCAGTGCTCAGCTCCCATCTGGGAAATGAGGAGGCTGGGGAAGGCTCGAATGGGAAAAGTCTGAGGGTCTGAGAGAATCAGGGGCTTGCCCACGACTGGGGATTGTTCCCATCCCTAACTCTCTAAACCAGATTTTCCATCTGTAAAATAAGGTTGATAACACCCTCCCTGACAATCCGCAGAGATGTAAAGCCCAAATGAGAAAGTAAACCTGGAAACATTGTAAACTGTGAAGTGCTGTCTGCATGCAAAATATATACATGATTTTGTCCTACAAAATCAAGTATTGGTCAAGGGCCAAACTAGATTTAGCCAGCAAGTTCCCAAGGGTCCCTGTGAGAAGGGCCACTGGCCTGCACCTTCATTCATGGAGCCCTCCACATCATGCCACGCTCGCACAAGGGTAGAGAGGGAGATCCTACCATTAGGGGATTCAGGGTCCCATTAGCCAAGAGGCAGAGGTGTCCTGGGAGCACAGAGGAGGAAGGAAGTGGGGTCCCTGGGGTGGGACAGAGCAGGGGTAACATGGATACGACTTCTCAGAAGAGTCCGCCTTGAGAAGACTCTTTGGGGGATGGTCGTAGTTCACATGAAGAGAAGGGGAGGTATATTCCAGGCAGAGAACATTCCAGCAGAAAATTCCTGGGGTGAGAAAGTGTGCAGTGTGTGCAGGGAAAGGGCATGAAATGTGGCTGAAATGCAGGGCTGGAAGAAGAGAGGGGATCAGATGAAAGCAAATTAAGCAGGGCTTCCAGTGCCTCCCTAGGGAGCTCAGACTGTGTCCCGAGGCTGGTGGGGAGACACACAGGGTTCAAAGAGGGGAGTAGCGTTGTCAGCTGTGGGTTCTAGAAAGATCACTGTGATAGATATAGAGGATGGATAAAGGGAAGAAAAGGGAAGAGAGGAAAGACTGAAATTGTTGCCTTGAGTTGAAGGTGAGCTGAACAAAGGCAATGGCAAGAGGATGGGAGAAGGGACAGATGGGCAAAAACTTTCTGGAACAGAACAGTAGTACTTACAGTACAATGATTTGAGGGAAAAAAGGTAAAGATGACTGAATTTTCTGTCTCTGGTGCTTGAGGTAGATGGTGACAGCACTAATTGTGATGGGGAACCCTGGAAGGGAGCAGGGTGAGGTCACCTTTGAGATACCTGTCAGACATCCATTTCTTCTAGAGCTCTCTGTGCTAGACCCCAGATGTGGGGGTAGACAAGACCCAACATCTTCCAAGGTGAGGCTAGACAGAGAGAAGAGAATATTGTATTAGTTAGGAATCTTTTGGTTGTAAGTGACAGAATTCATTCAAACTAAGTAAAAAAAAATTTTTCTTCTTAAAGAAAAAGAAAGAGGTTAAGAATTTAGTGGCTCCATTATCTTGGAGTTTCAAGGGAGTGTCAACTTCAGGCATTGCTGGATCCAGGGTTCCTGATAATGTCCTTGGATTATCTCCTGACCTTCCCATCAGTCAATCTGTTTATTTCTGCCTATCTTTAAGAAGGGGCCTTCTTCGCTTTCTCCCAGGGCAAATAGGCCCTCTCCAGAACCAGGAAAGATACTCACGTGTTCACATTCTATCAGCTCCCACTTAAGAAGGAGAAAGCCAATGGTCCCCACTAGCTGCATCAACAATCCTGGTGGGAAGGGAGCGGTTGATTGACCAGCCAGCATCACACGCCCAAGCCCAACCCAATCATTGTATCAAGGGGAATGGGGCCCTGCAATTGGCCTACTTGCCTTTCCCAATGGGTAGGAGCCTGTTTGGACACCCCACCAGCCCATAGGTTTGAGGGCAGAACCCTGGGGAACACCAACATTTTAAGATTGGGCAGGAGACTAAGGAGTATGAGTGAGGTCCTGGGAGAAGCAAGATCTTCAAGGGAGGAGAGAAGTTCTACAGGGAGGGAATGGTCAAAGGCAAATTCTGGAAGGGATGACAGGCTACTGTTCTGGTCTCCTACTGATGGACCAGTATAGATTCTCCCACCTTGCAGCAGAGCCCATTTCCTTATCTGTGAAACGAGGATGCTAGCAGAACACTCATCCCATAGGATTACTGAGAGGTGTGAGCAAGACGGTGCTGAGAAATGCTTACCCCAATGTATGGCACATGGTAAACGCTCAATAATTGGGAGCTACTTACTCTGCAGGTGAATAAAACAGTAGACACGGTAGTAATAGCACCCAGAATCCTGCTATCCTGATAGGGCAGAAAGTATAGCTAATAAATCCAGCACCACTGAGGCATCTTTCATTTATCCATTTACCATTCTTTAACTGAGTACCTGCCATATAGCAGTCCCTATGCCAGACACAGCCGAAGTCAAGAAGACTAGAACACAGGAGTCTGAGGCAGTGTGGAATACGACATGATGGTGAGTAGTTACCATTTGGGGCAATAAATGTTACAGAGACTGGGCTGTGTGAGCCCAGAGAAACTGGGTCCATGCGGAAGCACCAGGGCAGCCCTATTAGAAGGCAACATTTGAGGTGGATCTGAAAGACAACTGACAAAGATCAAAAAAGCTGACATTTCGTGCACGTCACAATGGGTCAGGTGCCGGGTAGGCTGAGCGATCCCTTATATGAGGTGCAGACTGCTGTCTTCATTTCATGGATGATGGAATAGGGGCCCAGAGGGGGAAGGCAGCTTACTCAGAGTCACCATGCTTCTAAGTGGGGGCACCAGGGCTGGTCTAGGGGCCTGATCCCACTGGATGAAGTTACCAGGTGGAGAAGGGAGGAGAGACAGGATGCCAGGCAGAGAGAAGAGGACAGTGTGACCCAGCCTTCTGGGATGGGGAGAAGGAGCCCAGATTCCCACACTGGGAAAGCCCATACCTGTGGGAGGGTGGGACAGGGACAGAAGGACAAAAACAAGATGGTAGCCATCACCTCCAGCAAGTCCTCTGCCTCCTGGAACTTCAGTTTCCTGATCTGTACAGTGAGGATGAAGAAGTCTATTATCTCCATCCCCATTTTACAGATGAGGAAACAGAGATCAGATCTCACTGCAGAGCCCACATGCCAAGCCACAACACTGTGGCCCTGCCGGAGCTGATGAGATGAGAGAGTTCACTGCAAACCCTCCTCTCTGTCTCAAGGGTAGCCGTGAAGAGCACCCAAAGAGAAGTGGGAGCCTCCGTGGAAGCAGCCCTCAGGGGGTCCCAGAAAATAGTGCTGTGCTCCTACTCAGAAATTCAATCTCTTAAGGACCTTAGAGTCAATTTCATTCATGCACTGGGGGGACAATGCATGCAACTTGCAAATGCAGAAACTGAGCCCAGAGAGAGGGAGCATCTTGTTCAAGGTCATACAATGAGCTGGTGGGAGAGATCCACCCCGAGTGCGGGCTCCCTGACACCTCGTTCTGTGCTCTTTCTCCGTTCCAGAATCCACTCCTCACAAATGACCTCGCACCTTGCCTTTGTGATAGTAATCTCTGCCAGTCCTGAACTGTTAATACAGACCAGACACTTCACCTTTCCTTCTCTCTGGTCCTCCAGATCACCCTATGAAGTGTTATCCACGGCAGCCATATGGTCTAGAAACAGAGGTAACAATATACACAGAATATATGGTTTACTGATAGTACATTACAAAACATGTCAAATAATAGTCAATGCATCTAGACTTTATAGCCACCCTTTAAGTTACGCAATCCTCTTCCAGGTGAGAAAACTGAAATTCAGAGATATGAAAAGTCTGCTTCAGAGACTCACAGCTAGGAAGCAACAGATAGTGTTAGGATTAGTATCCAAGCATCTCTGACTCCAGAGTTGCAGTGTCTTGTCCCCACCTCCAGCTGCTGTCAGGTAGGAGAGGGACCTGCAAAGGGAGGCGAGGAGTGATGACAGGAAGCTCTGATTCCCTTTGATGAGGGAGGTGACAGTTATTGTAGTGGCTAGACATACAGTCCCTGAAGTCAGGCTGTGTGATTTGAATCCTGCTCTGCTACTTTTTAGCTCTGTGCCCTCAGGCAAGTCACTGGTCCTCTCTAGCCTCAGTTTCCTCCTCTGTATACTGGGGATGATAATCATGTGCTCACCTCACCAGGTCATTGGGAGGATTAAATTAGAAGAGTGTGAGGCACATGGCGAGCACAGTGGAAGTGTGTTGCCTCTTACTCGCTGGCATCTTATGTGACATTTGGCAGTGACTGCCTCGTCTACCAGCAGTATAACAATTGTGGGTTCTAGAGCTGGCCACCTGGGCTCTGCCACTTGCTAGCAGGGTGGTCTGGAGCTTAGAGGGAGATTTAAAGTGAGGCTCATGAAGTTTAAGCCTCAGGTCTCTCACTTGCATGGCCTTGTACCTCATTTTATATTCATAATTTTATATTATTTGTCTTAAAGGGATCCCCCAATATCATGTCAGCTCTGCTGACAGCCTGCAAGATGTGTATCTGCCCCTGTGTGTGCAATGCATTTGGCCTCTCTGTGTACCTCAATTTTCTCATCTGTTAAGTGGGGAGAGTATTATTGTACTGAGTAAATGAATCAATATGTGTAGAATGCTTTAAAAGCACCCAGCACATAGTACATGCCCAATAACTGTCGGTCTCTTCAGTCAGTCTCCAGCTAGTGAATATCCTAAGTGCTAGGAAAGGCACTAAATGCTTTTCCCTGGTCATGTTATTTAATTATGTTTAATCTGCACAACAACCTTTCCCATTTTACAGGTGAGAAAACAAAGGCTCAGAGAGGTGACGTCACAGAGCTTGGAAGCCAAATGGGCCTGATTCGAGAGCTGTGCCCCTAACCACTGCCCCACTACCTCCCTATTTAGGATTGGCCCCTGTCCCTGCCCTCTGGCAGCTGAACTTAGAGGACCCAGGTCACCCCTCAGGCAGGCACTGTCTGCCAGGCTCTGATCACCCAAAGGTTGCCCACAAGGCCCTGCCGGGGAAGAGGCTCCCTCCCCCCAAGTCCAGCTGGGCCCCAGCTGGTCACACCTAGCACCCGCGTCCCGCCTGCCCCCTCAAGCTTCCTCTTGAGCCCCTGTCACCAGAGGCCCTGGCGCAGGTGGGGCGGGGGCCAACGGGTGACAATGACCGATTTAGAAAGTAAAGTTGCTTCTCAAACAAATAAGAAAGAAGAGGAAAGAAAGAAATGGCCTGCCCGCTTCCTGCCCCACTCTCTCTCCCAGCACCTGGGGCCCAGCTGCAGGGTTTTCACTGCTTGTTTGTTCATCCTGCCTCGAGGAGCCTCTTCTTAAAGCCCCAGGCCCCCTCCCCATGGGCGGCGGAGGGATGATTGTGGAACCAATAGAAATAAGCACCCTCCATGATTGTTGCATTGTCATTGTCTCAAGGATTGTTTTGGACAACAATACCAATAATCATAACAATCTGGGTTTCCTGCAGTTGGGAGGGGGGCGATTCCTAGCTTTAACTTGAGAGTGGCCATCCTGGCTCCGTGATTTCTGAGGTGGGAGGGCCTGGCCTGAGCGTTCTTTCTCTCTGGACCTCAGTGTCCTTGTCTGCAAAGTGGGGATAGGGTCGTGGTGAGGGCTGGGTGAAGCCAGCCTGAGCTCAGGAAGCACAGTGTACGCCCCAGTGGGTGGCAGTGACTCGGTAGGTTGCTGTGAAAGCCAGGATCATGCAAGAACACAATTTTAGAAGCCTCTGCAGATGTGGTTGGAAAACTCAGTGGACCTGGAGGTAAAACAATCCTAAAGCCCTTAGAGTGTTCTGACTGATGTTTTAAGCGCTTTATGTAGAATAACTCATTTCATCCTTACCACAACCAAATGAATGAGGTACTGTCGTTCCTATTTTACAGGAAATTTCGGCACAGAAAAATGACTTGCTGGGGTCAACCCATCTGGTAGGTGCAGAGCCAGGATGAACCCAGCCTGTCTGAGTCCAGAATCAGTGCCCTTAGCTGCATACACTGCCTGGGGGCAGGTCTGGCTCTGTAGGGTCTACTTTGCTGTGTGACCATGGGTGAGTCCTTTGCATTCTCAGCCTCAGTTCTTGATCTGCAAAGTGAATAGCTCCTAATACCTGCCTGCAGGTATCACACAGTCCTGAGGGAGAGTTGTGGCCAGACTTAGTAACAATGTAGAGGAAGACAATGAGTGAATATACCAGGAGCTCAGGAAGCCACGGCCGTCAGTGCCATAATTATTACCGGTTTTAGAGTCACAAGCAAGAGCCAGCCTAGAGGATGCTGAGGGCCCTGCCCAGCTCTGAAAATCTAAATCCTGTGGTTGCAGCTGGGGAGTGAATGGCTCCAGGAGGCACCTGGTGAGAGGTGGCTCCACCCGTTGGGGCAAATAGGGCTAAAAAAATCCCTGAGGCTGCCACCGTGCAATCTGCCAGTCACTTGCCCCAATTAATGGCAAACTCTCTCACCCTGCTTCCCTGCCCCACCCCACCTCCCGTGAGCTCTGTGGCTCTGGATAAATCACTCAACCTCTCTGAGACAGGAAAAAGACACGGCCTTGCAGAGTTGTGGTGGAGTAGAGATAATGTAGATAAAGTGCTTAGCAGACTGCCTGACATGAAGTCATGAAGAGGTGATGAGAAGTGGAATTTTGAGGCCGACCTATGTTCCAGTCCTGGCCATGCCGTTTCCTGCTGTGTGACCTTGGGCAAGTCATGTGGACTCTCTGAGCCTGGAAAATGGATTAGCACAGCACCCAACACGCAGTAGTTGCTTAACTAACGATTGCGGCGGGCTGTGACTGTGTCTTGTACTATTTAAGGATGTCCAGAGGCCCTCAAAGATCGTGGGGGTGTAATGTTCTCTCTAGTGCTGGATTTCTCTGTCCCTCCAGAACTGTCCTTTTCCCATCTCCTTCTGTTCTGGGCCTGATGGGTGACCTCTATGGGTGACATCGATGGCCTCCTTTGCCCTCTGGCTTCTGGTTGGGTGGGGCAGGAGGGCAGAGGCAGGTGGAGAGTGGGGACAGCCTATTTATGTCCCCAGCCCCTTCCTGTAGGGTTGCCAAGGTTACCTATATCCCTCACCCAGAGGCTACAGCTCCGGTCAGGCGGCCAGTGCATACGTCTCTGGACCTGGGTCCAGGTAACCTCTCCCTCTCCACCCTTCAGGCCATAGGTGGTAACAGCTCCCCATTGTTGCCAGCCGGGGGATACAGCACCATCCCTCCTGTTTCCCTAAATCCTGCCCATGTCTTTGTTAATAGACCCTTGATTAAACTCTTCAAATTACTCAGTGTGCGTACACCATCTGTTTCCTGCCTGGGCTCTGATCATGGTTTTCGCGTGACGTGTACCCTGAGGTATTCATCTAGGACTCCAGGTGTGATAGAATAATAAAAACTCACACAGCTTGCTCATTGGGGTATTTATCCACTCAACTAATTTTTGCTGATTGTCTGCCGTGTCCTGGGCTCTGTGCAGGAAGCCAGGGACAGAGATGACCAAGATAGAATCCCTGACCTCAAGGAGCTCATGGGCTAGTCAGGGAGACAGGCACCTAAACAGACAACCACAATATTTGCTAAAAGCCGTAACAAAGGCATGTGCAAACCCTGTGGCAAGGCAGAAGGGAAACCATCACACTCCAGGAGAGACTGGGAAAGCCACATAGCGGAAGGACTTTTGAGCAGCATCTTAAAAATATTTTAACAGTATATTTTATGGAACTCAATATTTCAAAATATCATCAACATATAATATTATCAATTAAGATTGATAGAAAAGCTCTTGAGATTTTTCCATCTTTTTCTAAGTCTTCAAAATCCTGTGTGTATCTTTACACTCGTGGAGCATCCCAGGTCAGCCTGGCCAGGTTTCAGTGCTCTGTAGCCTTGTGCGGCCAGTACTGGGCAGCATCTCATTCAGTCCTCACAAGGGTTCTGGGATTGAAGTGGGGCTGTTTATCCCACTTTGCAGATGAGGCTGCAGGGACTCAGAGGAAGGTCTTGCCTGAGGTCACAGTTACACCCTGATGGGGCAGGATTTGAACCTGTAGCTCCAAAGTTTGTCTCTACCTACTGCGCTGTTCTGTCTCTGGCTCTGGCAATGTTTCTGTCTCAGCTGATTCTACTGGACAGATTGGGGGAAGGTAATAACCCTCCAAAGTGGGTTCTGATCCCTTTTCTTCTAGGTCCCTGAGACAGATGGTGGGTAGGGTGGCAGAAGAGAACTGAGGACTTCTGGTAAGTTGTTAAATTCTCTTTTGCAGGGGCTGGGGGCTGTTGTTAACAGGTGGAAGGCAAGGGCTGCCCAGGATGGGGACAGTGAAAGTGGCAGCTAGACTAGGCACACCAGAAAGCGGCTGCGGGGCCTCTTGGCATCTTTGCCAACACCATAGTCAGCAATTCCTTCTGAGCCCCAACACTGGATTATCTAGAAACACCCACACCTGGAGCCTAGGGGGTTAGGTAGAGTTCACAGTAAATTCATCACCATTATTTTTGCACTGTTGCTTGGGAAATTATAATAGGGTGAGAAAGGAGACATTCTAATGGGCAGCTTACCCCAGATTCTCTTCGGAAGATTCTGACCCACCTTCATGCTTTGGAGGGGAAACCAGAGCTGTGGAAGAGTGGCTGGAAGCAAAGGGATTTCCCTGGTGCATCCAGGGTGTGTCTGGTGACTCCAGAGGTGTGTGATGCTAAAAAATGATGATCGGTAGCTAAGTATTCCTGACCTATTTATTATTCACCAATTATCCATCCACCCATAGGATCATCCATCCAACCATCCATCCATGGCCCTGGATATTAACCATCCACCTATGGCCCTATATGCCCATCCATGCACCCATCTTCTAGTTCCTTCATTCCTTCACCCACCACCATTTATTCATTATTCCCCATCCGTGTCACCTACCCATCTGTCACCATCAGCTGTGCACCCAGTCCTGTGCTGAATGCCTGACATGCAACAGTGAGTGAGAGCCAGGTCTTCTTCCTTCAGGCACTTAGTCTAAGCAAGGGAGCAAGTGTGGTGATGGAGGGCTGTGGGATGTGCTGTGGGAGCTCCGTGGGGGAAATGCCCAACTGTGACCGAGAGTCAGGAAGGCTGCCCAAGGAAGGAACACCCAAGCTGGTCTTGAAAGAGGAACAGGGGCTTGTGAAGCCAGAAGAAGGAAGCCGGGCTGATGAGATGGGCAGTGATGTGGGCTGGCCAGTGACACACAAGAACCTGCAACAGAAGCTGGTGGGAGGAAATGAAGGAGGACTGGCCTTGAGCCAAGGTTTCACCCCAGGCTCTAACGAGTAGCTTAAAAATGGTGACAGCTCCGAAGTCCACACCAGCCTTACCTGGCCTGGCCTTCTCTTAGCACAGCACAGGGTCTGGGATGCCCGACCCAGAAGAGGCAGAGCGCATCCAAGTTAATCCCCCTTACTGTATTGGGGAAACTGAGGCCTAGAGAGGAGAAAGTCACATAGAGAGTGAGAGGGTCCCAAGCCCAGGTCTCCAACTCCAGGGCATTCTGGGGTTCTTTCCGCTAGAGTCCAGGCCCCAACTCCCTCACACTCAACAAGCACTGGAGTCTAAGCCCTTGTGATCCCTCTGTGCCTGGCATGGTGTTGGGCCCAGAGAAAGGGACCACTGGGCTCCTGTCCTCACAAATAATCAAATCGGTAGAACTCATTCACACTCTTTCCATTGTTGTATTTAATTTCCACAACAGTCCCAGAGGACTGGAATGACTCCTCCTTTTTATAGATGGGGAAAGGAGGCTCAGAGAGGGCAAGAGGCTTGCCCAGAATCACACAGCTCAAATGCAGCAGAGCAATCATCCTGACCCCCGATCCCGTACCTGATCCAAGACACCAGGCGACACCTCACACAGTCTTGAATGTTCTGGCTCCTGACTAACCCCCTGCCATTTAAGTGTATGTGCTGCCAAAGTGAGCACTAACCCCCCGCCATTAAAGTCAGGAGCTTTGGACAGGTAGGTTCAGACCAGACGCAGGTGAGGGGCTGGGAAGTGGGGGAAGGACCCTAGAGAGGAAACCTCGGAGATTGTTTTCACCTGTAACCTGCTTTGCCCCACCCAGTGATGGAAAATGTGTGTCAGAGGAAGCTGCCAGCTGGGGACGGGGTAGGTGTGCGTGGGTGACAGCACCACAGGGCGCAGGATGTGCCGGGGCTGGGGGGCAAGGTCAGGGGTGCTAAAGCAGGGTTAGGCTTCTGCCCCCTGCACTCTCCCTGCTGCCTTTTTCTCTCTGGTTCTCACTTTCTTTCTCATGCTTTCAAAACTAATGGTAAGACTTTCACTTCCAGAAGGATGGGCAGACTGTCCTATGAAAGCTGTCCCCAAGCTCTGCCTCCCAGATCTCCTTGGCTACTGCTAATTCTCTGCTTGATAGTTCATTCAACAAGCATTTATTGAGCACCTGCTGTATGCTCAGATGCAGGGGTGCAGAACGGCCTCTTCCCTAACCTAAGAAGTGCACGCTCCGGTGGAGTCACAAACACAACAAAGATACCTGAGAGACACAATCCAGCAGGGGGCCAGGGCAGCGGTCCGGGAGGCTTCCTGGAGGACAGCATGTCAAGCAAAAGGGAGGCAATAACGACCATACTTTCATGTGCTTCCTGCAAGCTAAAGGGGTAAGCCTCTAGGGAATTTTCTACCTTTCCATCCTCAAACAAACCTATGAGAGAGGACCTGCTGGTAGTCCCATTTTATAGGTGGGAAAATTGAGGCATTGAAGTAAGAACTGATGATAGGTCTCACTGCTAGATGGTAGGAGATGGCAGAGCCAGGATTCAAAATCAGGAAGTCTGTTCTTAACTGCTCCATCAAGGAAAAGGAAGAGAGAACAGGTGTTGGGGGCAGAAGGGGAGATGTGGAGGGAGTAACAAGAGGAAAGGCCCAAAGAGGAGAAGGTGTGTTGGTGCTGAAAGGGGAGGGGAAGGTGCTGAGTGTTGAGGTTGGGGAGCAGCCAGGGCCCGGGCAGGAAGTCCGTCAAAGCACAGCCCTGGACACTGGGGAGCTATGGACAACTTTTGAGCAAGGGCATGACATGAACATGTCTGCTCTAGACATATACCCTCCTTTAAAGAGGTGATCAGGGCTGAAATGGACAAGAGTTAAGTGTGATTTATTTCAATGTTTTATTAGCTTCCTAGGGCCACTGTTAATACAGGCCACAAACCAGGTGGCTTAAGATAATAGAAATTTATTCTCTTAGTGTTCCGCAGGTTAGAGGATTGAAATTAAGGTGGCGTCAGGGCCGTGTTGTCTGAGACTCTGGCAGATTCTCTCTAGCCTCTTCCCACCTTCTGTTGATGGCCATCAGTCCCTGGCATTCTACAGTTTTCAGCTGCGTCACTCCAGTCTTGGCCTCTGTCATCACGTGGCATTCTCCCTGTGTGTCTCTCTCCTCTTATAAAGATACTGCTTGTATTGGATTAAGGGCCAACACTATTCCTGCATGACCTCATCTTATATTTGCAACAACCTTATTCCCAAATAAGGTCACATTCTGAGATACTAGGGGTTAGGACTTTGACATATCTTTGGGGGGACACAATTCAACTTACAACAGGTGTCATTAAAGTTCTTGTCCTACAGATAAAGCCCAAATTTGAAAAACTCCTATGCTGATAGCATGTCCCAGTTTGAGATTCAGAAAATATGGCCTCAGCATATCTGCCCCCTGCACTAATACTTTGCCCTAGTGAGTACTAAATAAATGTTTGAGAAATAATTGGCTTGTGGTCCCCTAAGGCCCTCGGGTCTTTCCTTAACAAGTTAGAGAAATAGAATAGAAGTCCCCAGAGAACCAAGTCAAGCTGCCCTCTGTCCTGGATTCCTGGCGGGCAGCTGCTCCACTGATCTGAGAACCTCCTTCCGCTCCTGCCTGGGCATCAGCTTGGGGAATAGCCAGTCCTGAGAAGGATAGAGAGAAGTGGCCTGAGCCTCCCTCCCCCCTGGATTAAGCAGAACTCACTGTTCTCAGTCCTCTTGCTTGCTTCCCCATCCCAACAATTTCAGACTGCTCCATTCAGACAAGCATCCATGCTGTATCCCTGCCTCCTCAACTGGGTTCAGGCCTTTGTCTTAACCACTGGAACTACTGCCCCAGTCTTCCAACTGATTTTTCTGCCTCTGGCAGCCAATCAGGTCATCCTAAACAGGAATCTGATGACTTCTCTTACTGTCATAAAACCTTCAATGGCTCCCTATGGCTCTCAGAATGAAGTCCAGCTCCCTTATCCCGCCATTTCAGGCCTTGTACACAAGTTGGTACCGACGTGACTCTACAGCTTGTTTGTCACTATTTCCCTATAGGTGTTCTATCCTTCAGGCAGTGGAGGTTCCAGAAATTCCATTTGCAAGAGACCAGGGGTCGGGGTAGGGGAGCATCCTGGTTGGAAGGGGACACAGCATGGAGCTTGTCTTGAAGTCAACCTCACAAGCAGGGCCACCTGAACATGGCTGTGCTGTCCTCTTTTCTGCATCCACTCCTTGTCATATGCTGTTCCTTTTCCATGGAATGTTCTCTCCACATCCCCATTTTTCAACGCCTGACTCAAAGGATATCTTGACCTTTATCACATAACCAAAAAGTTATCTCCCTGCCTCAAATATAGACCATTTTGATGGAACTTCCTTCCAAAGCTTATTCCAGTGCACCTTGTGTTGACTGGAGGATGCACCTCCCTTCCCTTAGAGCCAGGTCCCAGCTCCAGGTCTGCAGCTGAATGGCAGGAGGAACAGGTAAGAAAAGTGATAGAACATTGACCTGGCTGCCAATACTGTTTGCTGCTTAGCCAGCGTCTTGCTTCATGACCTTGGGCAAGTCACTTTCCCTCTATGGGCCTCAGTTTCCTCTCTGTAGAGTAGGATGTGGGGAAAAGCATCCAAGCAGGAAGAAAACACAAGCTAAGATTCTCTCTCCACCCCCTCCCCCCACCCCGGTCTGGCCAGACCTGGGTCCTTTATTTTTACATTAATTTGCATGCATTTGCATAAGTGCTATAAGAAGCACGGACAACATTTCATTCATAGAAAGAATTGAGACCATTGTCTAATTGATGTCCAGGGATGGAAAAGACTCACTGGCTCATGGTTTCATCCAAATCTTAGCAGTCAGAGTCTTTAGCAATTAACCGTCCAACCTCCTCTTTTTACAGATGAGTAACTGAGGCTCAGAAAGGGAAAGTGATGAGCCCAAGATCACACAGCAAGCGAGGAGCACCGGGCTCCCTCCCAGGCTTCCACTGTGTGCCAGGGGAGAGTACGAGGCACCTCAAATTTCTCACCATGCAGGGTGGGAGAAGGTGCAAGGGGGGGCTTGGTTTTCTTTTTAGGCCCTGCTCTGCACCCCAGAACAACAAAGCCTGCCGCCTTGGCAGCCTCCGCAACCACCACAGGAAACCACGTTGTAGTAGAAAGGCAGATGGGAGTGGAAAATCCTCGCAGAGAGGTTAGATCGTTGCTTTCACCTGTTCTAAAAATAACCTGGTTTATTAGAGATTGATAAATGACAAGATAACCCACAAGTTATTCCACTGAGGCTGTGGAGAGGAGAGACTGCGATTCTGTTTGAACAAAAGGGGAGCTGGGAGATGCTGCAGGGGGTTGATGTGCTGGCCGGACCCATGGACCTCAGAATTCAGCCAATATCAATATGGGGCTGGCTGCAGGGCAGGTACTGAGCTGGGTGGGAGGAACACCACAGGAGGGAGGGAGGCAGATGTGGATGCTGCCTTCAAGAGATCTAGTCAAATGAGGGTGATGGAGAGAGAGCACAAAAGTCAAGAAGCAAAATAATTGCAACCTGGGATAAGTGCTATGAGAAAAAAGAGCAGTGCTGAGATAAAGACGAACAGGGGAGACCAGGATGGGCAGGGAGGCTTCTGGAAGGAGGGGACATTTAAATGGAAACCTGGATCATGAGAAGGAGCCAGCCCAGCAAAGAATGGAGGGAAGGGCATCTCAGGAGAGAGAGCAGCATACACAAAAGCCCTAAGGTGGGAAGGAGCTCGGTGGTTCCAGAAACTGGAAGACGAGTGCAGGGGTAAAGAGGGAAGGGCTGTAGACTTGCCAGAGGAGCTTGGAAGGGGGCAGGGCCAGACTTCTGCCAGCTTTGAGGACCTGCTTTGTTTATGGATTAAATTCCAGGTCAATGGGAAGCTCTTGGAGCAGAATTCAGCAATGGACTCATGGGGTGTGGTTTGCCTTTTAAGAAGCTTGCTCTTGCCTGTTGTGTGGGGTGGTGATGGAGGGAGCTAGGGGCAAGAAGTGGCAGGAAGGCAGCAGACATGGTATCCAGGTGGAAGTATAGGTGGCCTGGACTGAGATGGGAAGGGAACACAGAAAATTAGAGTCAAAATATGTTTTGAAAATAAACTTCCCAGAGGCTGCAGATGGATTCGATTGGGGGTGGGGTTGAGGGAAGAGACAAAGAGGGCAATGGAGGGGACACCCAGGTCTCTAGCCTGAGTGCCTGGTGGGTCACAATGTCATTTCCTGGTTGGGGAGGGATGTGCAGGTGGGAGGGGTGGGGTTGGGAATCCAGTTGGGGACGTGCTGGATTTGAGACATCTGCAGACTGCCAGGAGAGTCTGCGGAGGCCCTAGCGGGCTCGGGCCATCTGATGAAAGCAGGCAGTTGGTCCTTCCATCTTTGACCAGGTCTGAACGCTGAATGCCAGGGGACCAGGGGCCAGCTCTGGTTCGTTTTGTAGCTTCAGCACCTAGAAGGTACCTTGCACACAGTAGGTGCTCAAGTAGAAGTTGTGTATGAGTGGAGCAGGACCACTAGTTGAATGAACCGGCTCACAAACATGGTGAGTGCTTAATAAATATTTAAGGAATTCTTTGACTTCTCTTCTTTCACTCCGCCATCCAGTCAGTCAAAGATTCCCGCAGATTTGACTTTCTCAGTGTTTCTCAAACCAGTCCTAATTCAGACCCTCAGCATTTAACCATATTTATGGCAACCTTTGAGCACCTACTATGTGCCAGGCACTGTGCTAGGCCCTTTATGAGTGTATTATTCTCATTTAGCCTTCAAAACAACACAAAGGTGCAGGAAACTTTCCCCGATTTGACTTCCCGGGGCACTGCTACCCTACACCCCTGTGTGATCTCGCTGCTTTCAGGCTCCACCCTCCAATCCATCTTGCATACTTCAACCAGGATGGTTTGAGAAAAATCAAAGTTTGATGTGTCCTCCCCCACTTAAACCCTTTCTCATTGTCAACCAGATCATGACCCAACACATGCTTACAGAACCCTGAGTTCCAGCTCTGCCTCATCTCCCACTGTGCCTCGTCTGAATCTCCACTTGCCGTACCCTGGAGCATCAAATGCCATTTTTCACCTCCAAGCTGTTGCTCACATGGTGCGCTCCGCCAGGACCGCTCTTCCTGATGCTGGTTCATCCACACTCACCGTTTAAGACTCAGTTCTTCGTACCGTCTTTCACTCTGGTGCCAGCTGGATTGGGGCCCCCAGGCCACCTCATCTCCACTCTGTGTTGACTTTGTCAGCACCTATATATAATAAGAACTGTTTTCATATGATAATTTCTCTTCTAATGTGCTGGATTTATCCAACTCATCAGGTCTTGTGGTTTCTTAGTCATAATTGAACATGAAACGACTGGGCAGCTTTTCCTGGTAGTCCAGGGCAAGAGCAATAGTCAGAGATTCAGCTGTTCTCCAGGCCAGCTTTGGTGGGAATGAGTGGCCATGTCCAGAGAATATGTATGTGCCAGTAGAAAGGGGTCCTGGGGTCCTCATCCCTTACAAATCCAAAGCCCCAGTAGTTTATTCTCAACTAACACATTCCCATCCTGTTCCTCCCTCTCTCTTGGGGCTTGGGGGCTTCCTTGAGCTTTCTTGCTCCCACCGAGGCAGTGGGGACTGAACCCTCAAGTCCAGTTGAGGGTTCTCATTTCACTGGGCAGGAATCTTTGCCTAGATGGTTAGCGGGTGGGCCAGCCCTGCCAGCACAGTGTGGACCAGCCGGTGCTCAGTCCCAAAAGCAAGAGCCCACCACGGCTGCTCGGAGATGCACCTCCGCTGGCCACAGGGACCACGTGGCCTCTGCTCTCCCTGCACAGCCCCAGCCCCTCGGTGTTCAGGGTCAGCTCCAACTTCATGCACATGGCCTTGGCGGGACTGATGGTCCCTGATGCTGTGCTGTCCTGGACAGACAGAACACAGCCACTGTGGAGAACAGATGCCCGACCAGCTGGTGACTCAACATTGCCTTCCTTTCCACCATGACTACTGCAGCTTGGCTCTGGGATGTTCTGGGCGAAATGCAGTCCCTTTAGTAATAACTTTTATTTATTGAGACTTACTATGTGACAGGTACTATACTAAGTGCTCTATACATATTAAAGAATTGAATCCTCACAACAGTCTTACAAGGTAGGTAATTATTATTCTCATTTTACAGATTTAGGAAACTGGCCCAGAGAGGTTAAGTGACTTGCATACAGCCACCCAGCCAGTAAGTGGCAGAGCCAAGCAGGCTGGCTCCAGAGCCCCACTCTTGACTGATTTGTTCAAATGCTTCAACCAACTGCAGGATGCATGTGTCTCCTCGTCTCCCTCCCTTAGAACTGGGTCTTGTTGCTTCTTATCTTCAACTGGCACACAGTGGGTTTCAACCAAGCCTCCCTTAATAGGAGCCAGTTTGTAACCTTCCTACTTTGGATAGGAGAGCCCAAGGGGAGAAAATGCTTTTCATTTTATGGTGTTTGGCAACCATCGATCCTGCGTGATCACATCATTTTCACAACACTGCTGGAGGTGGATTATTAGACCCACCTGTCAAATGAGGACACTGAGGCCCAGAGAGGCTACAGAATTTGCCTAGGTCACCCAGCTAAGAGTTGGTGGAGATGGCACATAAACCCCAGTCTCCTGACTCCAAGCCCAGTGCTCATTCCACACATCAGAAATGGGGCCGGAGAAGACGTTGCTGAACCTAAACCTAGTCCAAGGGGCTTAGAGGCCCTGCTGAGTCAGGGGTCATTAATCACTCTCTCCCCTAGCATGGGGGAGACTTTGGGGACAGAAGCCTGCTTCCGGTCCCCTCAGCCCTCAGGGTATGTCACCTCTTCAGGGCAGGAAACTCTTCCTTGTCACAAAGCTCTGCCCTCTTTCCCCCTCTCCCCCTATCCCAGGCCACTCCCCTCCCTCTCTCCCTCAAGGGTCCTGGTAAAAGCATCCGCTTGTCAGTGTAAATCTGCAGGGTTCAGACCAGCAGCTGGAGATGGATGGGCAGGAAGCAGTAACAATGGATGAAAGGCCCTCTGTGCCCAGGTGGGTGGGGGAGGGAGAGGCAGGAAACAGAAGCCTCCCTCCTATGGAGGCCAGGAGCGGCTGGTTGGCCGGCGGGAGGCCTAGGATGCCAGAACCTGCAGGGTTTATTTGGATTCCCCAAGGATCCAAGCTGGGAGCCCTTCGCAAACATCAGAAGGGCTCATCTCCATGGGGTGCCAGGTCCAGGATGTGTGTGACAAGAATGTTGCTTTCGTGCATCACTGTTTGTCCCCTGGACCCAGCACAGAGCCAGCTACACAGTAGAAGCTTGTTTGCTGAGTGAAAAAATTAATCTGGCATTACTAGTAACTAAAGAGTTACAGTTTTATATTTATTTTCTTTTTTAAGGAAATGAAAAGATCCACGCTTATCTCTTCCTCTCTTCAGAGCTTTTGCACATGCTGTTCCTTCTGCCTAATGTGCTCTTCCCTCTGCTTTTTGGCAAGGTCCGTGTCTTCTCATCCTCTAGTTGCAGCCCAAAAAAGCTCTTCAATGAAGCTTCAGGACCAGCTTTGACCCCTCCAGTTAAGGTAACCCTTAATCCCTTGCTCCCATTAGCCCAGCACCCTGGTGATTTCCTTCACGGCACTTGTAATTAGAAATCTTCCCATTGAATATGTATCCTCATTTTTTAATTTCCTGTCTCTCCCACCAGAATGTAAGCTCCAAAAGGGCTTCTTGTTCACTGCTGTAATCCGAGGGCCAGGTACTTAGAAGATGCTCCAAAAATAGTTGGTAAATAGATAAAGAGATGAACAAATGAACCCCTGCAATAATGCCATTCGCACCTGATGCTTTGCAATCTGCTTCCTTGAAGAGAACAAAAGGGAGACTGGCTCTCGCACCACCGAGGATTGTGAAGCCCCAATCTCACAGTGAGTGGCTAGTTCCCAGGTCAAGAATTGTGATGGTTGCAAATTGCTTTAGGGCTTTGCTTCCCCCACAACAGTTGAGATTCATCAAAATCTGGTTGTGTACCGTGGGGGTGGAGGCTATACTTGGGATGCCCACCATCTGTCCAGCATGCTACTGTGGATACCGGGGTGGACGGGGATGGTTCCATCAAGCCCATCCATTTCAAAGATGGGAAAACCAAGGCCTGGAAATGCCAAGACCACACACACACATCAGTCCAGAGCTTTGCCAGCACAGAGCTCAACAGAGCTGCAGATGCGTTGAGTCTTGAGATTTGTTCATTTGTTGAACAAATATTTATTGAGCACCAACTATGTGAATCATGTGTCTGGCGCTGCGCTAGGAAATGGGGATCTGGCAATGACTGAAGACACTGGGACTCAAAAGAATTAAGTAAAAGGCCCAGCCCACCTTACACGGAACAACTTCAGTGACCTCCAAAGCAAGTCCTGCTTGGCCAGGTGTGAGAGCTGGATGCGGGATGGGGAAGAACTTCAGAGTCTCAGAAGGCAGAAAGAGAGAGGGAGAGCCGACCTGGGATAGGACAGGGAGAATCTGAAATGGAGAGAAGTGCTGACTATTACTAAGAAACCAGCTCAGCCAAGGGAGTGACCATCTTCTGCATCTGCTGTTGGCAGCCGGGGTTGGGTTGGTGCCCAAAAGGGCAATGCCTTCAAGTGGAGTAGTTTGTGCTGCCTCAACACTGGCAGATTCAGTCAAAAGAGAAAGCCATTTTCATGCTCAGGAGACTCACATTAAGCACCTGCTCTATGCCAGAACCTAGGCTGAGCCCCGGAGTTACCGAGTGGAAGGAGACATAGTCCCAGCCCTAGAAGTCCTCAGTACTAGTGGGGACACACAGACATGCAGACAGGCCATTCCAGTCCCGAGGTCCTGGCCACCCTGAGGCAGCACAGGTCAGGAAGGAAATCCACTCGCAGTGCCTTCCCCACTCCCCCTTCTGTCTACACCAGCAATATTCGGGACAATTAAGAAGTTCAGACAGACCTAGGACTGGTCTCAGCTCCACCTCTAGGTCTACACGTGACCAAAAGCAAGTCCGAACCTCAGTTCCCTCCTCTGTAAGATGGGGCTAATAATAGTACCTGCTTCTGGGGTGCTGTGAGACTGATGAAATCAGCTGCAAAGCTCTTGGTATACAGGTGCTTAAGGAAGGGCAAGCCAAAGGCAGGGTTTTCTTTTGGGAAGAGATTCTGTGCATTTAAATAGCCTCTGGCCTAAGGTCACAATTTCTACCATTAACAATCTCACAAGGTCCAGTCTTAGATGGGGTCAGTCAGTCATGCAACAAACACGTATGGAGAACTGGCTTTGTGCCAGGCCAAGCGCTTGCCCTGGGAGAGCAAACATGAATGAGAGCCAGCCCCTACCCAGGAGCTGCTCGCCATGCAGGGAGGAGGAGCAGATGTGGTAATACACTTGTAACAAAGTGTGATCCGTGTTATTATACAGTCAGAGGCTCAATACAGTCTCTGAGGTGGCCTCCTTTACACCTCACAGTGGTCCTTTACAAGGTACACATAGTTGTCCCCATTTCACTGATGAGCATGTTGCAGAAAAATGGGTTACAGCTCAGTTGTGACAGCAACCTGGATCCAGGTGAAAGACCAAGCAGCACTCCAAGTAGCCCTCGGAGAGTTGGAGAACTCAGGTTTATTACACCAACAAGCCCACATGAGTTAACACTTCAAGCTCCGGACCCCACCTGGCAGTTTATACAGGCCTTTTATAGGCTGCCAGTTTTACACTTTGCAACATCACATGTAAATAAAGTACAACAGAAGTTGACCAACCAGGAAAAAGCTTTGCAGAAATAGACCAATCAGGAGTGAGCTCCATGCAAATGAAGCACTGCAAATGGACCAATCAGAAGTGAGAGTAATAACCAATCAGGAGTGAAGTAAGTAACCAATCAGAAGTGAGCTGAGGGAACCAATAGAATTCTAGGTGTAAGTTAGCCGCTTTAGAGGCAAAAAGTGAGATAGAACCAGACGGTGCTGGCAGGAGAGTAGTGGCCTTGCCTGGGGGTCCTGCCAGTCTATTTATGGGGCTTCCCGCCTCAA
Organism: Camelus ferus; assembly: GCF_009834535.1. Classification (NCBI taxonomy): domain Eukaryota; kingdom Metazoa; phylum Chordata; class Mammalia; order Artiodactyla; family Camelidae; genus Camelus; species Camelus ferus. Next base: position 16,315,958 of record NC_045708.1, on the reverse strand, counting down.
GCATACTGAGGCTTGGAGAGGCCAGTTCACCTGCCAGTGCCACATATACTCTGTCTCCAGAAACCGTACTCTGTCTTCACAAGCACCCTGCACACAGCAAATCCCTGGTTCAGCTTTTTTCTCAGAAGAATGCCCCTAGGGCTCTTGGCAAGGCTGAGGGAGGGAGGCTGTGACAGCTTCAGGCCCCCAGAGCCACCATGTCCGCTCAGCCTGGCTCTGATTCATCACCCACACCTGCTGCTGGAAATAGACCTGAGGCCAAGAGGAGGAGCTGGGGAGGGCGAGGAGGGCAGGAAGGTGGCACCTGCAGGTGCCACCGCCATTCCCGCTCTCCCTGCAGAGGACACAGATTCCATCCAGTAGAGCCCACCTGAAATAGCCAGGCTTGGGAATGTTCCTGGGGGTTGGAGACCCCAGCCTGCCTGGGAGGTCGTCCCAGGAGCAGTGAGGATTATAATAGCAATAATGATGATGCCTCACTTCCCACAATCCCCAAGGCTACTAGTACTTGCCGTGTGCTGGGCACCGGCTGAAGTGCTTTGCATGTCTTAATATTCTCACTGAACTCTCACAGTTCCCAGGGAGGTTTTACCATGATTAAGTCCTTTTACAGATGAGGAACTTAAGACTCAGAGAAGCAAAGTAACTTGCCTAAAACTACACAGCCCCTGTATTTGGCAATATGGACCCACCTTAAGCTCCTCAGCCAATCCCAGCTCAAATGGCTCATTCCAGGTCACAGGTGCCAGCTCTGTTGCCATCTGCCCGGCCTACATCACCTTCCCTCTTTGCCAAGCTAAGATCTCCTCTCTTGCCGCTCTGGGAAGTAGAAATTAAACCATAATCCTCCTTTCTTTTCTGTTTTTAGCCCAAGTCTGATCACGTTGCCTCCCTGTCTAAAACCTGCAGTAACTCTTCATTGCCCTTGAGATAAAGTGTATTCAAGGCCCTCTGTCAGGTGGGCCCTGCCTACTTCTCCAGCTTCACAGCTCATCGATCTTTGCTTGGGCAGGTCAGGACACCACCCAGGGCTCTCTCTCCCAGTAGGCAACATAACACCCCTGAGCAGTAAGAGGGAATGAAGAAGCTGATGCACACAGAGTACCTGGGAGGGCACTTGGTGCATGGCTGGTGTTTAGTAAACCTTCCTGCCCCACTACGAGCTGGAGCCAGAGGCTGGGGCAGAGTTCTGAAAGGCTTCAGAGCAGCAGTAGTTGGAACTAGGAAGGTGGGGGTAGGGGGACCAGTGGGTGAGGCAAAACAACTGTCGATGAAAATGTAAAATGGTACAACCACTATGGAAAACAGAATGGTGAGTCTTTAAAAAATTAAAAATAAAACTGCCATATGATCCAGCAATTCCACTTCCGTGTATATACTCAGAAGAATTGAAAGCAGGGTCTCAAAGGGGTATTTGTACAACCATGTTCATAGTACTAGTATTCACACAGAAGCAACCCAAATGTCTGTCTGTGGATACATGGACAACAAAATGTGGTCTATCCATATAATGGAACATTATTTAGCTTCAAAAAGGAAGGAAATTCTGACACATTCTACAGCATGGAGGAACCTTGAGGACATTACACTAAATGAAATAAGCCAGTCACAAAAATACAAATTCTGTATGATTCCACTTACATGAGAAACATAGAGGGGTCGACTAAAATCATAAAGACAGAAAGAATGGTGGTTGCCAGGGGCTGGGGTGACAGGGGGAATGGGGAATAATTGTTCAATAGGTAGAGAGTTTCAGTTTTATAAGATGAAAAGAGTTATGGAGATGGATGGTGGTGAGAGTAGCACACTGTGAATATATTCAATGCCACTGCATTGACTTACAAATGATTAAGATGGCAAATTTTCTGTTTGTGTATTTTACTGCAATAAAAAAATTGGGGAGAAAAAAAGGCAAAGGAAACCAATTTCATAATGGAGTCTTTTTTACCTTCAACACAATCGAGAAGGTAAATATACCCACTCTATAGAAAGGAAAACTGAGGTCAGAAAAGATTCACCACAGTGTCAGGGGGAGAACTGGATCTGGGACCAGCTCTGTCAGGCTCCAAAGCCCATGCTCTTCCTTCGCCTGCACCCAGCACCTGGGGGTGGAGAGCACTGCCTCTGGAGAGGAGGTCCAGAGGTGAGGGTGGGGAGAATAGAGTTTGAATGGAGGCCTAAGGCAGGACTGGTTCTAGAACTTAAGATGGGTGTGAGTGCAATGGGTGGAGGTGAATAGCTGGGATGAGGTCATCTGTGACAAGCAGAGGAGCCTGGACTTGATCCTTCCCCCTCCTCCCACTTCCCAGAAAAGGAAACTGAGGACCTGTTCCTGGCCTGGGCCCCCATAATGCAGTGGGCAGGCCACCAGCTGGAGGAGGACTGAGGGAAGAAGGGAGATGCAGGTTGGGCAGCAGCTGCCCCGTCTCCCCACCTGCCCACCGACACCCTCCCTTGCCCCAGGACCACACCCCCACCCCCAGGCTTGGACTGGTAGCCTGACTTACAGGTGGGAGTGACTCAAGCCCAGGGCCTGCTCTGGTGGCCCTGGCCCCTGGACCACAACAGAGCTCTGGGCCACTCAGCTGTGATGTCAGGGCCCTTCCTTCCTCCCACATCTGCTTGAAAAGGTCACCTATTTTAAACACTTTCTCTCCCCACCCTGTCCCTCCCCCCAAAAGAGGATGAGTTTTTCTAACCTGTGTCAACAGCTCAGTTCAATATCCAAAGAGCCTTCTCCTCTGCTGCCCATCACCAGTGCCTCCACCAGAAAACCCCAGGCCTGGCCAACTCCCGCAGGTTGCAGGAAGCCACTCTAGTTGCTTTAAATTTAATAAATAATTCCTGAGCATCTGGTGCATGCCAAGCACTGTCTTGGGCCCCCAAAGAGTGATCCCTGACTTCTTGGAGTCTACATTTTAATGGAGGCAGACAGGCAACAAATCAATAAATTGACAAATACAGGCGCAAGATCATTTCTAATGGTGACCAGCGCTCTAAACAAAATAAAACAGGCTGAGAAGATAGTGACTTGAGTGGTCAAGGAAGGCTTCTCTGAGGAGGTGACAAAGATTTGGGAAAGAGAGGGAACAGCAAGTGCGGAGGCATTGAGGTGGGAAAGGAAAGCTTTGTTAGAGCACAGGTTCTCCACGTGGGCCCCCAACCAGCAGCATCACCTGGGAACCAGTTAGAAATGTAAGTTCTCAAGACCCACCCCAGACCTACTGAAAACCTCTAAGGGTGGAACCTGGTAAGCAAGGTTTTTAACAAGTCCTCCAGGTGATCCAGTGCTCCTTAAATGTGGAAGGTCACTGAATTAGCACTCAGGAAGAGAGCCGTGTGCCTGGAGTGTGGTGACGGGGACAGGCATGGCCCCAGATCCTTATCCTCACTCTAGCCCATCCATTCACTGCCTTGCCTCTTCTTGGCCTCACGACCCTGGCCCCCTCAAGTCAAAGCTGAAAGCTCTTCCAAGCCTCCTCATGTCCCATCTAGGTGAAATTAAAACCTCTCAGCTGGGTTTATAAGGCCCCTTAAGATCTGTTCCCAACCACTTCTCCAGCCTCATCCCTCAGCTTTCTCCCTTTCAAATCTTATGCTCCTAAATACAGATGTTTCTCCACCCCTTCAAACATACTGTTGCCTTTCTCTAGAATACTACTTCTTCACCGGGCTAATTTTCAGCCATTCTTCAAAACACAACTCAGAATTCACCTCCTTCAGGAAGCCCTCCCTGATTGCCTTGTCAAAGTGAGGAACCGCATCTCTCTATTTCCACACCAACCAGTCCCCATGCTTCCCCATCACTGTGTTCATCACACAGGTTTGACATTATCTGGGGGAAGAAGAGTTGTTTGCATTTTCATTTCCAATTTTATTGAGATGTAACTGACATATAACATTTGTATTAGTTTAAGGTATACCACATAATGATTTGATGTATGTATATATTGTAAAATGATTGCCACAATAAGTTTGGTTAATATCCACCACCTCACATAGTCACAAATTTATTTTTTCTTGTGTGGAGAAATTTTAAGAGCTACTTCCTCTCTTAGCAGCTTTCAAATATACAACACATTACTGTTAACTTTAGTCACCATGCTATAGATGACATCCCCAAAACTTACTTCTCTTATAACTGGAAGTTTGTACCTTTTGACCACTTTCACCCAATTTCCCCCAACCCTGGGTTGTTTTTTAAATGAATTATTTTCTATTTAATTACACAGGAAATACATGAACATGCACTTCTTATAAAATTTTCAAACATACAGATATAGAAAAAGACTTCCTTCTCAGGGACACTAGTTTGCTGTCCATACATACATTTTTTGGCACATTGCACATATACATATAGATGTACAGAAGTTTAAGATTTATTTTGATTTTTTTTCACTTATAAATGGAATCATATGGGTAAGAATTTTTCCACAAATTGTTTTCTTAACAATGTCTTCCAGGTCATTTATGTCAGAACATGGAGAGCTAACTTACTATTTTTAACTACCATATAAAATTCTAAAATATAAATGTACTGTCATTTTTTTAGTCATTCCCTAAATGTATTTATCATTTTTTAAATTTTCTGTATTTGATGATGCTTTCACATCCTAGGGCCTTGCAACCCTGGGAGGACTTCTCCCAGGGCTAGCCAATTCCTAGAGATAGTCAACAACTTGCCTGAGAACACACCTTTCATATACAGACCAACCAATTCAAAACCCATATCCCCAACCACCTCCTCAGTCTAACTGTCACACACCAAGTCAGTATTTCCCCTGCCCTAAATCCCCCCAGGGCCAGGTACTGGACACCCAGGAGCCACCCCCTATAGCTCAGAGCCTGCCGACATTATTCAAACTAGTAATTGTAAGCTTGTTCAAACTTGACGACCCTACCTCGCCCATTCTTTCCCAAGGAAACCATGATAAAGGTTCTGGGACACATTCTCCTCTCACTTCTGCGGCCTCCTGACCACACCCGGTGTTTCCCCATGTGGCCTTGTGTAGTGTGGTGTGTCCCCTCTTCTTTGGAATTGTAAGTCACAGTATTTCTTTCAATGGCATTGGTCTCACGCTGTTGTCACTCAGTCACCTCTATAAATTAACCCCAGGTACAATCAAAACACAGAACAATGGACATTTAGAGGTTTTCAGTTTGTCACTGTTACAGAAAAAGCTGCCATGATCATCTTTGTATATGCCTCTTTGTACATACGTGTATTTCTCTAGGCGGAGGAATTGCCAGGTGCTAATTACCTTATTACTCATTGATTTCCAAGGGCCATGCCCCTCTCAAGCCCAGCCCCTTCTCCCCTCACCTTGTCAATTTCACAGCTATTGAATCACAGGATGAATGAGACTCCTCCTCAGGGGTGACCCCTGGAATGGTTTGGTAAGCTCCAAAGAAGCTCCGTGGTATAAAACATCTTCCCCCATCTACCCTGTCCTCTGAATTTCCTCCCATGTGAGTGGGAGCATTATTTGGTCAAGAGAGATTTTCCCCTGGAAAGTAGAACACAGCCAGAAAGTCAGTGTGAGCTCGGTCAGAATCATGCCACACGGAAGGAACATGGGGAGTTTCCGGGTTAGTCAACACCTGGAGATTTGCGGGGAGTGGCACTCGGAGATGGCTTGGAAGCTCCGCACCCCTTCCCACATACTTTGCCCTACCCTTGTCTTCTATCTGGCTGTTCCTGAATTATATCCTTTTATAATAAACTGATAATTATTGATAATGTTGACCCTGCCCACTGGAAAGCAATGGGCTTCCCGGAGCTTCAGTGCTGGGACTCCCACCTCCACAGCCTACTCAGGGCTGCCCTATTCAGACACACCTGGTTTCCCAGCTCTGGGGACATTGGTCCACACTGTGGCTGTGCTTTGTATCTCTTTGGCTTTTAAGATATTTAAATATATCCCTATCGCCCATCTAACTCTAAAGACTTCATTAAAATAGCTTTTTCTTTAAGAAAAAAAGGAAAGAAGGAAGGAAGGAAGGAAGGAAGGAAGGAAGGAAGGAAGGAAGGAAGGAAGGAAGGAAGGAAGGAAGAAAATGGTTTTGCGGTCAGAAGACCTGGACAAGTCATTTTATCTCTCTGAGTCGTGGTTTCTTCACCTCCCAGAGTGACTGTCAGAATATATGTAATACGTAACAATAGTATAATAATGTACGTAAAGCCACTCATGCATAGATGTGCTAAAAACCAAAGCAAAGCAGGCTGTGTATGCTTTTTGCCCCTCCAGATTGACTCACCTTTCTCTACCTGGGGAAGTACCTGGGCTTCTCTGCTCTCTGGCTTCCACTTGGAATTGATCAATGGCAGCGCTGTAGAAAGACTGGTGCCTAAAGGAAGAGAGAGGAGTCAGGTATTTATCACCCTGGTTCCCTTTTCCCTGCTGGGCTGGGTTGACTGTGTTGATTTGTCTACCTGAGGCCACAGCTCCTTTCCTGCAGCTAGTTTCCCTACTCCCTCCCCTCCCCTCTTCTGGGCTGTTGCCAGTACCTGGGTGCCCCTCCATCCTTTAACCCTCCAACCCCTGCAGAGATTAAGGCCCTTCATTAAACTCTCTCTCCAGCTGCCTCTTCCAGGGGGTGGCCTGTTTCCTGCTGGAAATTTGACTGATGCAAGGAGCCACTCTCCCCATTTTTATCCAAGTTCTCACTCTACCTGTCCCTCACTCCAGCTGCAGAAAGAAGGTCCCTGTATCCCAAAAGATAGACCAGTCTCAGGGAAGTCTTCAGAGGTGTGGAGTGAGGCCCCAGTTGGGAGGAGTCCCTGCAGAGCTGCCTGCCCGGCTGAGCCCCACAGATAGCAGCCTTAGTTGAGGCCTTAATGCCTCAATCCTCCTTCTGAAGTTTGCAAGATCAAGGTCTTATCTGTCCAACCCCCTTCTACCAGCCCAGGTGCCCAGGCTCCAGGACCCTGACTCACACTAGGAAACCCTTCCAGGAACAACTGATATACCCTACATCAGCCTATTCATTGATCCTGAGAGAGAGAGAGAGGCTGAGCAGCAGGAATCCTGAGGTTAGCTGGTCAGGAGGTTTTCGTTCAGGAATCAGTAGGAATACTAATAACAGTGACCAGATACTTAGCACAGGCTATGTGTCTAGGCACTGAGCTAGAACTTTCATTCATTCATTCATTCATTCATTCATTCAGCAAATGTTTATTAAGGGTATTGTTCTAAGCCATAAACACAACAGATGAGAACACTGCCCTCTTGGAGCCCTAGGAGATGAGCATCTGGACTAACCGTAGCCCTGGTTAGTCCTTGAATGAGGAAATTGAGGTCCAGAAACTTGCCAAAAACACTCATCTGCTAAGTGGCTGAGCCGGGACTTGAACCCAGGCTTCCCAGCAGGAACCATCCTCAGGAAACTACAGGAGGATAAGGGGCAGCTTGGGAAGAGCCAAACCCAACTCTTCAGAGAGAGAGGACCTGGGAGGAGGACGCCTCGAGCTTGGGAGAGGGGATGCGAGCCTCCCATCTGTATTCCAGATGCGTACTGTGACTAAAATGTAGGATCAAGGGCCCAGGGTGACACAGCCCAGGAAGGACGCTCCGTGAAATGATGCTCCTAGTTATTACTTCTTTGTAATTTCCTTCTTGACGTAAAATTTGTGAGTCACAGTCTCAGAACTTGTCTAGGTTTCACAATCCACACAAAAGTTTGCAGACACTGCTGTGTCTCCTGCCAGCACATTTTAGACAGTCATTTTCCCCCCCACCTCCCCCTCTTTGGGACATCAGGATTTATTTTGAGAGGTTGGTGGTGGGAGCAAGGCAGGAAAAGGTAAGCACAAGACATGGGCCTCTCAAAGGCATTCGTGCCAAGGGTCTGGTCAGAGTTCCTTCTCCTCAAAACACAAACAGACATCCATTTTGTTGAGCGCCTACTGTGGGCAGACAGTGGATTAGGCAAAGTTGGACCAATGGTTAAAACCACAGACCCTAGATCAACTGGATTCAAGTTCCAGCTCTACCACTTTCTGGCTGTGTGACTTCAGACAAGTCAGTTTCTCTCTCTGAGCCTCCGTTTCCTTATGGGTACAAGGGTGGAAATAATAGTGCCTCCCTGACAGGGTTGCTATGAGGATTAAATGAAGCAACACATTTAAATGCTTAGAGGAGGACATAGCACATTGTGAGCATGCAAAAAATATTAACAGTCATTACCATCATCAAATGCAAGTCCGGAAATGCTTGTGACACATTCACAGCACATGAGCATATTTATAATAATAATGCAATTTTGATACTGATGGGTATTTGTACCAGTCAGTTTTATCCTTCACCTGTTGCTCTTCGGCCCAAGACCCTCTGACCCAGCCCCCTCGCTTAGCATGAATTCCTCACCCCTTTGAGGTCTCAGTATCACCTCTTTAGAGGGTCCTCTCCAACCGCCTAATCTATCAGAAATGCGCTCTGTCTCTACCTTGTTTTTATTTTCATCATAGAACTTACCATTCTCTGACACATTCCCACTGACTTGTTTGTTTACTTGCTCATGATTGGCCTCTCCCATGAAAATGTAGGTTTCCACGAGAACCAGAGCCTGACATCCTGGTCCCTCCTCTATTCCTAAAGCCAAGTACAATGGCTGGCACATAGTAGGTGCTTAAAAAATATTTGTTCAAAGAACAATGAATACATTTGATCTTCACTTTACCCGACTTGAGGCACCAGTATCTCCTTTTTACAGAGGAAGGTGATGGAGGCTCAGGGAGGCAGGCCGATTGGATCTCTTAGCCTCAAGCCTGCCTGTCTTAGTCACTGAGTTGGCTCCACTTTGCATCTGATCTGCATCCCAGAGAGTGACAGGATGAGGTGGTGATGGTCTGCCCTCCACCCAACTCCTGGTACCACATGGTGTGGAAACAGCATCTGGCTTGTAGCAGGAGGCCCGGTTCCCAGTTCTATCGCTGATTCGTTGGGTGATCATGCGTGAGCTGCTTCTCCGCACTTGGCCTCAGCCTCTCACCTAGAAAATGAAAGCGGTAGAATAGATCAGAGGGTTTTTTTTTTTAACTGATGTATAACTCGCATACCACAAAAGATCAAAACTTTTCAAACTTTCTTTTGTCGCAGCATCTTTTTTTCCGAACTTAAATTCTATATGAAGACCCAATGTGTAAACAAGATAGCAGTGGGGCTGTTCTGAGGAGTGGAGGGGGTGGCCTGAGAGCCTGGCCTGCTTAGTGTCCCCCTTGCTTGCACCACCTCCCCCTTCCCCACCCTCACTGGTTGCTGGGGAACCCCTGCAGAATCCCAGGGCTTGGAGGAACCTAGTTTGAAAACCACTGGACAAGAGTCATTCTTTAGGGTCCCTCCCAAGGTACAGGAGCCCTGGGGAGTGGGGAGGGGCCTGTGCTCTCCCAACTTGCTGATGAGAGTTGTTCCTTGAGCTGCAGTCCAGCTGCCTCCCGAGGGTCATGAGAAAGAAGGCGAGGGCAGGCCCGGGGCGGAGGAAGTGGAGCCGGCCAGCTGGGAGGCAGCAACAGGCGCTGGTACCATGGCCTCCTGGATGGGCCGGTGACATCACAACCCCAGGAAGCAGCTGCCTGAGAGGCCCTCGCTGTCCCTCAGTTCTCCTCTGGGAAAAGCAGCCGCCAGCTGTTGGAGTCCTCTTCTCACTGGCTTGCTGTTCTGGACTGTCCCCTCCTGAACCATCATCTTCAGCACAGCAGCCACTTCCTTTCCTTAACCACCTACTCTGTGCCGCCAGCACGGCACTACCCTTCACAGAACAGCTTATAATTGTGTGCATTCCCTTCTTCTGTCGTTTAATTCAATCATCACATCCACATTATGAAGTAGGAACTGTACCACCCCCATTTTACAGATGATGAAACTGAGGCTCAGAGGGCAAAACAGACGGCACAAGATTACCTAGCTGGTAAACAGCAGAGCCAGGATCTGAACCTGTTTCTGTCTGACTCTGCCTGTGTTCTTGTTATGAACGATCACACTGTCGGATTCAAGGCCAAACAATCCCAGGTGGAGATTTCTTCATCCGTGGCAAGGTAAGATTGTAAATTTCAAACCCAGTTTCTTTTATTAATGGTTATTCCTGGCCTACTATTCAGGCCGAGGCTTAGGATGCATGGAAAGGGCTTAGCACACTTCCTGGCACTCAGTAGATGTTAGCTATTACTATGTTCCCATTCTACAAAGCGGGAAACTGAGGCACAGAGGAGTAAAGTCCATTCATCGAGACAACAGAACAGGTAAGTACCAAAGCTGGGTCTAAGAGCCCCCAGAGTCGAAGCTGTTTCTCTCGAGTCCTGAATTTCTCAGCCAGGTTATCTTCTTGCTCAACCGCTGTTATTCTCCTAGGGCTGTTGTAACAAACTTGGTGGCTTAAAACAGCAGAAATATATTCTCTCCCAGTTCTGGAGACTACTGGTCCAAAATCAAGGTGTTCCCTCTGGAGGCTCAGTGGGAGAATCTGTCCCACGCCCATCTTCTAGCTTGTGGTACTGATGGCAGTCCTTGGTGCTCCTTGGTTTAGGGCTTCATGACTCCAGCCTCCGCCTCTGTCTTCACTTGGCCTTCTTCTCTCTGTGTCTCAAGTCTTGCTTTTCTTCCTCTTATGAGGACATCAGTCCTTGGATTTAAGGCCCACCCTGAATCAGGATGAGCTCATTTTGACATCCTTACTTTAATTACATCTGTAAATACTCTGTTTCCAAATAAGGTCACATTCACAGGTACGGGGGTTAGAAATTTAAGGAGCATAAATCACCACCTACATACACACTTCAGCAAATCTTCATTGAGCATGAACAACGTGCCAGCCAGGACCACAGCAGGTGAATTGCATTAATGCTGCCACAGTCTAGGGGCAGAAGCAGACAGGCACAGGTAACTGCAGGATGTTTTTTTAACTAAGTGTAGAAACAAAACATATGGACCCACAAAACAGAGCAAGTAGTAGTGTCCGGGATGGGGTAAAGCAGGGAGTGTGTGTGTTCTGTCAGTCAGTGGCTATTTATTAAGCACTTACTATGTATAAGATACCTTAGGGGAAAAAATATATTTGAGAAAAAAAAAAACCAAAAACACAGAGTAGGAGAGTAAGCCTGAGCTTTAGCTTTGGAGGCAGAAAGACCTTAAAGGCAGGCTTTAACCCGTCTGTGCCTCAATTTCCTCATTTCTAAAATGGGAATACTAATAACATTTGCCTCAAAGAGTTATTATTAGGTTTAAGTGAAACCACCCAAGCATTCAGTCAGCAAATATTTATTGAACATTTTCTATGTGCCAGGCATTATACATAATGCACAGGAAGGGGCCAGCCTAGCACCAAGAAAGCATTTAGTCAATATCAGTTCTTGTCCTCTTTCCCCTAATTCACAAGTGAGGTGAAAGTTCAGGACAGAAATACAGAAGAGGTGACAAGGCAGGACAGGCTAAAAGCCCAGTAAAGAGCATAGATCTGCGGGTTTAGGAATAGTGAAGACATGGCCAGATAGGTCTGCAAGTGCTTCCCGGGGGAAGTGGCCTTTTGAATCAGACCCTGGACAGAGAAGAAAGAGAGGAGGGAAGACTCCATGTAGCAATGGTGGTGTGGACGTATGGTTGGGGTGAGGAAATTTGTTGGGAAGAAAAGTAGGTTGGGGCCAGACAGTGACCTTTTCTGCAGGATTCTAGGGAGCAACTGAAGCATCATAAAAAGTAGAAGTTTTCTAAATTTAAAACCAAAAATTAAAGGTAAGCACAGATGAGAATGTACTTAACTGTATCACAAGCATTTGTATTTCTTTAAATTTTGCTCCAACGTTGGTATTACTGTTTATGCAGGCCATTTCCTATAGGGAATAGTTCCATATATTTCCACTCTATTTAGCTTGTCAAATTTTCCTGTTCATCAAGCTCCATGAAGGCAGGGGCTGTATCTTAGCACCAGTACATCCCTGATGCCTAGCTGGGAGCTTCGTATATAGTAAGCACTCAATAAGCATTTCATTGAACGAATAAATTACTTTTGTATTTCTGTTTTACATAGGAACATGACATGTTGAATGGTATGCTATAACTCATGATTCCTGGCCTAGGGCAAGTGTGATATTGACAGCACAATACATAAGCCAGGTGGGACTGGTTAGCTGGAGACAGCTACTGGAATGATCGGCCCCGAATACAGTCGGACAGAGCTGTACAGAGACCTTGCTGAACTAAACTTATGATCTCCCAGGCTGTGCTGTAAACCCATTAAGCTGTGTTGCTCTAAACTCGGGGTCAGCCAACCAAAGGTGGATGCAAAAGACTTTAAACAAGCCTGCAGCTTGAGACTTGAAATAGAACAGAAAGGGAATTCACAGGACTGAAATTTGTCTTCTGACTGGGGCTCTTGAGATCTGAGGATGCTGGCTGGGCTAACTCTATGTTGAGATAAGAAATGGCAGCTTCTTTAAGGTTTATTTTGTTTTTGGAGCCACTAGATCCAGGGGGTGGATCATGCCTTGAAATAGAAGCATCTCGAAAGGCCTGTGAATCATTTCTTAGCGCCAGCCTGTGAGGTTTCATATCCTGTTCTCAGAGTTACCTTGGGTGCTCTGTGTGTGTGTGCGTGCATGTGGGTGCGTGTGTGTATGTATATTGTTTTCAGGGGTGTTTGCCTAGGATTCGGTTTTGAAACTTTTACTTTCTTTTAATAGCTTTTTTTTTTCAAGCTGGAAGAATTTTTCAAATGGCTTTTGCGAGAAAGTTCAAACCCTGGAATGACTAAGTCTCTGAAAGAATTTGGACTTTGTGAGGGGAATTTGTATTCGGTATGAATCATCCAGTCAGCTTTCTGCAGCTAAACGATCTTTTAGAAAGCTTTTAGGTCAACCCCCTCATCGTACATGTGGGTAAACTGAGGCTTATGGAGGGAAGGGGTTCAACCAAGGCCACACACAGTGTCAGTGGAAGTGATGGACCCAGAATGCAGGTCTGACTCCTGGAGCCAGCTTTGGGTTTGCAAGAGGTGCTCCAGGACCCAATCTACATTTAGGTGAGCACATCTTCAAGATCTGTAAAGGAATAGAAAGAGAAAAGGTTCTGAGGAGGCAGAATTCACCCAGCACATGTGTAGAAGGACAGGGAAAGGAATGTATGGAGGTGTCTTACATGTACTCCCTTATTTAATCCTCCCCAGATCCTATTAGAGCAATAGTTCTCAACCAGGGTTGACTGTGCCCCCAGGGGACATTTGGCAAGTCCTGGAAACATTTTTGTCAAGAGGGGAGGTTGCTACTGGCATTTCCTGGGTAAAGTCCAGGGATACAGCTTGACATCCTACGATGTGAAAGGCAGCTCCCACAACAAAGAATTATCTGGCCCCAAATGTCAATCGTTCCAGAGATGAGAAACTCTGCTATTTGGAGGGCACTCTTCTGTAGTACCTCCCAATTTAATAGCCAAGAAAGCCAAGGCTCAGAGGTACAGCCACTTACAAGTTGTGTGGTCCTGGGCAAATTACCTAACCTCTCTGTGTCTCAGTTTTCCTCATCTATAAAATAGAGATAATATCACTTCTGTCAATTGTTGTTATGCTGACTAAATAAATCAATATTTATAAAGCACTCACAACAGCACCTGGAACATATTAATCATTATATGAGTATTTGCTAAAATAAAATTTTTAAAAGTAAACAAACAAACCTGCCCAGAATACACAGAAAATAAGTGGAAGAATTGTAATGAAAGCCTAACGACATTTAAGGGTATGAGGACTAGAAGATGAGACCTTCTGGGGGTGTAGGGCCCTGAGAGCAGGTAAGGCACGTGGCCATCCACGTGCAAACTACATCTCCCTGACCATGAAGTTTTCCTTTCTAGACACTGCTATCTTAAATGCAACTTCATCTTTTTATATTGAAGTGATAGGCACTGTTAAACATGAATATCTTTGGCAAGTCTGACACAGTAAGCCACTATCAGTCATCAGTAATTGCTCAGGATAATTTAGCTCCCCATCTACAAGTCAGCCTACTACCCATTCCCCAGGACTCCTAACCATCAGTCATGCCCACACCAGCCAGCACCACCTCAAGCAGGCCTCTAGCCTGGACCATCTCTGTGCCCTGCCCCGCTTTGCACCTGACTTCAGGACCTGCTTCTGCTCCTCCCACCTGCAGCCTTGATGGCCCCTCTACCCAGCCAAGGGCCTGCTCCTTCCCTTTCCATGTTGACCCTCTAATCCTGTCCTCCATCAGGGATCAGATCCCTCCACCGGCTGCCGACACCCGCCAACTCTCTGAGGGGTTACTCGTATATCCTCCAAGGCCTAGCTGCTCAGCCCTGCCCTCTCAGTGAGCTCTGGGCTCTGGGGAGGAAACCAGGCAGAGGAGTGTTATGAGAGCAGACGGAGGAAAAGCCAAATCAAGAATCACCCATGTTTCCCCTCTGCCTGGTCCCACCTTCCAAACCTATTCCTTATGACAGTAGGTGCTGTTCCTTGAGCATCTTAAGCTAAGTGTCTTACTCACGATACCTCTCACCAACTGTGCCCCACTACCCCATGTCCAGAGGCTGGAGAGACCCCCCATATAAACTGTATCAGTTTTCTGTTACTGCTATAACAAATTACTGCAAACTTAGTGGCTTAAAACAACACAAATTTATTATCTTACAGTTTTGTACATTAGAAGTCTGACAAGGATCTCAATGGGATAAAATCAAGGTGTCTGCAGGGCTGTGTTTTTTTCTGGAGGCTCTGGAGGAGAATCTTTTTTTTTTTTTTTTTTTTTGGCTTTTACTGGCTTCAAGAGGCTGCCAACATCCTTGGTTCGTGGCTCCTTCCTCCATTTTCAAAGTAAGCACCATGGCACGTCTCTGACCCTGTTTCCATTGTCACATCTCTGACTCTCTTCTTCTGCCTCCCTCTTCCACTTTTAAGGACCCTTGTGATTATATTGGACCCAACAAAAAATTCCAGGACTATCTCCCTATTTTAAGATCAGCTGATTAGCAAACTTAACTCCATCTGCAACCTTGATTCCCACTTGCCAAGTAATATAACGTATTCATATAGCATATTCATGTTCCAGGGATTAGGATGTGGGTACCTTAGAAGGGGCCATTAATCTGCCCATCACATTAACCAACAGAGAGTGGTGGGGACCATGACAATCCAGAGAGTACGTATTCCTTATAAAGGGGGCATCTGCTAATCAGCTCTGGCTGATTTCATCAACATGAAGAGAGGTTCCATGGCTGAGTCTGCCAATATTTCAAAAGAAGCTGGAGAAAATCAGATTTACAAGTGAAGTTTTCTAATTACAAAATCACTGGGCAGGCCCAAAAAAAAAAAATCTCATGGGCTAGATTTGGCCTGAGGCTACCCAGGTGTGACCCCTGGATTCACCTCCGCCCCATTAGCCATGGTGAGATGACAAGATATTCTCTGGCATTTGCAGGCTCTGCGGGCTCTGAGGGATGAGGAAGCAGCTGGGCCTGAAGGTGGGAGGGAACGTGGTCAGGAACATGGCAAGTACTGGAGGGGGTGCCTCGGGGGAAAGTTCAGAGGGAGAAGGGACCAACCATTTCCCTAAGGGACCAACCATCACCTGCAGGAAGCAGTGGTGCATCAAAGGGTACAGGAAATCAGGCAGAGGCCGACCTGAAGAAATCAACCAGACTGAGGTAGGCTTTTTGCCTTGTGGCTTCAGAGCAAATCAAGCACACCCTTCCTAATTTCAAAAGGTATCGGTTCTTCCCTCCCCCCTGAAAACACTAGCAATATTGGCTGGCTATGAGGAGACTGGCGGGCTAGAGGATGGCAGGGGTAGGGGTGAGAGGGAGGGTCTGAATCCTATGCCTTCTCATGCTTTTTGAATTTTGAACCAGGTGAAAAGTGTTACCTATTTGAAACATGAGATTGGAATCCTTTTATCCATTTAAAAATATTTTTAAAATACAATAGTTTAAAAAAAATACAATAGTTTACATTAAAGGTAAAAACATGAATGCAGTTGTCATGGTGACTCTTCTGTACTTCAGGAGGATGGTATGTGTGACCTTGTAGCTGGAAGGTTTAGAAATGGTAAAATGTTAATAAATGTTAATAAATTTGGCCAATTACTTTGGACCTATCATCTTAACTGCTGCTTTTCCTTACCTTCGTGCAGCAAGACTTCAATAAATTAGACTGGTGTCTCCTTAAATTCTATTCTATTCCATTCTGAATGGCAAAAATCTAAGGCTTTAGAGTCAGTCAGCTTGGCCCTTCCACACTGGTGACCTTGAGCCAACGTACTTAACCTCTCTGAGCCTCAGCTTCCACATCCGTATACTGGGGGTAATAATGATACCAACTTCATGAGTTGCTATGAAGATTAATGAGTTAATGCACACAAAGCACTTGAAATAGCACAAAATCAGTGTCCATAAACACTGGCTCTTATTATTATTTTTACTATTCTCTTTTACCCTTGTTTCTTTTGAGTGGGGGAATTATTAAAACCATAACAACTTAAGACATGTAATGTGGGTGGTCTAAAATGAAGTGAATTTAACCTCTGGTCCCCCAAATCCTTACAACTACCCTCTGAAGGAAGTATCATCATCTCCATTTCATAGATAAGGAAACTGAGGCCTGGAGAATGTAAATGAGTTACTCAAGAACACTGAGTTTGGAGATTCAGAAGACAGAAGTTTGAACCAGGACTTCAAGATTCCAGATCCAATGACTTTCAATACAAGTCTCTCCTATGGTGTTAGATTATATGGTGTGATCATAAAATAACAGGGCTGAGCGAGGCAGTTGGACTTTGGTTTGTTAGTTTGGTTTGGGGACAGTCCCACCCCTGTCATGGCCCCAGATCCAGTAGATTCCAAAATGGGGGTCAGGTCAGGTCTCTGGTTCACATTCTGGCCTCAGCTTTGAAGCCAAGTTCCTCTCTCCTCTGGGAAGGAGACAGAGTTGGGGAGGGGGTGTCAGAGCATAGGGGTTGCTGTGGATGACCCTGGCCCAGCTGCTGCCCGAGCTTTCTCACGAAGGAGGCTCTCCCAGTGTCCCAAATCTACCCCAGGCCTTCTGCCGCCTCCCCATGACCCTCGTCATCTAAAGAGTAACTGCTGCATCTTGAAAACATGACTGGCATCAAACTTAGAAGTTAAATGCCCCAGAAAGATGGAGGGCACTGCCCAAGCAAACTTCAGGAAGTGGGAAAGCCAAGCAGTCAAGGGCACAGCTTTGTAGGTTTCAAACCTGACTCTTCCCCTTCCTGGCTGAGTGGGCTTCACCTTTCTGAGGTTTCCACATCTGTAAAATGGGGTAGTCAGAGTATCTATCTCAAATATTGTTGGGATGCTTTTTCTTTTTTAAAAGAGTTTTATTGAGTTGTAATTTGCATACCATAAAAGTCACCTGCTTTAAGTGTATAATTACATGATTTTTAGCATATTTAAAGAATTGTACAATCACTACCACATCAATTTTAGAATATTTGCATCACCCTCCCCCCAAAAAAGCCCTCTACCCATTAGCAGTCTCTCTCCTTCTTCCTCTCAGCTTTAGGCAACCACTTTCTATCTCTATAAATGTACCTTTTCTGGAAATTTCACACAGATGGAATTATACAATATTTAGTCCTTTGTGTCTTGCTTCTTTCACTTAATCTGATATTTCTGAGGTCCACCCATGGGCTGCATATATCAGTAGTTCATTCTTTTTTATTGCTGAATAATATTCCATCATATGACTATACCACATCAGTTGATGGACATCTGGGTTGTTTCCAGTTTTTGGCTATAGTGAACAATACTGCTATGAATATCCCCAGTACAAGTTTTTGGGTAGACATATGTTTGTGTTTCTCTTGGGTAAATACCTAGAAGAATTGCTGAGTCATATGGTCAACTTATGTTTAACTTTTTAAGAAACTGCCAAACTGTTTTTCAAAGTTTTACATTCCCATCAGCAATGTGTGAGGATTTGTTGAGAGAATTAAATGAGATAAGTAACGTGAAGTGCTTAGCATTGTGCGTGGACATAATGAATCTTCAATAAATGGTAGCTAGTATTAATAGAGATCTTAACAGACTCAGCTGCAGTTACCGAACCCACAGTACTGCTGCTTCCTTCCCTGAAAAGAAAGTGGATCTCCAGGAGACAGTCACTCTGAAGTATTAAAGCCCACATTCTATGCCCTTAGCCTGGCATTCAAGGCTCTCCACACACCCCACCTCCATCAAACTATCCAGTCTTGGCCAGCATTCACCCAACCCTCAAGCTTCTGTCCAACCAAGCTGATCAGCACCTTTGCTCACACCATTCTCTGCCGTCTCCCTCCTGCCTTCTCTGTTAAAATTCCACTTGGCCTTCAAAGCTCAGCTCAGGAGACCTTCCCTCTTCGAGATCTATCTTGACTTTCTAACCAACTAGACCAGCACTATTTGATGGGTAACCACCAGCCATACGTGGCTGTTCAGCACCTGAAATATGGCTAGTCTGAACTGAGGTGTGCTGAATTATAAAATATACTCCAGATTTTGATGACTTAGTATGAAAAATAATATAAAATTAATAGTTTCTGGGGCATTAATTACATGTTCAAATAACATTTTGGGTACATCGGGTTAGGTAAAATACATTATTGAAATTGATTTCACCTGTTTTTACTTTTTTACAATGTGGCTGCTAGAGAATTTTACATTATCTATGTGGCTCACATTTGGGGCTGAATTCTGGTTCTCCTGGGCAGCTTTGGTAAAAAGCATCAGTATCCCCACAGTTGCTATTTATTGAGCACCTAATTTCTTACCTTTTTATATCTGTTATCTGACATTATGCTCAGCACCATCCTGTGGGGTTGATATTATGAATCTCTCCTTTTTACAGATAAGGAAACAGAGGGAGGGTGTGACCTCCCCAAGGTCACACAGCTGGGCACTCGCAGATTCAGGATTCAAACCCAAGCTGTCTGCCTCCAAAGCCCGTAGTCTTCCACAGGATTTTGCTGCACAGACTACTAACGCACCAAGGGCTTTGGGGGTCTCCCTGGGGTGCCTTGGCTGGAATTAGAACAGCTCTGCATAGTAATGAACCATGCTAATCAGAAACTCTGAATGCTTGCCTTTCATAAATATAAAATGAGAAAGCAGATTAATTAATATAAGCAATGCATTTGGAATAAATAGGATCTTGGGGTCGTGGGTGTAATAAAAGAGGACAGCTGATCTAAACAAATATTTCATTTCACAGGTGGGGAAATTGATGTCCCAAAAGGAGAGAGGATTTGTCAGGGTTGTTAGAGAGTGGCAGAGCAAAGGGCAAAACCTGGGTTTCTAGGGTCCCAAGCTGAGTTCCCTTCCATGCACCTCCAGCCACCTGGAAGCCTTTTGTCTTGAACCAGCCCCCTTCCACTCCCAAGCCTGTCCCAAGAACTAGAGAGGAGGGGGCCAGGAGACCCAACCCATTTCCATCAAGGTCCCAAGGCCACCACCTGGTCCTGGGCCAGGAATTCCTTTCATAGACTGCATTAAATTAAGCTGAAAATAATTCTGAACCCCTGGAAGTCTCTAAGAGCTTCTATTCCTACTCTGCCCTGGTCCAGCAGGCCAGGCCTCCCCAAGTCTCTCTCTGCCATCTTCTGGGCTCCCTCAGACTTCCCCTGCCAGCTCCCATCTCCACTTATACGAGTGGAGGGAGAGGGATGTTTAAACGAACTGCCCACCTACCCTGGTCCCTCTTCCCAACCCTCTCCAAAAAGGAAGGAGAAAAAGGCGGCAGAGGCTGTGCTAAACCCAGCACCATCCCTATGAGCCAATCCAGGAGAGCCCTAGCCAGAGGCACAGAGGAGCCACCAAGAAATAAGAGACACGGACACAAATAGGCAAAGAGAGAAGGAAAAGGATGGCTGTTTGGATCAAGAGAAAGGCATGGAGCCAGAAACGAAGAGAAGAGAAATTAAGAAAAAGAGAAAGAGAAGGAGGTGGAGATGAAAAGGGGATTCGTGAAAAGGAAAATTAGAGGAAGGGAAAGTAGGAAGATAGGGAAATTAGAATTTGAGAAAACGGACTGAGGGAGAGATAGAAAGAGCAGGGACGGGATGGGATGGGGGGACACCCAGAGCGCAAGGGGAGACGCTGGGCGATCAGGGGCGCAGGGGGCGCCGGGGCCGCGGGGGTCCGGGGGGCGGGCCCTTCTCCCGGCGCCTCGCCCCGCCGTGGCGGCCGGAGCAGCCACATTCCTCCGGGTTTCCCACACACTCGCCATCAAAGAGTCCCCCAAGCCCCAGCTTTTCCCGCGCCCCTCCCCCGCCAGGGCCGGAGAAGCTATTTTTCACCCCCTCCTGGTCTTTAATCTGTTGTGGGGAAAGAAAGCGGCTTTTGTTGGGCGAGGGGCTGCGCAGGGGGCGGGGCGGGGGCGCCTCGATTGTGTGTCCCGCAGCTGCGCGCCTGGGGCCGCCGGGGTGGGGCCGCCCGGGCGCGGGGCGCGGGGCGCAGGCTGGGCGCGGGCGGGGAGGGCCCGGAGGTCGAGCCCGGCCGGGGTGGGGCGCCGGGGTGCGGGCACGGAGGGCCGGGGCAGGTCGAAGGGGCCGGAGTGGGGGCAGCGAGGGCAGCGAGGGCGTGGGGTGCAGGCGGGAGGGTCGCAGAGGGTGAGGGAGTGGAGGGAAAGGCCACCCGGGCGCGCAAGCCCATTGTCCTCTTGGCCCTGTTCTGCACCTGGCCGGGAGATTGGGGGAAGATGGACACACGCTGCACACCCACAGAAGGTCATATACTCAGGCAGGGGGCCACGAGAACTCCACACATTTAAGCAACACTCAGGGAGAGACATACACACTCTTTACCAGGAACACAGACACACAACTTTCAAGAGGGGTCCCAGAGCCAGAGAAGGGCCAACAACACACATTATGGGAAGAACACACACATTCACAGAA
This sequence comes from Camelus ferus, assembly GCF_009834535.1. NCBI lineage: Eukaryota > Metazoa > Chordata > Mammalia > Artiodactyla > Camelidae > Camelus > Camelus ferus. The sequence continues at coordinate 16,295,071 of NC_045708.1, read as the reverse complement.
GAACCCACTTAGACACACACACACTGTCTGACAATATAAAGGTCTGTTGAACAAAATGTATTACAAATATGAATTTCCTTCTCCTTCCATCCCGTTTCTCCTTAAGACAGGCCTTCATTCTCCAGCATTTGCTTCCTTTCTCCCTCCAGTTGGTAGTCTGACTCATGCTTCAGAGCACAAGATCTGGGCTCTGGCAGCCCTCCTCTGCCTCCCAACAGCTGTGTGACCTTGGGCAAGTCACCTCACCTCTCTGAGCTTCAATCGACAGGAGGGTTGAGAGAGAATATATGTAAGATGCCTGGCTTGTTGTTGGCACTTGGGAAAAGTTATCCTTTATGAGCCTGCTGATGCTTGGGCTGCTATAAAGACAGTTTTAACCAGCAGGAGGCTCTCTCTGAGCTGGAGCCTGTAGCCTCTGTTTTCTGGAACGCCTGAATTTCTGCCTCACTGCCCAGTTGGGCTTGGGGGAGACTTTTCCTCTCCAGCAGGGTCAGCTCTGTCTCCAGGCCGGATCCCTCCCCTCCTAACCTCAATACCTACCATCTCAGCCTTTGAACTGCTGCTGGGGTGTAGGCCAACACAAGACAATATCCTGGCAGGGTGAACATTGCTTTTCAAGGCCTTTTTTTTGCCTTCATCTTTTCTTACCTTGGACTCCATCGTTTTTCTAAAGCCTTTCTTGAACCCGGTTAGTGGGAACCCAGATCCAACTTTCAGTATCCGTCTGTGGCAAAGAACATCATTCCTGGGAGTCACAGAATCAGAGTGTCAACCAGCACAACTTGCATTTGAGTTTGAAATCCCCTAAGAGATCTCCCAAAGTGATTATTGGGATGGAACTTAATTCAGTACATCTTTACTAACTGCCCACTCTTATGCCAGGCACTGTGACCAAGGAGACAAGTATGACGTGACTACAAAGCAGGTGAGCTATATGCCCCATATGGTGGTTGGAAGTGTTCAATGAAACCATAAATGAAAATGCTTTGGAAATAGCAAAACCTCTGCAATATATTCTTTTCCTTTTGCTATGTGTTAAGTCATAGTTAAACTCCCACATAACCTACTGATGCTCTCCAAAGTTTAGATGTTCCAAACTTTTCCCTTAAAAACAGAAATGAAGTTGTCCTTGTCTGTCCTCATTAGCCTAGAAATGCTAGGGTGAGGGAACTAGTCCTTATGTGTCTGGCCACTGTGTGCAGTTTGAATATCTGTCTCCAACCTTGTGTGTTTCAGGCCTGGGTATCTTGTGTTAGAGTATTTTTCCTGCTATCTCTGTGGACAAATCTCTTTGACCTTCAGTATCTTTGTCATAATACCTACCTCCAAAAGGCTCTAGAGAAGATTATACAAGACAGAATTTATAAAGCACCAGCATAGGATAGGTTCTCAGAAAGTAAACTTCCTTCCTATTTCCCTGTGGTTGTCCGCACACACACATGCATGCCCAGATGCCAAGCCAGCTCCTGGACATCCCATGGTCACTGCCTACCTGCTACTGAAGTAAGGGCTTAGTTAACTTGAGGGTGGTATGGCTGGACCAACCTAGGCTGGCTTTGGGTTGAAAGAAGGAAAGAGGGAGGAAACTCTACTCCAAAGCTGACTCCTAAAAACAGGAGTAGTTATCCTGCATTTTGTTTAAGAATAAGCATCCTTTAAAGCATAGACAAGAAGGGTTTTTTTGGAGGGGAAAGAGGTTTCAAATTTCCAAGAAATTTTTAATGCTGAGACTCTCTGCTTAGAAAATAGTGTTTCTTCCTGTCCCCAATACTTTAGTGTCTGTCTTCCAGCCTAACGCATGCCCTCTTTGCTTTTCTCTGTCTGGTAGATAAAACCCTTTCAGGTCCAAGCGACCTTCCTAGGAGGTCCCTTGAAGGAACAGAAGGAAAAGCACAAGCACAGAAGATAAAAAGCTTTGAGACAAGTGTACCTGGGTGCAGATCTTGGATCTGCAACTCACCAGCCATGTGACTGTGGGCAAGCACATTATTTGAGCCTTGATCTCCTTGTCTGTAAAATGAGTCAATGAGGTAAAGGATGAGAAGGCAAACAGGACTTGGCAAATAGTTAAGATTCAATAAAGAATGCTGCAGCTGCTACCAAGCACTTCTGAACTGTAGAGCAGCCCATCTTGGAGGCCCCTGAAGTCCTCACCCCTATAAGGATTCATTCAGATGCTCCCCACATTCCTGAGAACAGTCTCAGCAGGAACCATTAAACTCACTTGGCACCACCTATCTCACTCACCAGGGGCTATATCATATCATACCACATGAAAACAACTGATTGATTACTACAGCACTTTCCATCCCTTGTCCCCTTGATCCTCCTAGCCTAAAGGTAGGTGGATATTATTTTTCCCCCTGTTTTACAGAGGAGACAAACTAAGGCAAAGTGAGGGTAAGTAGTCCTTGCAAGGATTTGGGCCAGGTTTGCCTCAATGCCGTGTGCTCTCCTTGTATCATATGAATCTCAAGCAGTAGTTTGAGGTCTAGTCTTGCTAAGGGGAGAAGAAGAAGGGATATTTTCTAAGTGTATGGCTGGGAAGTCCTCAGCACACACTTGCAGGAACTTTGTGAGCAAACAAATACATTAAGAAAAGCAGCTTCTGAGGATATTCTGACAGTACAGCAGACCACGCTAATTAATGCTAATGAGAGTTATGGGGGCAGACTGGACAGGGAGCCAAATGAGGGGGAGGTCTGCATCCTGGCCACAGCTGACATCCTTAGTGACCATGGGCAAGATTCTGAGGTTCCTTGATCCCCACTTTCAACATAAATGGCAAAAAAAATAGAAAGGTAGATAGATAGAAGCTCAGTTTAAGGAAAAAGACATCTGCAATTCTCATCATCATTACTTTGGCTTTGAAATCGACAGCTCAGAGACCCCCCACCACTTTTTAAAAATTTAAAGGCAAAACAGTATAACTTAATAGTTCTGCCAACTCTTAAAAAAAAAAATCAGAGAACACTGACTTTTTTTTCTTCTTTTTCTTTTTACTTTTTTTTTAAATTTTGGCAAAGGAAGATTCAGTTCCTGGAAATGCTTACAAAATGATTCCTGACACTGGGAGGAGATAGTTAAAAAAGGAAGAAAAAGAAGACGACGAAAAATTACAAACATACATCGATAAAGGACGAAGGTGGAAAGAAAGAGAATAGACAAAAGAAAAAAAAGAACTAAAAGAGAGGGTGGGGGAAAGACTTTAATGGGCCCCAATTCAAGGAACGTTATCAAGTTCTCAGCATCTGCAATTCACAAGCCGCTCGCGGGTCGGGGCGGCGCAGACCCCGCCCCTTTCTCGGGTGTCGGACGCTCATTGGTGCGGGCAGCAGTCGCCGACCGGTGACTGCCCGAGGAAAGGTTGCCTGGGACACGCATCCCTGTGTGAACGCATGACGTCCCACCCTGGCGCCAGGCTGTCTGGGGCTGAGTCTTAGATCAACACAGCTGTGGGACCGGGACCCACAGCTGGGCAAAGGAGCGGATTCCTCAACAAAAAATAGGATTGTGAGAAAAGTTCTGAAACAAAAACAGCGCAGACAAAAGCCTTAATGACATCCTTTCATAAAAATAAAAAATGCAAGAGGGGGGAAAAAGCTGGTAAAAGGAGCAGAACTGGGAACAGAAAGTTCAGAGGCATTTGGAATAAGAGACTGAGGCCCCGCCACCGCTAAACAAGTTGCAGAAGGCCTGAACTAGCCTTCCAGTCCGCTGTTGGAAAAAGAAGTCTTTGGGGTTCAAACTTTATTCAGTGTTCTCAACCGTAACCTGTTTCTTTCAGAATTAGAATCTTACATTGAAGAGGAGAGGTCATTTGCTTAGAGGTCATTTGCTCCCCCCTCCCTCAATTTTACAGAAAATGAAGCCCAGGAAGGAAGGAAATTCCTCCAAGGCCACAATGCAAGTTATTCGCATGACCAGGACAGAATTCTGCTTCCTGATCCCACTGCATCCCTCTCCTGTCTGTGTCGTGGGCATTTCAGCCTGAAAGCATCTTGAGAAATCATGTGAAGGGGTTTTGGAAACGGCTGTATAAGCATGAGGCATTAGTGGCAGAAATGGAGGAGTGAAAAGGGGAGATGGGAATCTGTGTGGACCTGTGGGCTGAGCATGTACCACTCAACCGGCCCCATGCTGGGTCCTCAGGCACCAAGAGACTAATAGATCTGATGGAGAAAGCATGCCAAGCACCTTGCAGAGAAGAGGCAGTCAATAATTATTTGTTAAAGGAATGAAGTAGGTCTAGTTAGCTACATTTTGTAAATTGGAAAATTGTGACACAGAGAGATGACTTATCCAAAGGTCTCATTATTTAAGTAAAAGACAATGGGGATTTGAACATAAATCTGCCTGGTCCTGAAGGCCATGATTTTTCTAGAACCTCCTGGGCTTAACCATTTTGCACAACCATGGAAGTCTGCATGATAGAAAAGCAAAGGGTTTTCTATTTGATCATTCAGGAGTCCTTAAAGCCACCATTTTCCCTTCCCATGACTAAAGAGCTGGCATGCTCTTCACTTGACATCTGTAGCATGTATAGACTGATACGTCCATTCACAGGATATTTTCATCCTCTTTCTTATACTAAGGCCAGCCTTGAAAACATTCATATTTCAGGAAGAAATCTTTTGAAGACCTCTTTCTTGGGACACAGAGCCCTGTGGTATGACAGCAAAGAACAAGGCTTCAGGGCTGGCTCTGCCATTACTTATGGTGTGACCTTGGAAATATTTTATAGGTCCTTTATGGACCCTTTACCATCCCACACCTGCCTGTCCAAATTTCATAAAGCCTTAGACTTCTAGAGATGGAAAGGATTTAAAACAATCACTTAGCACCATTTCCCCATTTTATTCACAAGGCAACTAAGGCCAGGGTACCTGGGCTTCTTCAAGATCACATGACAAATATTGACAGAGCTGGGATGTTGAACCTAGGACTCCTAATTCCCAGTGGAGTGTCCTTTTTACTATGACTATTTTGATACTCTCTTAACTCTGAGCTCCCATTGTCCTGTTAATCAGTGCCACATACTATAGAAGTCTCTCAATTGTTTCCTGTGTTATTCTTGTCTCCCCAAATTGTGAGATTCTTGAGAGCAAGAGCCACTGTTTTATGTGAAGCAACTTCATAAATATTTACCAACTGATTGATTGAGAAAGCAACCATTGGGGAATCCCACCTGGTCAGTTCCACGATGGAAACCAGCAGACTGCAGATTCCCAAAAGTCCTGGGAAATGACAAGGCAACAAGCAAAGAACACTGAATGCAATGTCCTGTTTCAATACGGGGCTTACTTGCCTGTCCCCTGGTCCCTTTCCTGGGCTCTCAGATAGAGCTGAAGCCACTTCAGCAGGCTAAGAATAATCAAGTCCAGGTGGCCTGCCCTTCCATATCAGAAAGGGACAGACAATAGAGTGATGAAATTACCAATTGTTTTCTGCATAGAGGTGTGTGGAGAATGGGGGGCAAGAGGGAAGGGAGAGTTAAATGATTCGCTGACCCAACTGGGGCTCCTAAAAGGGTTACATAGAAATCATCCCATCTGTCACCCCGTATTTAAAACCCTGTCCAAAATTCTAATCAAACTCACTTTCAAAACATAACTGGGCATGTATTTGGCTCTTTATGCAGTGTATGGGGCCAGAGGGTGGGAGCTGTTTTCCTTCCCCATGCAAAAAGCACGGATTCAGGCTGCTTTCTTTCTTTTTTTCTTTTTCCCCTGTTGCTCAAATAAATAGTGTTCTTTGCTCAAACCCCCTTTTCCTCCTCCTCCTGCAATCTCAGCGCCTAGCCCAAATCTGTTTTCTTCATTGTAACCTCAGCTTCACCGCAATTAATTTTTTCCCCCTCTGGTCACAAGATAATTCCTGACGCCAGTGAGTCTGGAGGTCAGACGAACAGCAAATTGGGGAACAAGGCGGCACTAATTCCTTACAAGTTTCCCTTGAAAAATCTTTTGCTTAAAAAAAAAAACTTCTTTGCTGTTCAGGGATTTATGACCTCGGAGAACTGTGGGTTCGAACCAGTGTTGGGCTGTGGGTGGACTGGCAGGAGGCAGGGGAGCTCTAAGATCTGGGGCGCTGCCAGGAAAAGGCAAATTCTTAAAGTTAATGGTTTTAAGTGATTTTTTCAAATACTTGCTGGCAAAGAGGCCCGCCTCTCCCCAGTATCAGCGCTTCCTCATTCTTTGAATCCGCGGCTCCGCGGTATTCGGCGTCAGACCGGCCAGAGGAAGCCTGTTTGCAATTTAACCGGGTTGTGAACGCCCAGGGTCGACGGAGGCGGGGCCGAGGCGGGCTGTTTTGCATAGAGGGGCGTGCCTTCCAGGCGGGTTCTATAAATGCAGACCTCCGCCAGCGTGCCCGGATTGCAAGCTGCTCAAGGGGTTCCTTACCTTAACTCTTCCTTTCCGCATTTCCAACCTCATTTTTCAACATGAAGGCGCTAAGTCCGGTCCGCGGCTGTTATGAGGCGGTGTGCTGCCTGTCGGAACGCAGCCTGGCCATCGCGCGGGGCCGCGGCAAGGGCCCGGGAGCCGAGGAGCCGCTGAGCCTGCTGGACGACATGAACCACTGCTACTCGCGTCTGCGGGAACTGGTACCGGGGGTCCCGCGAGGCACTCAGCTTAGCCAGGTGGAAATCCTGCAGCGCGTCATCGACTACATCCTCGACCTGCAGGTGGTCCTGGCGGAGCCGGCTCCTGGACCCCCAGACGGCCCGCATCTTCCCATCCAGGTGCGCGTGGGCGTGCTCGGGAGCCGGGGCGGGGCTGAGCTGAGCTCCAGGGCTGGGATGCTGCTGGACCCCTAGAACTTCCAAGTGCCATGCATAAATCTCTCCTCTCCTTTCTCTCAGACAGCCGAGCTCGCTCCGGAACTTGTGATCTCCAGCGACCAAAGGAGCTTCTGCCACTGACCTGGCCGTCCCGGCGCCTCCAGGTAAGTACCCACGCCTTCTCCCGGGGGCGGGGAAGGGGGAGGGCTGCTGCTTAAACAGCAATTCCTGGAAATGTTGGGCCCTTTAAGAAATTACCGCCCCCCCCCCCGGCTTGGGGAAACTGAGGCCAGAGAGTTGCAAGTGACTTGCGCGTGGTCACAAACGAATGACGGAACCAATTCCCATCCGATCGTTTCAACTTTAAACGCTCATTGTCCCTGTCCTCCTCAAGTGGCCAAAAACGTGAGAAAGTAGGCGCAGGTACGACTAAGTAAAATAGCCGGTCTGTTTGTAGGTTGCAGTCGTAAAAGGAGCCGTGTTTTCCTCAGCCCCCTCCCAACTAGTGTCAATTCTAAGAAGGAGGGGTGATGGAAGCTCCGCCTGTGGTCCTTTGGCGCCAACTGGGTGGGGGCAGCGTGGGGCGCGGAGTTATCAGCTGGAGGTAGAGACCAAGTTTCCTCCCTGGCGCCGGCCAGTCTGCGAACGGCCCCCGCCTCGGCGCGCTCGGCGGAAACTGATGGCTCCCTGGTCTTCTTTGCTCCCCCGCCCAGAACACAGGTGCTGGCGCCCGTTCCGCCTGGGACCCCGGGACCCTCTGCGACCGGAAGCCCGAGGGCATGGATGGGCCCCAACCTCGCCGTGCCCACTTGACTTCCCCAAACCCCTGCCTCGAGGCTGGACTTGCGCCCGGGAGCGAAGGACTGTGAACTTGGGTGGCCTAAAGAGCCAGAGCTAGCTCTGGGCACCAGCTGGGCAACCTCCCCCAGCCCCCACCCCACCCTCAAGTTTTAAAGACTGTCTTTCAGAATATGGAGGTGTGTGTGTTGAGGGGGGTGGCTGCTCTCCAAACTCTGCCAAGGCAGCGGTAGAGCTGGTCTTCTGGTCTCCTTGGAGAAAGGCTCTGTTGCCCTGATTATGAACTCTATAATAGAGTATTTAGCTTTTGTACCTTTTTTGCAGGAAGGTAACTTTCTGTAACCACGCAATGTATATTAAACTTTTTATAAAAGTTAACATTTTGCATAATAAACAGTTTTTAAACACTTGTGTATATAATTTGATTCCTAAAGTGCTAACACTCTTTATCACAAGGCTGAATTTGGGGGGAATAAATTAATGTCTTTCTTGGAGCTTGCGAAAAGCAAACTTGCTCATTCCCTTAAAAGGGAGATGGGAGAATAGCCAGTTAAGACTGGGGAAGAGGGGGGAGTAGAAAGGGCTTGTGATGGAGTCCCACAACCACTGGGTGAAGAGAAGAGCCTTGCCCTGTTCCCTCATTGTATAGGTGAAGGGACACTAGGGAGGGGAAGTGACTGGCACATGCCCACCCAGCAAGTTAGGGGCTGAGGATAGAAATCAGGTTTCCTGAGTCCTAGTTCTTAGGTCCCTTGAGAGCTGTTTTGGTAAGTAGCAGATGGCTGTCCTCTTCAATGCCATTAATTATTCGTGATGTCTTTCTAGCAGAGGATATGAAAGAGGAGCCTCACCTGGTGCCCAGACGGGTGGTGGTCCGTGGTCGATAGACCCATTTCAGAGATGAATAAACAAACCTTTGGGCGTGGTTTCATTTCCCTCCTCACGTTCTCTGGTTTAGTTTCTTGGGCTTCCAAAGTTGGAGAAAACTGAGGGATCTCTTCCCTCAAATCCCCAACCACTCTGATCAGAAGGATTTTGGTGCTGGCTGAGAAATACAGGAACAAATCTCTCTACTACGCAGCATTGGAAGACTGACCTGAGAGTGAGAATTTGAGGAAAAGTCCCTACAGCCCTCATTTCTGGTATTTCCTTCCCGTAACACTTCCACTGGAAGCCTACTCTGTAAGCATCTTAGCCCTATTTCAGAAATGGAGAAATTGAGGCTTAGTGGGATAATGGGTCTGAATGAGGTTTGTATAGACCCTTGAGAGGCAGAGATGGGATTTTAACCTTAACCACAGTAACTATAATTGTAGTGAACAGGAGCGGAACCCGAGACTGGCCATCCCATGGGGCCTAGTCTGAGAACTGGGCAGACGGCAAGACCCCCCAAACCATGCTATCCTCCTTTGCCCCCCATCTAGCAGTTCCTTAGGTGGGTTCTACCAGGCGCCTGGCCTCATTAGATTCCTGTTTATGATATGATCTCATCCGTGTGTTGGCCCCTGGCATGAGTTACTTCAATATTTCATAACAAACAGGTCACGTCATCACCCTTCATGCCTTAACCCCAGTGAGCTTTCAGGGGTGAACAGGGGCATGCGGTGAGGAGGCAAAATCTGTCTTTGCTAACCATCCTCCTAGCTGATAGGTGTCCTTAACCTGTTTCCTGGTCTGCTCCAATGATCTGATGAAAGGTATGAACACACTCTTCAGAAAATAAACACACACACACAATTGCAGAGCAATAGCATACCTCCAATGCCCTGGGAAGCCCTCAGTCCCCGTATGAGGAAATCTTGCTTCAAACAAAGTAAATACAAGACCCAGGCTGGGTCTACCTTGGATCATTTGTTAGGGGTGCTATGCTGGCTCTGGAGTTAGCCACACATGGGTGCAAATCCTTGCTCTGCTATGTACTAGCTGTATGACTGCAAGCTAGAGACTGCCTCTATGGAGCCTCATTTTTCACATCTGTATGGATTGCTGATCTTGAGGATACAGTTCTGATACACCTGGCCCCACATTATAGCATTAACTGCAATGGAGCCAGGCACTTAACTGAGTGTCTGTGCCCTTTCACAGCATGCTGCTTCCAGCTCGCTCAGAAATTGCAGGACTGTGGAAGGCTAAGAAGAACTGAATTGCTCATCTGCCATGTGGCCTTGAGCAAGCCACTTCACCTCTACAAACCTCTCTCCTCCCTTGCTCAGCAACTGATGGTTCCTGTACTGCTGCCTCCCTGGATAGAAGATAATGGTGGGAAAGTTCTTTGAAATGCATCACACACCTACAAGGTATTATTAAGCTAATTCCAAGGAAATTGCCTGTCAGGTCTGCTGAGACTGAGCTGTTCAGGTGGCTGGGACAAAAGCTGAAACCAGCACGCCAATTCATTAGTCATTAGAGAGTGAAAGCAGTTTGGCCCTAGGTCGGAAAACTCTCTGAGAGAGGATATTTGTCTTCTGTCATAAACACCCATCAAGTGCCTACCAGGTGCCAGGCTCTGTTTTATCTTAATTTTTTCTAATCCTCACCATAACCCAGCAAAGTGGGTATCATTATTTCCATTTTACAGAGGAAACAGATTCAGAGAGGCTGAATAATTTGATCCAGGTCACACAGCAAGGAAGTGGCACAGCAAGAATTAGGAAACCCAACTCCATCTAGCTTCTAAGTTCATGTTCTCACTTCTGTTCCGGGCCAATTGTCCCCCCTCGCCATTCCCTGCACCTGGCACATGTTTGGTCCCGAGTAGGTTGCTTCCTGAATATAAGTATTAAGCCCACCTCAGATCTCTCTCTCATTTGTGAAAAGGGGATGATGGTACTCGTTTTGTAGGTTTGTGGTTCGAATTAAAGATAGATGCATAAAGCATGTATCAGGCTCCCTGAAAAGACAAGATTCACTACTGAGTTTTACACTCAATATTGCATCAGCTCTGAAAAACGGACTTTTGAGAGGGGATTTTTACTTTGTAAATTTAAAAAAAAAAACAAAAAAACAGGTTCAGAACAGGCAAAGTAACTTGCCCATGGCCACACAGCTCCTAAGTAACAAAGCAAGGATTCAAATTCATGCTTGTGACACCGGAGATGGTGCCCTTTCCAAGAAGGCCATTTATAGCCCTCCTTAGCTGTGCAGTCCCCTGATAGCCTTCAATTATCTGTCTTCCCGGTCTCATCACCTCTCACGGCCACCAATCTTAATTCCCCAGGCTACATCCTAAAAACCTCTCGTCGCTCATTCTTGCTCGCAGAACTGCTTCTGCGAGTCCCCTCTGCCCGCCCTCCAGGGAGAACCACTCCCCACCGGCCGCTTCTCAGCGCCGGGGCAGGGGCGGAGTCTCGGCCCACGTGGCCCAGAGCCCGGCTGGGCGGGGCCGAGGTGACCCCGCCCTCGCCCCGCCCCCGGCCCGGCGACCCGCGCTCCCCCCGCGGGCCCTGGGGGCCGCTCGCAGGTGTTCGCTGGCGCCCGGATGTCTGAGCTCTGGCTCCGCTCTGGCTCCGGCTCCCTCCGCAGCCTTCGGGCGGGGCTCCCAGCCCATCCGGAGCCTCGCGGCGCCCCCGCTGCTCTGCCAGCAGTGCGGCCTCCCGTTTCCCAGCCTCCCGGCCTGGGGGGCCCCCCACCCAGCGGAGTTGCTGACCCGACTGCTCTCCTGCTGCCCCCAGCTGTGCTCGAGCCGCTGCAGCCTCGGTGCGCCCCCACCCGTCTTCCTGCCTCGGCAGCTTTGCCCGGGCCCTGGCGGCCAACCTGGATCGCACCCCGTTCCTTCCTTCCTTCGTTCTTTCAGGCAACTTGCATTCCTCGAGCGCCTGCGACGTGCCCCGCACAAGGCCTCTACGACCTTCCGAGGGTGGCCCCAGGCCCACGGGGTCCTCCGGGAAGCCTCTGCCCTCTGCCCCAGTCTCCCTCCCCACCCCGCCCGACTCTCCTCTCTGATGTCGTTTCACTCACAAGAGTGTAGCATTTACTTGTTCTCTGATTATTTCTCCTGTTAAGCGCCAGTCAGTGGCAAGGTTAAGGGATCGCTTTGTGACCAAAATCAGGGGTCAGTCTGAAAGTAGGGTAAGGGGTTAGAGTGTGGCCAGAATTGGGGTTCAGCCAGACTGAAGCAGGATTTGGAGATAATTGTGGGTAGAAGTTAGCAGCGGTCAGTCTACGGCCGGGCTTAACAGACAGGGTGTGAAGGTTAGTCTGGATAGCATCAATGGCCAAGGTTAGTGAGTCAGTCTTTGAGTAGGGTCAGTGGACAGTCTGGATCAGAGTTACAGGTCACCCAGAGACCAGGATTTGGGGATTGCCTTTGACAAGCCAGATAAGGGGAGGAGGAGGATGTAGCCCTCTGAACTCAGATTCATATCCCTCCATGGCTGGGGGCTGACCATGGCCATCCTCTGCATCACCCAGGCTGGGGAGCTAGCCATCCATCTGGGGCACTTCCTGTCCTCAACTCCACCCTGCTCCTACCTCATGCCAGAGGTTGGAGGCAAAACCCTCATTGGGCCAGACCATGGTCAGACTGTCAGTAACCCTGGCATGGCAGAAGGACCTTAGGCTTCCCAGGGACTCCACCTTGGAGCCACCCATGTTTAACAGGTAAGTTGATGCTCTTTCCTGTACCTTCTGTCACCTGTTCATACATCTAAAGGCTGTCAGGGACGGAAGGACCCTTAGAGTTCACACATGTGGCCCAGAGAGGGGAAGGAGACTGCTCAGGGACACACAGCAAGTTAGTGGTCAAGGCAAGACTTGAACCCATGCCTCTTATCTTTCTGTCTAGGGCTCTTTTCGTGATACTCTGCCTACCCTGAGCAAGGATTGTTATTCCCACTTTAGAGATGGGGCAGCTGAGGCCCTGAGAGGCTTCAGGACTCACACAGCTCTCATAGAGGGACTGCAAGGGGTGGTGGACTGCACAGCCCCCTATCTGAGGATCTGGAAATGTGAATTCAGGGAATAAGGATTCCCTAAAGCATTGTCTCCTTGTCACTGCCACCCAGCTCCCTCCCTCCCATCCTCATTAGGAGCAATGAAACAAGGGTGGCCAAGCGATGCTGGGGAGGGGAGAGAACACTTTTTAAGAACTGCTGGGGAAAAGCTTAGCTGGGTTCTTATGGAAACATATGGAACTCATTACCCTAAGTCGAGGTGGTCGCTGGCCAGCTGGCAGTTGGTTTGGGGCTCAAAGTGTGTGTTGTGTGGCAATGAGAGTACCCAGGACAGACTCCCCAGAATAACCCTTCCACTCCCTGATCCACGTTCTTCCTGAACCTGGTTTTGTTCCCAGCGTATGCCATTTTTAGCATTAAAAAACGGGTTTCAAGATACCAGGTACTGGGCTACTCTAGGTTATGGGGGGAGGAGACAAGAACTTGGGGACCATCAAGACCCACCCCCCCCCACCACCACCCACACCACGACTCACACATATCCCTTCCCCACCACATCCCTGGCAGGTCTTACAAGTGGGTCCAGATGCATGAAGGGTTGATTCCAGCTTCCCTGGAGGGTTCATCCAGGTGGGCTCAGGGGCCTAAATGTTGGTCCCTCATCCTGTCAATCACATTTCCCATGGCAGATTTGACTTCATATTCAAAGCCAGCAGCAAGAAAGTTTTCAAAAGAGGCCATTCATTAGTGCACAGCATTTTAATCAACGTGGTAATAGGAGAGTGGGGTGCTGTCTCCATTTCACCCCTGTGAGGCTCATGGATTTATGGGACCTGCCAAAGTTCACCCTGGAGTGAGTCTCAGAGCCCAGGTCTCCAACACAGCCTCCACATCCCGTCCTGTTGATGTCTGCAGCTCTTTTAAAACTTGGTACAAACCATTGGTTATATAGATTGGCTTCACCCAGTCACCACAGCCCTCCTGAGCTCTCTGTGAGTTTGGGAATCAGATGGATACTGGATAAAATCCTAGCTTTGTTGTGTATCTGCTGTGCCATCACAGATCAATTATTCATCCTTTCAAAGCCTCATATTGTCACTGTGATGATTAAAGTAGATGGCATTTGTAAAGCACTTGGTGCTCGGTCAGCCCTGGGTGACTGACCCCAACCACAGAGCTTGCTGGACATGGTTGTCAGATTCCTCACATAATTCTTCCCTCATTTTTCAGGGTGTTGGCATCATCCAATCACAGCATCTCAGTACTGCCTGTCCAGCATGGGTGCTCTTCAGAGCCCTTTCACACACACACAGGAGTATCTGACCAGCAGGACAGTTCTGTGCAGGGACTTATAAAAGCAGGGCTGCAGGCCAGCATCTCCAGTCTCAGGCTCTGCCACCTTGCACGAGCTTCTCCACCTCTCCGAGCCTCAGAGATCCAGCAGGGAGCCACCAGTGTCCTACCGATGCTTTAGTGAGGGACTAAAAGTACAGCACCTAGAAGCCTGCCAGCACATGGAGACACTCAGTAAGTCCCAGCTGGAGTTAGGAATAGTCCTATTTCACAGATGGAGAAACTTTGAGTCTCAGAGAGGGTAAGTGACTCATCCAATGTCATGTGGAAAGATCCCACCACAGACCTGGGGATTAAAAACCAGGTCTTCACACTCCCAGTCAGTGCCCAGCTACCTCTTTCTTATTATTGGGATTTGTAATTATTTTATGACAAAGGTGTTTTCACCTGGTGGAAGGACAGAGCTTCTGACCCTGTGAACCTGTCCAGGCTCAGCCTGATCCAGAACAAGCTCACCCGTGAAAGCACCCCTCTCTAGAAGAGAACAGGGCTGGGGGTTGAGATAGGAAGGACATGACCCAGAGGCTGGAGCTGGAGGCCAGACACGCTGGGATCATGGGTATCACCAGTAGCTTTGTGATCAGACAGACCTGTCTCTGCCACTTCTTAGCTGTGTGACCAGCAAAGTGATACCACCTCTCTGAGCTTCAGTATTTTGTCTGTAAAATTTCCCAATAGTACCTCCTTCATAGGGTTGTTAATAGGAATTAAATAAGACCACAGAGGTGGAGTACCTGGCATAGATGAGCAGCTCGAAATTGGCAGCCCTTATAATTTTATCAAAATGAAGTGGATTTATGAATCTTTTTGTAAACTTTCCATTGAGCAAACAATGGATGATACAGATGTTCTAATATCTGGCTACTGAAATGCCTGTGAGTGTCCACACGCCTCCACTTACTAACAATGTGAACTTGGACAAATTCCTTGACTTCTGTCATTCTCAATGTCTGCATCTATAAAATGGGGTTATTCAAAGTCCCTACCATAAACAGTTGTGAGCATAAATTAGGTAACATATAGAACTCTCAGACTAGTGCATGGCACATAATAGGAACCTCCCAAATGCTAGCTGTCGTTCGTTATCTTAGCATACCATGTGAAGTTTGTGTTCTCATACATTCTATAGCCATCTGTGCTTTTACATAAAGTCGGAAGTCTCCATTTTTAAAAAATAAAATTGACGTTTCAGAAGATGTACAGATTTTTATCACATGGTTTTAAGAGATTCAGCGCCCAGCGCATTTCACACACTGCTACACATGCGCGTGTACACACACACGTGCACATACAACTTTGAAGAAGGCCATGCTACACTGTGTTGCTTCCCAAATGGGATGAAACAAGCCCTTTTACCTTGGAGAGCTGCCCGCACGTGCCACTCATCCTGCACAGTGGAGTGAGGCAAGAAGCTTGGTGATCACCTCTCAGCAGGAGTATTCCTTGGCAAAACTGACCTAAGAGGAAGTCCTGGCTCTGGCTGTGAACGTGAGTGTCAGAGCCCAGGTCTCAGTCCTGGTTCTGTCTGCTCCTCCCTGTGCAAGCCTGGGCATGTAGCTTCACCTCTCTGAGCTTTGGCTTCTCATCTGTGAAAGGGGGCTGATGGTTTCTACCTTTCAGGGTTGTTGAGAGGGTTAGAGAAATGTACAAAAAGTGTCTGACACACAGTCATTACTCTATAAATGAGAGTTCTTAAAAGCCTGGCTGGTTTTTTAACCCAGTAAAAGCTATCTTTTTTTTTTTTATAGTTTTTAATAAAACAGGGTTATGATCTGTGTGCCTTATAATAATTAATACACTTTATTCCTTTTTTCAAAAATTGAAATATAGTTGATTTACAATATTGTGTTAGTTTCAAGTGTACAGCACGGTGATTCAGTTATATATATATATGTATGTATCTATATTCTTTTTCGATTCTTTTTCCATTATAGTTCATTACAAGATACTGAGTATAGTTCCCTGGGCTATACAGTAAGTCCTTGTTTATTTTATGTAGAGTGATGTGCAGCTGTTAACCCCATACTCCCAATTTATCCCTCCCCCACCACCTGCTTTGGTAGCCATAAGTTTTCTATGTCTGTGAATCTGTTTCTGTTTTGTAAATAAGTTCATTTGTATTACTTTTTAGATTCCACATACAAGTGATATCATATATTTGTCTTTCTCTGACTTACTTCACTTAGTATGCTAATCTGTAGGTCCATCCATATTGCTGCAAATGGCATTATTTCATTCTTTTTGATGGCTAATATTCCATTGTATATACACATACCACATCTTCTTAAACCAATCATCTGGGCATTTGGGTTGTTCCCATGTCTTGGCTGTTGTAAATAGTGCAAATATTGGGATGCATGGATCTTTTCAGATTAGAGCTTTTGTCTTTTCTGGATATATATCCAGGAGTAGGATTGCTGGATCATCTGATTAATACACTTTATTGCTTTTAAAACACATTTGTTAATCAAATAAAGGTGATTTTTCTCCTAAAATTATTTTTTTCCATTTTATTCATATTTTACAATATCTGGGCATGTCATTGGAGCCCACTGAGCCTCAGTTTCCTTATCTCTAAAATGGGAAGAATGCCTTCCTCACAAGGTTGTTTTGAGAATTTAGTGAGATGGTGTATGTCAAAAGTACATTGTAGAGTCCAACAAGTGTAGGAGTTTTGTTTTTTTTTTTTTTTTTTTGTACCCCCAATATCCCTCTCATGAGGATGAATTCCTCAAAGACAGGAGGGAGTTTTATTTACTTTTGTATCCCCAGCATTGAATGTGTAGTCATAAATTTAATAATAGTGGTAATGATGATAAGAACTTCCATTTCCTGAACACTGAACTGTGTGCGAGACTCTGGGCTCAGTTTATCTTTATGGGAGGATGAGTGATAGACATTTAAAAGTTTTGGATTCCCTCTGCTGATCATTTAAAGGTGAAGGGATTGTTTTAACTCTTCTCTTGGGCAAGTTCAGTCTTCCATTCTGCAGACAAATTATTTTTATTCTTGAGTCTTATGTATTGTTTGGCCAATCCAGTTGAATAACAGTCATTGCAAGCTGCAGTTTCCTTATCTATAAAATAGGGCTAATGATCAGCTTGCCTCCTATAAAGGTGTCTCATAAATGACAAAAACTTTCCCTGCTCCTTCCTTTCCTCCCCACCTACACACACTCTTTCCTTGGAGAAGAAGGTGGTGACAGGACAAGGTGATTAAACTGGGAGGCAGAGAGCTGAGTCCGTTTACCTCTCTGGGCTTTTGTTTCTTTTTTTGATCAGGGTGGCAGATCCTTCTGGAATAATTCCCTGGTTCTCAGACCCTCCACATTCTGCCTACTTCAGCTAATCTCCCTTATCTGCCATAGCATCACAGAGTCAACCCTCTCAAATACGTGATTGTGTGTTGTATGTTCCAGGTAGATTTAAGTCTAGAAGGCAGAGTTGTGTGTTAAGGATTTGATCTCACTTTTCCAAGCACTTTCATATCATCGTCTCATCTCATCCTTAATAAACTTTTCAAAGTCCCCCAGTTACACCTGAGGCAGCTAAGGCCTGGAGAAAAGAAGGACTTTGGTTAAGAGCCAACCCTGTAACCCAAGACATGCTATGAGCATGTCTGAGGTCTGGTACTCTCTGGGTACCTTCTTGACACCAGACTTTGTGCCTCCTTCTTCCTCACAGTCATTTTATAAAGCAGACGCTGCCCCCACTTTCCACGTAAGGAAACTGAGATTCAGGCAGATAAAATAATTTGCCGAAGTCATACAGCAGTAAAAGGTAGAATCATGATTTCATCAGGGCTGACTCCAAAATGTGTGCTTTTTATTTAATACCCTGAGGCCTCTGGAGCTTTCCTGTGTGGGAGCCTCGAAGGTGGCCTCTCCTGAATCTCTGCAGCAGTAACCATGTACCCTAAAGCAAGGAGTGATTGCCAAGGCTGACCTCCACGCCCCACTCTCTCAGCCCCGGCAGCTGGGGTCAGGGGACTCACAGAGCAGGGCACACGAGGCCCCTGCTGCAGCAGTGATCTGCATGGAGTAGCCCCCCCCCCCATCCCTGAAGCCCATTGTCTCCCCAGGAGACAATACAGATAAAGGACCCAGCCTAGTGGGCTGCCGGCATCAATCTGTAACCATGGAAACCCCTAGGGAGACAATTCCAAAGCCCTCCCTGCCACCCTCCAGCCTGCAGCTGTGGCTTCCAGGAGCCCAGCCTCCAGCAGAAGGGGTATTGCTGATAGTTGCCGCCCCTCATCACTACTACCACCAAATGGGACACAGCTGGGCTCCCCTCAACATACATCCTCCCACCCTCCCCCCACCCCGAGTCCAGAACTGCTATTGGCAAAGGGGCCTTGGGTGCATTTAAGGCCTAGACCTTATTTCTTTTGCAAGGTTAGTTCTGTGAGGTTACACGTGGGTGAGATGTCATTGATCGCCTGGTTGGGCACAGAGGAAAAAAAATCTCAGCCTAATTCTTAGCTATTGAACAGTCAACTAGGGCGGCCCTGAGAAGATATTAGATCTTCAGCACATGACTTCCCCCTGGTGGCCATTTGTTGAAATTGTCAATTTTGGACCTCGAGAGGAACAAAAATGACCACCTCTTTTTCCTGGACGTCTACTGTGTTCCAGACACCCACACATATCAGATCTAATCCTCACAACCACCCTACGAGGTGAGTGTTCTTATCCTCTCTGAAGCCAAGGCTTTCAAGCATACCCAGAAGGAAAGATAGATAGCAGAGTGGTGGAGAGGGTGAATTCAGACTGCCCTCACCTGTTTCACCATCACCAGTCCTATGATCCTGGGAAAATAACCTAAACTCTCTGAGTCCTAGTTTCTTCACCTATAAAGTGAGGGTGATACAATGCATACTTCACAGGGATGTTGTGAGGATTATATAAGATAAGACTGACAAGCCTTCCGAACAGTGACTGGCGCATAGTAAATAAAACTCTGTGCCCTGACACTTAAGCTGTGTGCCTTCAGGCATAGCATTGAGCTGCTCAGTTCTTTCACCTGTAAATGGGGCTACTAGTGGCTTCCTCTTAGGATACCATGGTAACTGAAGTGGATTTCGGGTGTGAATGTCCGTACTTTGCTTCTCAATTAGTATCATTTTTGATCTGCTTTTCTGGGGGAGGAATGATCATGTGGGCAGAGGAATGGACGGAAGGATGCTTCTGCTCTCTCTCCATAGACGAGGAGAAAGAGATAACTGAGAATTCTGGCTCCTGCGACCTCTTTGGCTTGCAGAGTCACAGAGCCTCTGATGGTAGCCAGAGACTTCTCCTGGGAAAAGATTGGGAGTGGCCTCTCAACTATTCCAAAAATCTTTCACTGAGTTTAATTCAATAAGCAATTCTTGGGCTTCTGCTCTGCGATGGGCACTGGGCTGGATTTTGGGGTGTGAAGATAAAAAAGACAAGGGGTACTTTAAATCTGGTGGGGAAGGACAGACCAGAAAAACAACTGTAATTACAATGAGAAATAATGACAGATTGAGATTCCCAACAGGAGGTGGGGAGCAGGGGTCAGAGTCAGCTTCTGAGAAATGGGTGCTATAAGCTATCACTACACGTACCCATCCTGTGGCCAATACCACTTGGATTTCGAAGACTGAATGTCTTGCTTACTTCAAAAGAATTCTGAGTCTTACAGTTCAGTATAAGTGATCCAGTGTTTTGATGTTGCTGTCCCAGGTTTTAATTCTGTTAGACTGAAGATTTCAAATACACCCATTTTTTATTGACTTATTTGAGATCATGTGTAGCCATGGGGTACACAGCATTCTCAATGACGTGTATCCGAGACACTGGTGTCTGAGAGCAGGCCTCTGTTTTTTTCCTGGTGGAAAAGGTGGAGAAAAGCACCATAAGCAGAGAATAGCATAGGCAAACAGGGAGAGCAGAGAGGGTGTCAGAAAAAGTGTGTTTGGTCACAGCCTAAGGTCCCTATGTGAAGGAGGCTGAAGATCAGAGGGGCTGGCAGGGTGTGGGGTGGGGTGGTCAGGCCATGCTGGGGAGCCCTTTGCAAGACCATAAGCTAGAGAGGGAAAAGGTCAGGTGTGCATTTTAAAGAGTTTCTTCAGGGAAAGGGGGGAATAGATTGATAATCACATGAATTGTAGGTTGTGCTTCCCCAGGCCCCTCTGGGCACCTCTCTTGGGACCTGAATCTAATTGCCCTCCTCCAATGAGACCCAGGAGACCCAACATCTGTGAAAAACATCTTCAGGCTCTGGAAACATCTGGAAAGAATCTAGCCAATCTGGCAGCCCTGGCCTTCCTGGCAGGGCTGCATCTTTCACATTCTTTTTCTCCTCCCCAAGTCCATAGGAGGTTAGTTAAATTGCCAAATAGATAGACTCACCCGCTTTTGGCAGGTACCGGAGTTTACCTTTAGATGGCAGCCTTAACCCTTAAACCCCACCAGCTTCCACCCAAAGGCCAGAGGGAAGGGGACATGAGCTAATAAATATGAAAGATGCAACCACCCTCTCAGGTGCCCATCATTATCTCCATCTTACAGTTGAGAAAACTAAGGCACTGAGAGGTGAAGCCACCCTTCTAAGGTCACACAGATAGGTGGAACTCAGCCTCTCTGAGCCTCAGTTTCCTCATCTGTAAGATGAAACTGCCCAACCCCGGCAACATTAATGTATCTTCTGTCTGTATAGATTTGCCTATTCTAGACATTTCACATAAATGGAATAATACAATATGTAGCCTTTTGTGTCTGGTTTCTTCCACTAAGCATAATGTTTTCAAGGTTCATCCATGTTGGAGCAGGTTATCAGCACTTCATTTCTTTTTATGGCGGAATAATATCCCTTTGTAGGGATATACCACATCCATTCATCAGTTGATGGACATTTGAGTTGTTTCCACATTTCACATATTATGAATAATGCTGCTGTGAACATTCATGTATTTTTTTTGTGCAAACATTTGTTTTAAGTTCCCTTGGGTATACATCTAGGAGTGGTGGTAACTCTGTGTATAACTTTTTGAGGACCTGCCAAACTGTTTTCCAAAGTGGATACACCAAGTTACATTCCCACCAGCAATGTATGAGGGTTCCAGTTTCTCCACATCCTGGCCAACACCTGTTACTGTCAGCCTTTTTTATTATAGCCATTCTACTGGGTGTGAATTTTGTTGTAGTTTTGATTTTCATTTCCTTAATGACTAATGATGTTGAGCATCTTTTTGTGTATTGGTTGGCCTCTATATATCTTCTTTGGAGAATTGTCCATTTAAATCCTTTATCTTCCCAATACATTTTGGTAGTATTATGCCAAATACACACACTCACATATGCACAGAGCACATTCACATACCATCCCAGATTTACTTCAACTATCACAATAGTCCTGTGAGGCAGCCATAATTAGCCCCATTTCTCAGGTGAAGAAACTGAGGCCCAGAATAGTGCAATGATATACCCAAGAGCACACAGCTTCAGGAGGGTCAGGGCCCAGAGTTTTATTTATTTGACAAACATTTATATAGTATTTACTATGTGCCAGTCCGGACAACCCATGAACCTCACATTCCAACAATTTTCCAGTGAAAGTATTATTATCACTAGCAGAACTTCCCTGAAGCAGCAACTTCTTTCTTTCTTAAAAAATAACTTTTTCTCTCCAATTACCAATGTAATACATGCTTATTTTAGAATAGCTGGAAAAGACTATACAGAGATGCCCAAATATGATGCAGCAGAGAATTTCCCCTCTTCCTTCCCACAGCTCCAATTTGACTTCTGTCTAATTTTGGATTTATACGAACAAACAACACACTGGAGAGCCCCAGAACAAGAGATCTGTGCCTTCAGGAAGCTTCTAGAAAGCATTTGTATTTTGATAAGTAGGACTTTGAGGCATTTTTCAGGAGAAGATACACCAGGGATTAGATACACCAGCTGGCGTGGAAGTTTGCTTTGGTTGGGGGGCTTTTGGGTCTGGCTGGAACAGGGGCTTCCCTCCCTTACTGGCTGTGCAGCTTCTCTTAATGTCCCCGGTGCCTCAACATCCTTATCTGGAAAATGGGACTAGCATCCCTAACTTAGCTAGTCTTGGGCACACTCTCCCCACTCCCAGCAACGTCTGCAGTGTGGAACCCTTGGTTCACTGGCAGAACATACCCTCCTTCAATGCAGTTGGTTCTAGGGCTGAGTTTTTTGTTCAAAATGGCTCAGTGCCTTGGGAGACAGAGATCTGAGTTCAGATCCTGGTTCCACCTTTAACCAGCCCTTGGTCAAGTCCCTGTGTTTGAGCCTCAGTTTCCTCATTGTGTCTATGTTATAGGGTAGTCGGGAGGTTTCAGTACAATAAATGCATGTACAGTGCCTGGCTGGTGCTTTACACTGAGGAAGTGCTCAGGAAACATGAGCTCTTATTATCATCATCACTTATGTGCAGGCCTCCCATGTGCCTGGCACTCTCAGGGAGAGGGGCACAAAGGAGAAAACACAGCCTAGGTCCTGCTCCCAAGGAGTCTGAAGTTTTGTTGGATATCTGGCTGCAGATGCTTTGCTCCTGCCACTCCACCATTTGAGTTGGGCCTTGAGGGATGGGTCTGACTTGAGCCCATGGGGATGGAAGGGAGGAAGGGCCTTGTGGATATGGAGCCATGTAAGCAAAGCCGGGAAATGGGAGAGTGTAAGGCGTGAATGGAAAACTCCAGGCATTTTCATTCAGTTCCATGTGAGGGCCTCTCTGGTCCATCTCACACAAATCTCAGTGAAAATATAGTAAATCTACTATGCACCTCTCCTAGGACTTTATATGCAACACACATTGACTTCTCACAGTAAACAGAAGGGCCACTTTTGCCATTCCCATTTCACAGATGAGTCAACTGAGGCTCAGAAAGGTCTGGCCCACTGACTAAGAATACAACACCAGGAATGGATGGGGCAGGAATTCAAGTTCAGAGAAACAGAAGGCAGACCGGTGTCCCACACCTCTTGCAGGAATTAGTTCCCAGGCAGTGAAACTCTAAAGCCAGCCCGAAACTCAGGTGCAGAGAGCTGGCTCTCAGCCCCCTTGCTGGCTCCTTTCTTTCATCTCAGCCCCACCCTGCCACCCCCATTTCCCTTCCTGGCCCTGGGGCCCTGCTCCTTTCCCAAACCTGCTCTTCCACAATTCCTTCCAGGTTCCCTCATCTGTAAAATGGGGATAATAATAGTGCCTGTCTCAGAGGGGTGAGGATCAGAGGCAATGTCCAAGTGCTTGGAGCCCAGCACACAGTAGGTTCTGTGAATATTAACGATCATCATCGCCATCATCATTTTAATAATATCCCTCAAGTCCTGTGAAATGGGCCGAGTGGAAGCATTATCAGTGTTTGATGCTTGAGGAAACTGATGATGTGATGTGAGCAGCAGGCTGTCCAGTGGCTCCCCACTGGGAAGTGGAGAATGTGACTTAAGTCGGGGCCAGCTGAACCTCTGACTTCAGATCTCGTTAGCTTCTGCCACTGTTTGCTGGGAAGATGAGTGAATCATTTAATCAATATTTATTACCCATCTTCTGCATGTGAAGCCAGGCCCTAGATGCTGAGGGGCATTCAGAGAGAGATACCACCCAGTCCCTTGAGGGAGCTTAGGACCTAACAGATAAACAAGGCATGAAAACAAAGCCTTGTTTGTTGAGGCAGAACGCATGAAGCGTCCGAAGAGGGCAAGAGACCCTCTAACCAGGAGAGGGGAGGCAGGCAAGGAAGGCTTCCCCGAGGAGGTGACATTTAAACTGGGCCCTAAAGCTTTTATCCATGTGGCCCCTGAGGGAAGAAGGCACTGGAGGTACCATCAGCCGTGTGGGTGGGGCAGCAACTCCTGGAGGCCTGTCACCAGGCTCTTCAAGGTGTAACAGAACCTCTAAGTTCAAGGTGAATGAAGGTTGTCATGATAAATGTTTTCCAAAAACTTGTCATAGAGGATGGCCGTGAGAAAACCACTAGGAGCACAACTGCATGTAACAAGCATAAAATATTTGCACATGAAATGTTCAAGTCCTTAGCTGTGGTCGTTAAAAATTCCTCATTGCCTCAAAAGTGTGGGGTACAATATTTTTGAAGGAAGAATGAAGAATTGGATTAAGAAGACATTAATTGAAGCAAAAGATAAGAATTAATATTTTATTTCACATTGATCATCTCACAAGAAGTCACATAGTAAAATACATATTCAAATGATTTTAATTGCTGGTCAATAAAGTCCATTTCTTAAAAAAAAAATTAAATTTAAAAAAATAAATAAACTGGACCATGAAAGACAAGTGAAATGTGTAGACTGGAGTAAAGGGGGCCTGTGTCCTAGAGATAAGGCCAGAGATGTAACCACAGCTGCCATGTCTTGAGGTTCCTTATGAAGCAGGCTCTGTGCTGAGAGCTTGACATGCATTATCTCATGAGATTTCCCCACAATCTTACGAGGTGAGTGTTACTAGGGATAAGAAAACCCAAGCTCAGAGAGTTTACAAAACTTGCCTGGGGTCACACAGCTAAGTAAAGTGACTAGACTAGGCCTGGGTATTCTGCAAAGTCTGAGCTCTTCATCACCATGCGTTATTGCTACCTCATCCTCAAAATCCGAGGATGAGGTATTAAGCTGGGAACTGACTCTGAAGTGCTTTGAATGCCAGGCTCAGACTTGCATAGAAATCACATGCATCAGGCAGGACTCAGCAGACCTGGAATTCAGCGGCAGCTTCGAGCAGCTCTGCCATTCACTAGCCCAGGTCACTTCTCTGAGCCTTGGCCACTCTAAACTGGAGAGGTGAGGAATTTAAGTGGATCATCAGCAGTGAGGAAGGCAAGACCTGTGACAAAAGGATTGTTTAGGAGAAACCTGGAGATGTTCAAATATTTACTGAGTGTTGGGCTCTGGGGAAACAACTGTGAACTGGTCAGAGCTCTGCACTCTGGACCCCTACCCAAGCCTGCAAGGGGTGAGCACAACTTGGGAGAGTGGGGGAGGAGCCTTTTATTGGAACAAACAAAGGATCAGGAGCTGACCTGTCCCAGATTGAACTACCAGATCTCAAGTCACTGAAGCTCTTTGTGTGAACTTGGGCAAGTCACCTAGACTTTCAGACTGTCCATCTTTATCACGAAGACCGCCATTCCTCTTCTGAGGATTGTTGGATTAAATTAAATAAAATAAGACGTAATTACCTGGCAACTGTGGGCACTTAATAGATGTATCTCCCTATGAAGAGGTATATACATGTTAGGCTCCGCCTCTCGCCCCGTTGCCAAGAACAGGTTCCTGGCTTTCGTTTTACAGGGGGAAAGAATGTAAATACCTATATGTTAGCTGAGCTATAATACAGACTACCAAAAGGTCTGGGGCCTGGGCAATGTACCGCTGGGTCGGGGCTCAGGTCAGAACTCCGCGCCAAAATGTTTCCCCGCGCCGACCCCAGGGAATTCGGGCCCAGTCCCCAGAGTGCGGCTGTCTCTGCGCTGTGTTGGAGTCGCAGTCTGTTTTTCTGCCAGGCGACAGCAGGTGTGGTGGCCCCTTTAAGCAGCAAGCTCGTGTTGCAATCGCCGCCTTGGGGACGGGTCCTTTCTGAGGGGTGGAGCCTGTCCCTGTTGCAGCGACCAACCGAAGTGCGGCATTTTCCGCGGGAGATCCGAATTTCGCGGCACGCAGTTTCGCGCTAAAAAAAAAAAAAGAAAAAAAAGAAGCAGAGAAAAGCTCAGGGACTCGAGAGCGAGGCGAGAGGGAGTCGGTGCAATCAGTCCCCCTCCCCCGTCCGAGAGCATCGCATTTCTGCCGGGCCCGCAGCCACCCCAGAGAACCCCTCCCCGGAGCCGGCCGGACCCCAAGCGCCGAAGCCTTTGGGGGCACTGGGCCCTAGCGGGTCGCGGCCGCCCTCGGGGCGGAGCAGCCCCTGGCCGTGCCGCCGCCGCCGGGCGATCTCCAAGCGGCGATCTCCAAGCGCTGCCCGGCTCGGCGGCGGGCCAGGAGGGGAGGGTCCGGCCTTGCCCCGCCGGCGCTCCATTGGCGGCTTCCCCCGGCCTCCCCGCCATGCCGCGGGCGGTGTGAGCCGCCGCGGGCTCGGGAGCCCGCCGGTGTCGGCGGGCGCGCCAGGCCCGGCTGGGGAGCTGGGGGCTGGGCTCGCCATGCTGCGAGGGCCCCGGGCCCTGGCTCCGGCCGCCGGGCCGTCCCCCAAGGGGCTGCCCGCGATGAGCCCCACCGAGCTGTGGTCGCCTGGCCTCAGCAGCCCCCAGCTCTGCCCGGCCACCACCACCTACTACACCCAGCTGTACCCGCAGACTGTGCCTCCGGCTGCAGCGCCAGGCACCTGCCTCGACGCCACCCCCCACGGACCTGAGGGTCAAGCTGTGCGATGCGTGCCGGCTGGCCGGCTGCCGGTAATGCTGGGGACCCTCCACACCCACGCTTCCTTCTCTGCTTTTCCGGGTGTGGGAGAGGCGGGATGGGCGCCAGAGACCCAGTTTGAGTGAAGCAGGTCGAGTCTGGGGAGGGAGAAGGGGAGTCTTCAGCTTCCAGAACAACCCATTGCCCCCAATAGCTGAGTAGAACAGCGTTTCATTTTCAGACTTGGGATGAAATAACCTCATCCCCTGGAGCAGAATGGAATGAGCACTGGGTCAGGAGTGTGGAGACCCAACCCACCACCCCCAGTGCACCCTGTGACCTTGGGGAAGGCCATGGAATCAACTTTGCTGTCATTCATTCATTCTTTCATTCATTGTTTATAGCCCAGAAACTAGTACTGGGCACCTGCTATTGTCCAGGGTTCCCGCACTGAGCTGAGCCTGGGGTATGTGGGGACTTTAAAATAGGGGGCAGGTCTCTTAGGGGACACTGTGGGGACTTTAAAATTTTGAGACTCCAAATTTTCCATTCAGCTAACTCTTTCCCCATTATCTGCCCTAGGTCCTCCCCCAGGCCCAGTCTTCCATCCCAGACAGCCAGTAGCAGGTGCAAGTTGGGGGCAGCCCCCTGGAGTTCCTGTTCAGATTGACTCTTCCCTCTTCAAGCCCCCAGGCCATGCCAGGGAGGGCCCAAAGTGTGGTGGCACCAGGCACAGGGTGTGTTTTGTGGGAGTGGAATTCCTGGAGCCCATGAGAATCGAAACAAGCATAGGGTAGGGGTGGAGTGGGAAGAGCCCTGAGGGAGTGGGGGTGGCAGTTAGGGAGCCTGGTTTCTTGTCCTGATTGCCACTAATACACTGTGTCCTTGGACCAGTCTTGGCCCCAATTTGGGCTTCAGTTTTCTTTTCTTGAAAGTGTGTGTGTGTGTGTGTGTGTGTGTGTGTGTGTGTGTTTGTGGGGGGGGGGTAGCTGTGGGACTAACTCATTTCAGGTCTCTTCCAGCTCCAGGTCCTGTGTTTTAGGAGCAAGCTCCAGGGTGGGGAAACGGGGATGTTGTAGGTTTGCTTTGTTGTAAGTGGTGAATTTAGTTCAGGTACAGGGGATAGACCACCCGCTCTGCCCCAGAGGCATCTGATCAGACTTTAATCATTCAGCAGGCACAGGCCCCCAGCTGTCTCTGGCTGTAGGCAGATTCCCCACTCCCTGCTACGGGAATCATGCTTTGCCCATGCTCACGGCTTTAACCTTTTCAGAGCCCCTTCCTGCACATTATTACAACTAGGAGGAAGGAGGCAGGAGTGCTATTCCTATTTTACAGGTCAAGCAGCCAAAGAAAACCAGGACTTTGTATCTGTCTTTTGTTCAGCAGTTTACAGCCTAAAGCAGTTTTGCCCCCTGTGAAGTAAGGTGCTATTAGTAGCTCCATATTGCAGGAGGGAACTGAGGCTCAGAGAGGGCATGTGACCTGTCCAAGGTCGTACAGGGAGGTGTCTAACCCACAAGGCAGGTGATCATTAGTCTCTTCTCTGCAGCCTTGACTTTCTCCAGTCCTGCCTGATTAGGAGCTGGGTGCCCACAGGGAGGGGGCTCAGTGGTGGGCCCATTCTCTCCTCTGGCCAGCTGCTTTCAGGCGACTAGTCAGAGTTTCAGTAACAGCTGTGGTTTTGAACTGCTTCCCTCCCAGAGGAGCCAAGTGCATCTGTCTGTACCTCCCTCCCGAAGGGGCTCAGAGATCACAGCAAGAATGACTCTCTTTTACTGAATGCCTCTGGTGTGCCAGGCACTGCTTGGCACTCTTCACATTCGCTATCTTGGTCAAGATGCCTGGGACCAGAGGAATCTTACAGATGAGGAAACTGAGCAGAGACGTGATATCACTTGTCCAAGTCCCAGGCCAAGAAGTAGGAGAGTCTCCTTACATCAGATCACCCTAAAGGCCTCCAGGGCCCAGAGCCCTTTCTCCTGTCAGTCCCCAGCTGCCCCGTGCCCCACAACCCTGTGGGCAGGTCTTGACCCCCTGCTTACTCATTTTAACAGGGTGTGACCTGGAGCAGCTCCAAACCTAACCCTGGGTGTGGCCTCTTGCTTTGTGGCCAGACTGCAAAGTGCAGGGTGAGCAGGATTTGTTGGGGAGCTGCTGTTTAAAGGGACCTTAGGCACTGCCCTGGGATGGCAACCAAGTTCAATGGCAGAATGAAGGCGGGAACCCAGGTCTCCTCGCTCCCTGGCTGGAGTGCTCTCCACCACCTCTGGAGAAGGCGTGGGATGCTTCTTGGTTGAGTCCCTACACCAGCTGGTGGGGTACATGGCCTCACTCTGTGTCATCCCTGCAGGAACCTGTGAAGAGGGTGGGATTCTGCAGAGTTCTTTCCTTTTCGTTTGTCTGTATTTTCCAAATATCCTCTGAGACCATGGAAGAAAATGAAGACTTTAATGAAAAACCCTACAAGGCGGGTCAGATGAGGAAATGTAGGCCTCGGGAGGCAGGGCAGCGAGTCCCTCCCAGGCTACCTGGAGGCAGAGCGGGGATCTGGAAGCAAGGCTCTCAACTCCTTACACTGGCTCCTACCCCCACTATCTCTCTTAGGAATTGGAGCTTCGGAGAGACCTGGCTCCACTCCCTGTGTGACCTTGGCCAGGTCACTTCCCCTCCTCTGAGCCCCAGTTTCCTCACCTTGCTGCCCATAGCAGGTATGTCTGGGATCTCTGGCCTTCTCACTTCTAGGGCTGAAGGAGCATTGCTTGTCTCCCTTGAGGTTGGCAGGCCTGTGAGAAACAGCCCAGGGGCTGCCTGAGAGGGTCAGGTTAGAGCCGAGCTGGCCTTTGCTCTCGGCACATCTCCCGCACTCCTGAGCTCACCTGGGACCTTTCCCCTTGCCAGTGCCCCTGCTGCTTCAGCGACCGCAGCTCCCCATCCCTGTGTGAGCACGGGCTCTGCCGCACTCTCACCGCATCCTCGGTAGTGGGGAGCATAGCATCCCCATTTTACAGATGGAGCTCAAGAGGTCAGTGGACTTGCCCAGCTCACCAAGCCTAGATGGGAACCCAGGCAGCTCCAACTCCAAGGCCTGTACTCAGCCTCTCCTTGGCCCTCCTCCTGGGCTTGTCCTTTGCTACTTCTGGTCTGCGGGCTCAGGTTTATCCATGAGCTGACTTTTCTCTGGGCAGTGCTCGAATGTGTCAGAGAGATGTCCTCAAGAAGGGGACACTTTGCTGCTTAGGGATCCCGATAACACAGGATAAGGGCAAAGGAGAGCAAGAAAAGGGAGAGGGCTGGTGTGTGTGTGTGTGTGTGTGTGCGTGTGTGTGTGTGTAAAGGAAAGTGATGTGGGCAGGTAGGCATAGCCAGGCCCTGGCTCAAATTCCTGCAAATTCTTGGGCAATGTGCGTGGGTTGGAGCTGAGCAGCCTGATACATGGCTTTTGAGTCAGACAGACCTGAGTTCAAACTCTGCCCTTTGTCTGTGTGACCTTGGGCATGTGGCTTAACCTCTCTGTCTCCACTTGTCTGCCAAGAAGGATTGCCGTACTGAGGTAGAACGGATGAACAAGTGTAGGCCCAGCACAGGTACTCTGTTCAAGGTCCTCCCCTCCTCCCTGCTCTGCAGGTAGTGAGGTTCTTCCTGTTGTGTTCTGTGAGCTCAGCAGGGGCTGGCTTCTGTCAAGTGGGGGATGTGAGTGGGGTTGGGGAGAGACTGGGCTGCCACCTCTGCCTTAGGTAGAACTCAGCCTGACTTTTCCTTTCCCTGTCCTTGGTGTTCCTTCTGAGGGATGGATGCAGGATCCTGGGCTGGACAACCTTGATCAGGATTGATAAAGACCTTGGACCTCACCAGGTCTCAGTTACTTCAGCTGTAAAATGGGGATTCGTGGTGTTAGAAAGATTCAGTGAGGTGATGAATGCTGGGGTTTGGTCTGAGGCAGGTAGAAGGTCTCAGCGAATGATTGGGACTTGTTCTATAGACAAGATGGGGCTAGATCAGGTCACCTTTCCTAGAATCTAGCATCTCACCAGCTGGGAGATTAGAAAAGGAATATTCCAGAGAGACTTCAAGAGCAATAAGCAAGGAGGTAATTATGTCCAGGTCTGGGTGGGAGTGGAAGAGAGGCTCATTGCTAGGCTCCTCAAATCAGTCCAGGAAGACTCCCTGAAGGAGGCAGGAACTGGGGGAAGAGATCTGGGACAGCAGGAAGAGCCATCACCACCTCCCACACCTGTCAGCCCAGCTGTGCTCAGCAGCGGTTAGAAGTCTCAGACCTGCTGAGCATGACCTCACCACCAAAGGTTAAAATAAGCCTCTCTCCCCATCAGCGTAGGGTGTCCGGGTGACTGGGGGAAGGGCAGAAGAAGGAAATGGTCTCAGTGACCTCCAGAATAGTTTGTCAAGGAAGAAGCCAAGATTGGATTTTTGGGAAGGGACTCTGCATTTCCTGAACACCTACTGTGTGCTGAACCACAGGCTGAGCACTTTACAAAGATTGTCTTGCTTAAATCCTTACAACGGCCCCTTGCCGTAGATCTATTCTACCCCATTTTATAGAGGAGGAAACTGAGGCTCCTTGATGTGGAGCATTTCCCCAAGTCACACAGTGAGCCCGTGAAGATTCAAGCCCAGGCCTCTGACCTGTGCCCCAGTGCCCCCATGCCCCGGTGCCTCCACCCTGCCTCTGCCCAGCCCTAACAAGGAGAGAGGCCCCTTCCGGGCCAGTGCAGCTTCTGGGCGTAATTGAGGCCGGGTGGCAGTGGGGTGGAGAGGAGCAGATGGGTCTGTGGTTTGATTTCCCCAGCAGGTGTTTCCCAAGCTTGGCGGGAACAGGGAGGGGGAGCAGGGGGACCTCAGCTGCTTGTCCTTAAGACACAGGGGAAGGATTCATTGTCTGCCCCTCTCAGCAAAGAAAGAATGGCAAATAAAGTCTATTCAGGAGGCCTGGGGCTCTTGAGCTGGAGCCCAAACATGGGGGTGGGGGATGTTTGCACTGCTTCTCATGTGGGCACCTCCCTGGGGTGTGGCACTGAGCCAGGAAGTGCCCTGGGTCTGGGTGGATGCCCAGCCCCACCCTGATAAGGGCCAGCTGTGAGGCTGTGATGGGCACTCGGTCTGGCTGGGCCAGCTGCTTCAGGCATTGGGAGGGAGGGGCTCTCCTGGGCCTGATGTGGTTTAGGCCCCACCGGCTCCTTCCTGGGAGTGGAGGGGTTGGGGGCGGGGTAGATGTAGAAGTGACCTTGGGGCCTGTTACTAAGGAACCCTGAGTTTAAAACCCAGACTGGCTTTAGTAGTCTCAAGTGCCTGGGCCCCCAAAGACGGGAGTGTTGTGTGCCCCCAGAAATAGGACTTCTTCCCCTGAGAGCTCACTTTTTGGGTCATTGAAATTTCCTTACCAGGTACAGTGCTGTTTCACCCAGGACTGGTGGTAAACTGAGGCAGGAGGTGGCTGCTGGGGGCCTCAGTGCTTTGGCCCCGGGTCGGGGGAGGAACGATGCTCAAACTCTACCTCTCTCTCCCCTCTCTCCCCAAGGCCAAAAGGAAGCTGGACCTGGAGGGGATCGGGAGGCCTGCAGTCCCTGAATTCCGGACCCCCAAGGGGAAGAGCGTTAGAGTGGATGGCCTCCCCAGCCCCAAAAGTAAGCCACGCCAATGGGGCATTTAAGGGCAGGCTCAGGAGACGGGGGTGGGGTGGGCAGGGGCAGGGGACAGCAGCCTTGCCCAAATCACCAGGACTAATATTTGTAGCACACTTTCTGGTTTACAAAGCAGTTTCCTGTGCATTCTCACTGGATCCTGCCAGGAGGTGGGATTATCCCCATTTCACTGACGAGGCAGCTGGAGACTCAGAGCGTCAGTGACTTGCCTAAGGTCACACGACTCGTCAGTGGAGTCAGGACCAGAACCCATACACACAGGTCTGGCATGGCTCCTCCCACACTATACATCGCTCTCATGATCTAAACGTGATGACTGGCATTTTATTTGGCAGCTTACTATTTTTTAAAGTTTTGAAATCACTTCGATCTGACCTTTTCTAAAAGAAATAATCCAGCTCAGAGAGTGATGGGGGCTAACCAGGGCCTTTCTCCCACATGCAGACAGGTAAATAAGTGATTGAAAGGGAAGTGAAGCTTTTTAAGATCCAGAGGCTGCACACATAGTGCCTTCCTAAAGCTAAGTTGGAGGGAATGTCTGCCTCTTGATATTTTCTGTCAATATTCCGCTTAAAGAGGGAGTTCAAGCAACTGTGTTAGGGAGGAACAATACTTTGGGGAGACAGAGACCTAATGAAGAAGGTTTGTGACTGGGTTGGAAGCATGATGGTCTGGAATTTGGGGATCTGGGCAGGGCTCTGCCCTGACCTGACTGATCGCTCCTCTTCTGTGAACCTTAGTTGTCTCATCTGTAAAACAAGGCCCAGCTAAATCAGG
Source organism: Camelus ferus (assembly GCF_009834535.1). Taxonomy (NCBI): domain Eukaryota; kingdom Metazoa; phylum Chordata; class Mammalia; order Artiodactyla; family Camelidae; genus Camelus; species Camelus ferus. The sequence goes on along the minus strand of NC_045708.1, from coordinate 16,262,467 downwards.
AATAGCATGAAAGTTTCCTTTCCAATTGATTGCTAGAGGCTGCCCAGAGCTCTTTATTAAAGGATCCTAAGTGTGCTAATCAATCAGTAATGTCTGCCATGGGTGCAAAAATGGACAAATCAGTGTGTGTGCCGAATACTTGCCTGTATTTGTCTGTATATTAAGAGGTTCTAAAGTCCCCTTCCAGAGGAATCTGAGACTCTCTAAAACTCAGTTTCCAGAAATAGTTTGGCCACTAACTTGCTATATGACTTGCAAGTCACTAAATTGCAAAAGTCCTCTTGTGGTTTAAGATGCTGCAGCTGAGATGTGGTCTTGTGACATCGACTTCATTAAGAAAGGGACCTTTTCATGAACCTGCCACATGTGACATAATAGGACTGATTCCTCTCAGATAATCATTGGGCTACAGATAGAAAGAAAAAGCAAGTCTATACCTTAAACTTGTACAGTGCTGTATGTCAATTATATCAAAATTGGAAGGGAGAAAAAGCAAGTCTATAAACATTTTCTCAAATCCAAGCTCATTGTTCCCTCCCTACCCTAATTCCAAATTCCTGACATAATGGCAGGAAAGGGTAATGGTTAGGAAGGAAGACTCTGGAACCAGATGGTTTGGATTTAAATCCCAGCTTTGCCACTTTATAAGTGAGTGAGCTGAGCAAGTTACTTAGTCTGTCTCAGTATTCTCATCTGTAAAATGGGGATGGTTATACACCAGACTTATAGGGTGTTGTAAGGATTAAATTTGCTGTATATGGAAAGTGCTTAGAACAGTGACCTACACACAGTAAGTATTTGGTGGTGGTGTTATGGCTGCCCTGAGCTTTGGTGGAAAGGTGCAAACCAGGAGTTAGAATATTTGGTTTCCAGCCCTGACTCTACCCCCGATTGTGAGACCTTCAGCAAGTCACTTTCCCTCTCTAGGTATTGGATTCCCTGTTTGGACAGTGGTGGTGAATGACCCTCTCCCTCTCAGTGCTTTGTAAACTGGCAAGTGGGTGCTCATGTGAAGAGGGATACTTAGTGGGCCCAGGTCAATGGAAGAGGTTCCGCAGGGGGCCCTCTCTGAGCAGTGACTGAGTCCCTTTCCTCCTCAGCCCCCAAGTCCCCCGGGGAAAAGACTCGCTATGACACGTCATTGGGGCTGCTCACCAAGAAGTTCATTTACCTCCTGAGCGAGTCTGAGGATGGGGTCCTGGACCTGAACTGGGCTGCCGAGGTGCTGGATGTGCAGAAGCGCCGCATCTATGACATCACCAATGTGCTGGAGGGCATCCAGCTCATCCGCAAGAAGGCCAAGAACAACATCCAGTGGGTGTGAGTGCCTGGGTGGGGCCGACGGCACCAGGGGGCGCACATGCGCAGAACCAGAGGCAAGATCCAGAAGTTGTGAATGCGGGGGTGGGGGGAAGGGCGGGCCTGAGAGCAACATCCAATGGGCACAAGTGCTGGCGGGGAGAAGCAAGGGCAACATCCAATCCAATAGGCTTAAATGCTGGGAGTGGAGCCAATGTATTTAAGAGATGGGTGGAAGAGCAGGAGTATGCTGAGGGAATATTAGGTAAGCATGGCGGGGACAGAGAATGATTTCTAGGACATGTAAAGGCTAAAAGGACCCCAGATTCTCTTGAGTCAGGGGTTCCAAGATTGCCCTCTCCTAACTTAGGGAAGTCCCCTGGGATCTGAGCTGTGGTTACTTTGACTCCTTTCAGCTCTGAGATATAAGTACTCCGGACCCTTTTCTCAACTCTATAGTCTTAAAGAACAGACCTGCAGCCCCTGGCGTGAACTCTAAAAGAACCCAGGCGGAGCAATCAGGACTGAAGTCGTTCCAGCTCTCTACCATCTGGGGAAGCCTGGAGCACAGGGTAGATAGAGTTGAAAGCCCCCCCCAAAGTGGGGTCAGGCCCTGACTTGTTTCTTTTAAACCTCAAGTTCCAATCCCTGGCAGCTCCCTGGGAGCTAGGCAGGACCACTGATTTGTACAACCTAGAAGGCACCACTGTAGGCCATTTGAGTGGCCTCTTCCTGGTTTTGTCCATACCATCTGTGCAGCTTTGCACAGCAGCCCTGGGATTGGGGTCCCTGGATGTGGGCTGAGACTAACGCTGGAGGAATTCTCTGTCCCCAGAGGCAGGGGACTATTTGAAGACCCCACTCGGCCGGGGAAGCAGCAGCAGCTGGGGCGGGAGCTGAAGGAGCTGATGAGCATGGAGCAGGCCTTGGACCAGCTCATCCAGAGCTGTTCTCTGAACTTCAAGCACTTGACGGAGGACAAGGCCAACAAGAGATATCCTCTTTGGTTGGGGATAAGGGGTCCGGGAGCAGGGGAGCTGTCGTAGGCTCATAACTATCCAGAGTTGGTGCAGTACCTCCCAGCTAGGACCGACCCACCCTAGGGTTCTGGCATTTCTGTCCTTCCTTCCCTAGTGGCTTTTCCTCTCATGTCTATTGAAGTTACTTTTTCATTATAAAAATAAGACAAGTACATTTCTGTAAATCTGGAAAATGGAGAAAAGAAAGAAAGCTGCCGCCTTGACACAGCCATCGTTCCTTAATTATGCACAGGGTATGTGTTATTTAAATACAGCGTGTACCTGCTGCACATAAGGTTTTATCCTGCGCTTCTCCACTTAGTATGTTACCATAGATGGTTTTTATGTTACATATCCTTCCTATTTGGTTGATCCACATGAAATTGCTGATACTGGACCATTTTTTTTTACTTCTAAAAACAGCAGTTTCATATGGCTTAACCTCATTTTAAAGGGCTTGAGAATGTCCTACTCAGACCACTCTGATTTGTTAAGACCTGAGATGGACATTTAGATCGATTCTAGATTTCTGCCTTTATAAAAGCAACATTGTGATGAATATCTTTATGTATAGAACATTTTCCCAAGTTTTTTTATTTCCCTGGGTTAGATTCTTAGGATTGAAACGATGAGGTCAAAGAGCATAGACTTTGCAATGGCTTTTCTTACGTTTTCCCCACATTTTGACCGTGTAATTGGTATTTGGATTGACCTTTTTGGAAGGATGGTAAGCATTGTGAGAAATAGAAAGAAATAAGGCACCTTTTCCTACCTTCTCAGAGCTAATAATCTAGCTTGGCAGATGAAGCCTTTATGTAAAAAACTGATATAAGGCAGTATTTTTTTGTTTAATGATTTACACCCCCACTTGCTTTCTTTCTAAAGGGATCCAAGTTAGCTTATGATATTAAAAGAACAGGTTACAGTTTGGGGTTATTTATAAGTTGCATAAGGAATGAGAAAGAGATGTTTAGAGGCTTTGAGAGGTGGGTTAGATCTCTTCCTGGCAGGCTGGGGGTTTGAATTTTGACCAGTCACTTCCCTTGACTCTCCTGCCCCTACACTGGCCTATGTGACTTACCAGGACATCCGTGCTGTGGGCAACTTTAAGGAGCAGACGGTGATCGCTGTCAAGGCCCCTCCGCAGACAAGACTGGAAGTGCCTGACAGGAACGAGGTGAGAGGCGAGCACCTGGTGGAGAGCAGGGTTAGGAAAGTTCCGGGCAGCTCTGCAGATTCCATCCCTGGTACAGCCCAGTCCCAGTCTTCCTGGGTCCATGCTGATGGCCACAGCAAGACGATGGTCTCCGAGCCAGGGCAGAAGTGGTGGAAGCTGGATCAGGTACCAGCCTGAGAAGATGTGTATTCCTGATTTCTCCCCTCATCCCACCAGCCCCTGCGTTCCCTTGCATGTGCCCACATGTACCCACACTCAGTGGGGTTAGTACTCACAATAATCTTTTCGTGTTAACCATGCTCTCCTAGGTTAAAGACCAAAGTTCTTAACACTTGAGGCCCTCTGTGCTCTGACCTCACCAGCCTCCTCTCTCATGCTGCCCCTGTTCTGTCTTCACTGCAACCATGCTGACCTGCCTGCAGTTTCCCCACCACACTTAACTTGACCCTAGTACTAGGCCTTCTCATATGCTGTTCCCTTCAGCGAAATACTCTTCCGTCTCTCTGCCTGGTTTACTGCTATTCATTCTATAGGTCTCAACCTGAACATCACCTCCTCAGGAAGCCTTCCCTAATTACCCCCCAGATTTCACAACCACCTGTCCTTTTCCATCACGTTTAACCTCTTTTTGCTGAGATATATTGGTGATTACATGATTATGTTCTGCTTCGTCTATTAGAATGTAACCTCCACAAAAGCATGTTCCACCCATGTGGTACCCCTAGCCCAGAGTCTTATAAGGGCTCAAGAAATAATTTGTTTAATGGAAAAAAATTAACATAAATAAGGCCCTGCCATCACCTTGGAGGGGCTCAGGACCTGTGGGAAAAAGACCCAAGCAAGCAAGCAGTGATGCTCTCATTTATAGACTGAAGATATGCTTTGAGGGCCTGGAGAAAGGACAGTTGGCAGAAGAGCCCACGGGTGATGACAGTTAAGCTGAGTCCTAAAGAATGAATAGGATCAGGGGTTCGGTATAGCTCATTGGTAGAGCATGTGCTTAGCATGCACGAGGTCTTGGGTTCATTTCCCATGTGCCTCCATTAGAAGTAAGAATGATAAAATAATAATTAAAAAAAAAAGAATGAATAGGCTCTCTGCCAGGTGAAGTAAGGGCAGGCAGAGGAATGGCCAGAGCTTGGGTGTGGAGACCTGAACACCAGCTAGAATGGCATGTGTGTAGTTAGTTGTGCCTTAAGCTGCGGGTATGGGGTAGGGAGGAGGCGGGTGGGAAGGCCAGGTATCCGAGTCTCTTGGTTACAGATAACAGGAAGCCAAGTCCAATTGGCTTAACTGAGAGGGCCTGGGGGGAACCAAGTGACAGGTCCAGGGGAAGATTTGGAGATCGTAGGCAAGGCTGGATGCAGATCTCAAACCCTGACTTAAAGTCGGCCTCACACTTGCCATCTCTCACTCTTCTGTTCTCTGGGCCAACTCCGTCCCCAGGTGGGCTCGCCCCTGGCTGTGGTAAAGATAGCTTTTATGATACCAGCTCAGGCCTGAGAGTAGAGGAAGAGTGATTTCCCAAAGAAAAATCAAGGCATTCTCCCTAAAAGAAGGAGGTCGAGGGTCCAGACAGATATCTACCAAATGGGGCCGGCCCCAGTGCCCAGTTCAGGAGCTGAGCTTGCTGGCATGAGTGGTGGGAGCCTCGTGATCCATGAGGAAGCGTCCGGCTGCCCAGAGCCATGACCTGGCCTCTCTCCCTTCTCCAGGAAAACCTGCAGATATATTTGAAGAGCACGCAGGGGCCTATCGAAGTCTACCTGTGCCCAGAAGAGGTGCAGGAGCCCGACAGTCCTTCCAAGGAGCCCCTCCCCTCCACCTCCACCCTCAGCCCCAGCCCTGACTCTGCTCAGCCCAGCAGCAGCACCAACCTTGGGATGACAGAACCCATGGCATCGTCAGGTAAGACCCTCTGTCCAGAGGGACAGGAGGTGGGAAGAGTGACCAGCCTTGGAGTTTCCTCTTCCATATCATCATTTGTTGAGTACCTGCCTTCTACCCAGCAGCCAGGGACACTGTCCTCCCCCCACACGTGTGCGTTGCACTTTACACTTTATAAAGCACATGCACATTCCTTGTCTCATTGGGGAAGCTGACGCTTCCATTTCTTTAACTCAAGGGTTAATAAAACTATCTGGCCTGTTTTTATATGACCCATGATCTAAGAACGATTTTCATATTTTTAAAGAATTGGGGGCTTGGGGTAGGGTGACAGAGACCGTAAATGCCCTGCAAAGCCTAAAATACTATCCAGACCTTTACAGAAACTTGCTGACCCATGATGTAACTCAGCCTTTCATTTGACACATGAATAAACTGAGGCCCAGAGAGGGCAAGTGATTTCCCTAAGGTCACACAGCAAGTTAGTGGCAGAGCTTAGACAAGAGCCCAGACTCCCAGTTCTCCTCTAGTGATTCTCCTGTGCCCCTGACCTGCTCTGGGGACCAGGGCTGTCCCTCCACCAGCCATCTGTCCCTCTGGGCACCTCCCAGTGCCTATCTCCCACCCCAGACCTGTGCCCCACCCTGTCCTTCCTCCTCTGCCTGCGCTCTGCTTCTTCGATCCACTGTCAACGTGTGCACAGCTCTCCAGAGTCAGAACCTTCGGTTGTCTTCTGAGACCTTGGGCAGAGGTGTGGGACCTACTGCATAAGCAAGGGTGAAGTTTTTACCTCAGTTATACAGGTCAAGAGCCTGAGGCCCAAGAGCAGTAGAGGCTTACAGAACAGTTGGTGGAGGGGCCAGCCCAGAACCCAGCTCTGTGCGGGGCCCACTCCCTTGCTGCCCCTCTCCACCCTTGCCACATGGCCTCTGAGTGTTATACCTGCTGAAAAGAGCAGGAGGAAGTTTTCCAGAAGGTAAACACCCACACACATGCATATATGCACATGAAGCATGTTCTGGCCCAAGGTCTGAGCGCCAGGGGCCACGTGCAAAGAGGAGGCCACTCCAGTCTTGGGACCCAGTTTCCATCCTAGTTCTGGCACCACCAGGGGAATCACTAACGCTTTGGGGCCTCAGTTTTCCTCATCTGTGATGGGAGGGGTTTGAACAGGAGTCATCTAACATCCCTCCGGGCTGTGACATTCTGAGGTAGACCTAAACGTGGCTGAGGGCACTAGAGCTGAAGTTGGGAGACTTGTTTGAGTCTGCGCCTCACCTCCTGTGACTGGGCGACTGTGGGGGAGTCGCTCTAACCTCTCTGAGCCTCTGTTTTCACATCTCTAAAATGGAGACATTGAAACTCCATGATTATTGGGTGGGTTTCAGGTGATGATACAGTGTGCATGTGACTTTTTAAAAAAGCTCATGTGAATTGATCATGTACTATGTGTGGGTTTGGAGATATTTAAGTGAATATGAGCCATTCAGGGTGTGATTGGGGCATAGATGTTATAAAGAGCAGTTCTCTTCTGGCGAGAGAGGCGGCGGGTGAGAGGGAGAGAGAAAGAAAAGAGGGAGAGACTCTCACGTGTGATATCTTAGTAGCTGCTTCCAGCAACTCAGTGAGGTGGGCCCTATTTTTCCTGGTGAGAAAACTGAAGTGCTGGGTCCTATAGCGGGTGAGAGGGGCTGTCCTCTTCCTTGCTCCCAAGCCAGGCGTCTTAACTCTGACACCTGCAGTCCTCTGCAACATTTGATTTTCTTTTTATTCAAATGCTACATTTAATTGGCTTCTTTGAGCCTCAGTTGCCTCACCTGTAAGCAGAGGTAACAACAGTGCCTCCCTCGGGGCTGCCTGAGTGTCTGAGGAGGTGAAACAGGCCTCTCCTTGAGAGCAGAGCTGGGCCGGGCAAGCCCTTAGTAAACAGGGGCTATTTTTGTTTTTTAAGAAGGGCAGCTGGCAGACCCAGCGAGGGGTCTCTGCAGACCAGCTGTTGTCTACCTGCACTTCCCATGTAAGCCTCTCAACACCTGAGGCAGGTATCATCATCCCCATTTTAGGGATGAGGAAATGGAGGTCTACAAACATTGTCCCTTGCCCAGAGTTACACTAGTGAGAGATTGCTCAGGCGGTCTGGCGTAGCAGCATGGTTGTATTTTCAAAGCAATGCTTGGTTGGTAAGGAACGACTCAAATGGTGAAATTCTGGGTGAGATTCAGAGTATATTTGGCAGCAGATATCCAGTGGTTCCACATCCCTGTGTGGGAAATTCACCTCCTTACCTCTAAATGGAAATGAGCTTGGTGTGCTGAGAAATCGGTGATGGCCAGTGTGTCTGGAGAGGTTGAGTGTGAGCAGTAGAGGCAGGTGGGAGAGAGAATAGAAAGGTATGCGGGGGCCATCTCAGTCCTGCCTGGAACTTGGATTTTATTCTAAGCCATTTTTAAGTCAGAGCTCAGACTGCAAGGGCCAAGAGTCGAAGCAAGGTGAATGGTAAGGAGGCTCGGGCAGGGGCCTCGGTGAGAGAGGAGGGGGCTGGCGCCAGGATCAAGCAGCAGAACTGAAGAGGAATGGGCAGCTTAGAGGGCTAATTTGGCTGCAGAGCTGACTGAACTTGCTGCTGGATTGGGTGCAGGGGAGACGGCAGGATTAAAGATGGTTCTTGGGCTTTTTGGCCTAAGCAACTGAGTGGGAGGGGGTTCATTCAATACGATGGGGGAAGACGCAGGTTTGGGGGAAGATCAGGAGCTTGGTTTTGACAGGCTGAGTTCTGGTGTAGCTCAGACATCCAAGCAGAGGTGAAGCAGGAGCAGTCACGCAGGAGCCCAGAGCCCCGAGGGTGGGCGTCCACTTGGGGGCAGTAGGTCTGGAGAGGGATTTAAAGCCCCAGGGCCAGCTAAGATCACCTGGGGAGAAAGAAGTGCAGCCAGAGGGGAGCATCTGAGGATGGAGCCCTGGGCTTCAGGGCTTGGAAGTTGGGAAGAAGAGAAGGAGGACCCAGGAAAGGAGACCTAGGAGAAGCAGCCAGAGATATAAGAAAGGAAACAGGAGAATCTAGTACATCTGAAGCCAAGTGAAGAAGATGTTTCAAGAAGGGTGTGAGCAACTGCATCAGATTCTGCTGGAAGGTCAAAGAGGATGAGGCCAGAGAACTGACCATTGGATTTAGCAACGCAGGGTCGTTGGTTCAGTGGCATGGTGGGGACGGAGCCCAGGTTGGAGTGGGTAGAGGAGTGAATAGTGGTGGGGAGTAGAGAGTGAGCATAGGTAACTCTTGAGAAATGCACTGTGAAAGGGAGCAGTAAAATGGGCTGGTAATTGGAGACAGTCATGAGGTCAGGGAAGGATGCTTTTTAAAGCTCGGTGTTGTTAGAGGATGTCTGTGTGTTGATGGGAATGATCTGGGAGAGTGACAGGAAAGAGAAAATGATTTCAGGGGCCAGGGCCTTGGTGATGCCAGGGGACATAGTTGAATATAGAAGGTGGAGGTGGGTTTGGAGACAGGAGAGGGGAAGGGAGAGAGTGTGGGTGAATGAGGGCAGTTGCTGGAGCTGGTGCGGGAAAAGGAGGTGACCCTGTGCCATTAGATGCAGGGAAGGGTAGGAAAGACAGGCAGAGTACACAGCTGTCCGGGGAACTGGAGGCTGTTCTTGTTTCTGGAGATCTGACCAGAGGCTTTCGGCACCAGCATCAGGCATAACCCTTGTCTGTTTGCCTCCAGCGCCAGCACTGACGTCCCAGCAGGTCCCGCTGCCGCCCCTGCCATCCCTTGTCCCCCTGGAGGCCACCGACAGCATGCTGGAGCTGCCACACCCACTCCTGCAGCAGACCGAGGACCAGTTCCTGTCCCCCACCCTACCGTGCAGCTCCCCTCTGATCAGCTTCTCCCCGCCCTTGGATCAGGACGACTACCTGTGGGGCCTGGATGGAGGGGAGGGCATCAGTGACCTCTTCGACTCATATGACCTTGGGGACCTGCTGATTAACTGAATGGCCCTGCCTGCCCCCAGCAGTCCTGCCTGGTCTCTACCTCCTGTCAGACAGACCGACAGGCCCTTTGCCTGCACAGGACAGGGGACATGAGGGTCCCCTCAGGGTATGGGGACACCCCCTTTCCTTTCCTACCCACCCGCCGGCCGCCGCTGTCCAGGGGGATGTGGAGGATATGGGTGAGGAGCCTATCAGGGGTTGGGTCCTGTCCTTCCTAATGGGAGCTGGGCCTGGGAGGGTCCAGCCAGTCTTCTGACCTCTGACCTCTCACGTGAAGGGCCACAGGGGAAGTGACCGGGTCCAAGTAGAGGCCGTGCCACTGCCTTGTGAGGGGCAGTTAGGACCCTCAACTTATCAAGAAGCACTTAATGCCTTTGTATTTATTTCAGGTTGAGTTTTGTTTGTTTGCCTTCCTTGAGTTTTAGCAGGGAGGTAGTTCTAGTTCCTAGTTTTTTTTCCTCAGACAGGCCCAGCGCCGTAGCGCCGTCCACTGTCCAAGGGTAGGCCAGGGCTCCCAGGGGCCCAGGCCACCTCCCCGATTCCCCATAGCAGCAGGGGCAGGGCCTCTGAGGGCTGTCCAGCCTGCTGGAATGCTAATTGCACTTGGGCCGCCTAATGCTAGCGAGCAGGGCTGCAGGACTGCTGGTCTCCTGTGTCCCAGAGCTGGTTCCAGGGAGCCAGCCCCCGCCCAGGCGAAACAGGAGCAGACCTCATCCTATGGAATTCCTTACCTCTCCCTCCCCTTGGAATGTAAAGAACAATCCTCCGGGGAGTCAGCCCAGAAGAGCCCCTGGGGAAACAGGGCAGGAACGTGGGAGCAGCTATAACCCTGCCAGGGGCACCTTTTCTCCATTGTTGCCTCTCGCTGGGACAGGAGTTGTTTTACACTGAGGACCTGGGAGGCAGAAGCAGCCCTGCCATAGACAAGAAGCTTCCAGAAAACACCTCTGGTAGCTGCAGGTATCATCCTTCCCTTTTCTGGAAGGATTTTTTTGCTGTATCTGTTGAAGGGAGTGATTTTTTAAGGGCCTCCCCTTCCCCCCCAGCTCTCACACAGACCCCCAAGGACAGAAGTGACCACGGCTTGATGGCATGTTGGTTCCTTTTGTCACAGGAGTGCTGAAGGGGTGACAGGGAAGAGTCTTATATTGCAGACCAGACCTTGGCAGCTAATGGGGAGATGGTTTCTGGTTTCCTCTTCAGGCTTGGGGTCCTGAGAAGGTCTTTGGCCTCATCCCCTCCCCCCAGAGGCTTGACCGTCCAACATTGTCCCTGTAACTCAGCTAAGTGTGGGGGTCAGCTCTCCTCCCCAACCCAACCTGGGGTGGGGGTGCTCTGGGCTGAACCAGGCTGTGCCTTCTGGAGAGAGGCAGCCAGGAGTGGTGGTCTGAGAGACCCACCACCCACCCTCAGGGAGCTTGGTTCCCTCAAGGGCTCAGCTGGGCAGCACTTTTTTTTTTTTAAGTTTGTAGCATTAATTTGGTTTCAGATACGAGGTTGGCTCCATGGAATTGTTCCTGAGCTGATCTACTGGCATCTGAAGTTTGGAAAGTGGACTTCTTTGGGAGCGGGATCCAATATGAGTTAATGTCCAGCTGTGGACAGTCATGCTTTGTCATTTGCTCAACTTCCTGGGTCCCCAAGTTAGCACCCTCTCAGGAATGATCACAGATGCCCCGCTCTTTAAACAGTGCTAATTTTGTATGCTTTACAGAGGTGCCTTTGGTCTCCCTTCCCCAAATACTCCCACGGGCCTCATCAGAAGGCTGTTTTGAAGCCCAATGTGCCCAGGGCCAAGGGACCACCTTGGCCCTTAGGTAGGGGAAGGGGGTGCTGCCTGGGATCTGGTTTGGGGCATGTGGGGCCTGAGACAGCGGTGCTGTTGTGAGGTTTCCGCTGGGCTGCCGTTTAGCCACGCACCAGTTCTGAGGGCAGAGATAATTGATTTCTATACCTTGGACCTCTGTCTAGAGCTTTCTCCTAGAAGTAAGAGAAAAGGAAGAAGAGGCTGTCAGGACCCACCAGCAATGAATTTAATGGTGAAGTCTCGCCAGAATTTAATCTCATTCCCCAAATGCCCAGCCATAAGGCTAGACAGAAGGGCTGCCCCTTGGGCCCAAGGCCGATATCCAGGGCAGCTGCCCCTACCTCTTCCTGTTCTGTCCCCTCCATACCTGGCCTGGCCCAGGGGCTGGACCACCCAGACCAAGCCTCAGGCTCAGGGTAGGAAACATGCTGGTGCCTCTTTCTTGCCAGTGACACCTGAAACCACCCAGGTTCCATCAGGTGCTTTAAGAAGCATTTTGAGTGGAATTGCCTTCAGGGGACCGGTAAACTTTAAAACCAGAGTAGAATAAAGAACAGTTTCTTTCTGAGGTACATTATTTCTACCAGGAAATTTCCCAGCACCTCCAGCAGCGCCCCCATGTCACTCATATCCCCAGGGGCCTCCAAGGCTCAGAGGCTCCAGGGAACCCAGTAGCATTAAATTGTTCATTAGAGTTGGAGATTTGAAGAGATTTCTTAAAACCAGAGTGGTGTCCCTTCCCCACGGCCGTGCTGTGGTCTGACCTGCCCGGATGCAGGGAGGAGGAGGAGGGTGGCGTGTGTCAAAGCGGCTCTAGTGTGGTTTTGACCTTATTTTCTCTCCCTGAGTGTTCTCAGCCTCAGTTTTGTGCTATATTTAGTCTTTAGTGAGTGTGGGTGTTCCCGCGACCAAGCCTTGTGTGGCTTAAAGCGTCTGAAGCGAAAGCCTTTTGGGGTTGTTTGCAAGCAGCTTTCTGGTTCTCATCACTGTGTTCCGAGCTCCCCACCTCATCCTGGGACCCTGTTCTCCCACGGGAACCCTCAGTGACCAGAGCCCGGCCACCCTGCTGGCTCCTGGGTAAGTGAAGAAGCCTTGTATGTGGCACATGTGTCTAGAGGGAACCTGGTCCCTGTGCTGGGACTCCATACGGGTCACTTACCTCCATCCTCGTTTCTGGTTTCACCCTGGGTCCTGCCTTGATGAGCACCGTGTGAACACCCTTGTGTGGTAACGATTGGGCATTAAATGTCAACTCTGGGTGCCTTGTCTCTGTTGTGCTTTCTGAAGATCATTACCAAGTGTGAGTCTGATCCTCCCAGGTTGTGAGGGCAGGGACTCTTCTGACCAACTGACTGATTTCTCCCCGGAAACAGCCTCCCTTTCCCACACTGGCTTATTGTGCCTGAATTCTCACCAACAAGACACTTATTGGTGAGAAGTTAGCAGCACCCTGATCTAAAATGTGAGCCCTTGCCCCACCTCCATCACCTCTCACCTGAGCTGTTTCTATGGATTCCTTAATATTCTCACTGCTCCCCATCCTTCTCCATCCCCTCTGAATCAGTGGTTTTCAAAGTGGGGCCCTTAGACCGGCATTACTTGGGAACTTGTAGAAATGCGTATTCTCAGGTCCCACCCCGGACATGAATAAGAAATTCGAGGGGTGAGACCCAGAATCTGTGTCTTAATGAGTCCTCCAGGTGGTTTTAATGCAGCTGAAGTTTGAGAGCCATTCCCTCCACTAATCTGGAGAGATCCTTCTAAAACAGCTCTCATGTCACTCCTCTCCTTGATGGATGGCTCCTCCCTCCCCTCAGGAGGAAGTGCCCCTTCACTTGGCTCACCCTACCTTTCCAGCCTCACTGCCACTGCTTCCCACCACCCATAGCCACACTGGACTTCTTCGTCAGTTCCTGAAAAAACGTATTTTCCTCCTCTCCATTTCACCTGAGCAGGCTCCTGTTTATTCTTCAAGGCCCAGTTCAGATTTTTTTTTGTAGAATTTTCCTTGACGCTAATATATAACTTAAGACTTTGTACATGGATATGGTTACTTACGGGTTTTTGAATGCATGCTGTGTGCTAGGCACAAGGGAGACAGAAGTGGGTAAGAATAGCCGCTATCCTCAGGATGCTCACAAGACACAGACATATAAAAATATAATTACAAAATGATGTGACAGTTGTAGTAATATACATTATAGGAGCTGGAGGTGGAGGTGGTGGTCATTAGGGAAGGCTTCCTGGAGGAGGTGATGCCCAAATTATATCCTAAAGGGTAAACAGGAGTAGCCTGGAGTTAGGGCATATGGAGGATGGAAGACCTCCCTTCCAAGCAGAGCAATTAATGCCTTCTGTCCTGACATCCAGCAGACAAGGGTGGCATCATGGAGCACTGCCTGCTGCCCCAACTCTCCCCATTTGGAACTCTTGCCCTGGGAAAGCCTGCTGAGCCAAAGTGGTTGGCACAGACATTAAAGGCAGTAGGATCAAGGGACTAGGTCTGGGGGATCCTGTTAGACCACAGGGGATTGATTAATGAGAAGAGCCTGGAAATCAGCACCAACAAGTCAGCTTCCATGGAGGGCATGGAGACAATCCCATCCAGGTAAGCAAAGCAAGGTTTGAGGTGTGAGACATTAGCATAGATGAAGGAACAAAAATGATGCCGTTTTTTAAGCCTTTATGTGTGTCTGGATCCAGTGCCATGCTAAGTCCTTCACACATGAGAATTTCATTTCATGCTCACTTTATGAAACCTGTGTTAATATTATCACCACTTTTTTGATGAAGAAACACTCTTTAATAGTTTAAATAAGTTCCGAGGTAGCCCTCGTACTTTGCTGGTGGGAATATAAGATGGTACAGCCATTTCTGAAGTTCAGCAGTCTCTCAATATTATAAATGTAAAACTACCATAGGACCCAGTCATTCCACTGTTAGGTGTCTGCTCAAGAGAAATGAAAACATGTCCATGCAAAGACAAGACTTGTACATGAATGTTCATAGCATCATTCATGATAGCCCCAAACTGGAAACATGTAAATATCCATCAACTGATGAAGAGACAAAATACTTGATCCAGACAGTGGGATGCTATTCAGCCACAAAAAGGAATGAAGTACTGATGCAACATGGATGAGATTGTCTTCAAAAATAATATGCTAAGTTAAAGAAAGCTAGTCACAAAAGATCACATGTTGTTAATTCCATTTGTATAAAATGACCAGAATAAGCAAATCTATAGAGACAAAAAGTAAACTGATGGTTGCCTGAGATTGGAGGTGGGAATGAGATTAACTGCAAATGGGCATGAGGGCTCTTCTGAATAGATGCAAAAATCCTCGACAAAATACTAGCAAATTAAATTCATCAACTTATAAATAAGGATTATATACCATGGGATTTATCCCAGGGAGGCAAGATTGGTTTCAAATCTGAAAATCATTTAATGTAATACACCATATCAGTAGAATAAAGGATGAAAATGATCATCTCAGTAGATGCAGAAAAATCATTTAATTAAATTCAACACCTCTTCATGATTAAAAAACAAACTCAACACACTGGGAATAAAAAGAAACTTCTTTTTCAACCTGATAAAGAGCATTTATGAAAAACCCAAGCTAGCACCATTACGTATGGTGCAGTACTGAATGCGTTTCCCCCAAATGAGAAACAAGACAAGGATGGCTACTCCCTCATTTCTATTCGACATTGTACTAGAGGCTCTAGCCAGGACAGTAGGCAAGAAAATATTAAAGGCATCCAGATTGGAAGGAAGGAAAAATAGTTTAATTTGCAGATAATATGATCTTGTATAGAGAAAATCCTAAAGAATCCATTCAAAAATATTAAACTAACTAAAATATAAAACTACAAAAATAAGTTGTATTTCTATACATTAGCAGTGAACAACCCAAAAAACAAAATTAAGAAAACAATTTCATTTACAATAGCATTAAAAATAATAAAATACTTAAGAATGAATTTAACAAAAGGAGTACAAATTTTATGTTCTGAAAATTACAAAGCATTGTTGACAGAAATTAAAGAATATCAAAATAAATAAAAAGATATGTCGTGTTCATAAACTGGAAGACTTACTATTATTAAGATGGCAATATTCCCCAAAATGACTTACAGATTCAACACAGTCTCCATCAAAATTCTAGCTTCCTTCTTTGCAGAAATCGATTAGCTGATCCTAAAATTCACATGGAAATCCAAGGCACCCAGACTAGCCAAAACAATCTCAAAAAAAAAAAAAAAAAAAAAAGTTGGGGGACTCACACCTCACAATTTCAAAACTTATTACAAAGATACAGTAGTCAAGACAAGCATGAGGCTAGACATAGATCAATGGAATAGAATTTAGTGTCCAGAAATAAGCCCTCACATTTACAGTCAATTGATTTTTTTGACAACGATGCCAAGACAATTCAATAGGTAAAGAATAATTTTTTTCAACACATGGTTCTGGGACAACTAGGATATCCATATGCAAAAGAATGAAGTTGGACCTCTTACACATATCATATACAAAATTTAACTTGAAATGGATCAAGGGCCTAAATATAAGTTCTAAAACTAAAACTAGAAAAAAGCATAGGTATATATCTTTATGACCTTGGATTATGCAGTAATTTCTTGGCTATGACACCAAAAGCACAAGAAACAACAACAACAAAAAATAGATAAATTTGACTTCAACAAAATTTAGAACTTTTCTTGTTGCAAAGGACATCATCAAGAAAGTGAAAAGACAACCTACAGAATGGGAGGAACTATTTGCAAATCATACATTTAATTAGGCGCTTGTATCCAGACTATGAACTCTTACAACTCAATAAAAATATAAATAACCTAACTGAAAAATGGACAAAGGATAAGAATAGACTTCTCCAAAGAAGATACACAATGACCTCTAAATATCTGAAGAGATTCACAGCATCGTTAGCCACCCATCAGGAAAATGCAAATCAAAACTACGAGACACCGCCTCATACCTAGTTGGATGGCAATAATCAGAAAGACAGATAATAGCAAAGTGCTGGTGAAGATGGAATTGGGACCCTTGTACACTGCCATGGGAACAGAAAATAGTATAGCCCCTTTGGGGAAATTTTGACAGTTCCTTAAAAGGTTAAACACAGAACCACCACGCAACCCAAGTAATTCCACCCCTAAGTATACACCCAAGAAAACTGAAAGCATGTCCACACAAAAACTTGCACACAAATGTTCATAGCAGCATTGTTCATAATAGCCCAATTCAAATGTCTGTCAGTTGATGAATGGATAAATAAAATATAGTATATTCGTATAGGAATGGAACATTATTTAGCAAGTAAGAAGACATGAAATACTGATACATGCTACAACATGGATAAACTTTGAAAATACTCCAAGTGGAAGAAGCCAGACTCAAATGGCCACATATGATATGATTTCATTTATATGAAATTTTCAGAATAGGTCTACAGAGACCGTAATAGATTAGTGGTTACTTTAGGCTTTGGAGGAAGGGGGAGGGGAGTGACTGCTAAGGGGTACAGGGTTTCATTGAGGGGGCAATGAAAATATTCCAAAATTGATGTGATAGTGCACAACTTCATGAATATCCTAAAAACCATTGAACTGTATACTTTAAGTAGTTGAATTGTAGGCTCTATGAATCATATCTCAATAAAGCTATTATTTTACAAATGGACCTAGGGATCTTATAGGGAGCATATAAAAGTGTTCTAAAACCAATTTATGGGATTGGTTGTAGTTATTTGATAAAATTTCTGGAAATCAATGCATTGTGTTCCTCAAATAAGTGAATTTTAAATCAAGTTGTTTAAAAACCTCAATAAAGTTGTTTTAAAAAAAAAAAAAGTTCCCAGGTAATGCAGCCAATGAGAGGCAGAGCTGAAAAATGTATGTGAAAGGGACAATTTTCTAGAAAATCATAAATTTACCCAAACCGGCTCAAGAAGAAATACAAATTGTTAGTAAAATTGAATTGGCATTCAGGAGTTTCTGACTCCAAATGATGTCAGAGCCAGATGGCGTTCACAAGCTTTATTAAGCCTTAATCTTGAACTTACACATTTTTCAGAGAATGAGAAAGTCATCCAATGTGTTCTGTGAGGCTAGGATAACCTTGACCCCCAAACCAGACAAGAACAATGTGAGGAAAGAAAATTCCAGAGGATTCTCTCAAATGTAGAGACACAAATCCCAAATAAATATTAGCCAATTAAATGTAGCCTTGCAACATAAAAATAAATCACAGCCAACCTGAGTTAACCCCAGGCATGCAAGCATGTTACCAGCACATTTGCTGCAAAACTCCAAATTTTTCTTAGTGCAGAACATGAGCTGGAAATTCTACTTTGGGGTCGTTTCCCCAGGAATCTGTTCCTCATTTATTCATTCAACAAATACATTTGGGTGCCTATTAAGTGCTGGGTGCTGTTCTGACACTGCATATAACACAAATTCCTCAAAATGGAAAGAAAGCAATCTATGGAATCCCCACATTTACAAATTAAAGGAAAAACCCACATGACGATCTCCACAGATATCGGAAAAATTCAACACACATTTATGATTTTTAGAAACCAGAGTGATAAATCAGAATACACAGGAATTATTCTTCTACAGTAAAAATCATACTTAATGGTAAAATCTTAGAAACAAGGCAAGGACACCTACTATCATTCCTACAACTCAGCATCGACCTGGCGATCCTAGACAAAGCAACAGGACAAGGGGGAGGGAAAAAAGCCCAGACCTGGCTGCTCAAAACCCGTGCAGTTAACTACTCTGCTCTCCAGGAGTCATTTATTTTTCAGACATTTATTGAGCATCTACGTTTTGCCAAGGTGGAGTCACGACTGCTGCTCCTTCCTTATCAAAAGTGCTGACGTGCTTTAAGAGTTGGCTTCCTCTTTCTAGGGATGGACAAGGCCTGGCAGGTGTACACCTGCTGCGGAACTCAAGGTGCCTGAAGTTCCAGATGAGAGCAGGGATAGAAGACCAGACTTCTCTCTGGGTCCTGGTGGAGAATTTCTGACAGAGCTCAGCCGTGTGACAATACTATTTTGTTATGCATATTCATATATTTAATTTGCCTCTTGAGCCTTCTGTCAATCTGGGGACAGAGGACAGGTAGTAAAACTGAAGTTTGGAAAGTTTAAGATACTTAGAACCAGAAAAAACACTGGAAGGGATCATCACTCATTTGTTTTACAAACATTTTTTTGAGCACCTGCTACAAGCCTGCATCTGCTAGGTGCTTGGAAACCATGCCCCGCTGCCTTCATGGAGCTTACAGCGTATTCAAATTCAAATTACCTATTTTACAGATGGGTACGTGCATTTAAACAAATACTTCCGAGCCTCTTTGTTCCCGCCGGTGGATCACAAACTTTAGTACCCATCAGAATTACCTGGGGGGCTTGCTAAAGCACAAATTACTGGGCCCCATCTCCGGAGTTTCTGATTCAGTAGGTCAGGGGTGGGGCCTAGAAATGTGCATTTCTGACAAGCTCCAAGGTAGTGCTGAGGCTGCTGGTTGGGGGGACCCCATTTTGAGAACCGCTGTGCCAGCAACGTGCCCCACTGGGATTCAGGCATTACATAATGTGAGATTACAGCTCTGTGGGTTTGTGGGGTTTTTTTTAACTCCTAACCTCTCTCCCCATAGCTCTTTCTCCTCTGGTAACCGTAAGTTTGTTTCCTATGTCTGTGAGTCTGTTTCTGTTTTGTATTTGTAGATTCACTTGTATTGTTTTTTAGATTCCACATGTAAGTGACATCATATAATATTTGTCTTTTTCTGTCTGACTTACTTCACTGAGTATAATAATCTCTAGGTCCATCCACGTTCCTGCAAATGGCAAGATTTCATTATTTTTATGGCTGAGTAATATATATATCTTCTTAAGCCAATCGTCTGTTGATGGGCACCTGGGTTGTTTCCATGTATTGGCTATTGTAGATTGTGCTGCTGTGAACATTGGGGTGCATGTATCTTTTCAAATTAGAATTTTCATCTTTTCCAGATATATAACCAGGAGTGGGAATGCTGGATCATATGATGGCTCTATTTTTGGTTTTTTAGGGAAGCTCCATACTGTTTTCCATAGTGGCTGTGCCAATTTACATTCCCACCAGCAGTGTAGGAGGGCTCCCTTTTCTCCACACCCTTTATAGTATTTACTATTTATAGATTTTTTTATGATGGTTATTCTGACCAGTGTAAGGTGATACCTCACTGTGGTTTTGATTTGCATTTCTCTAATAATTAGCAACGTCAAGCATCTTTTCACGTGCCTGTTGGCCATCTGTATGTCTTCATTGGAGAAATGTCTATTTAGGTCTTCTGTCCGTTCTTTGATTGGGTTGTTTGTTTTTTCAATATTGAGTTGTATGAGCTGTTTTTATTTTTTGGAAATTAAGCCTTTATTGATTGCATCATTTCCAAATATTTTCTCCCATTCGTTTTGTTGTCTTTTCGTTTTGTTGATGGTTTCCTTTGTTGTGCAAATGCTTTTAAGTTGGTTTAGGTACCATTTGTTTACTTTTGCTTTTATGTCTTTTGCTTTGGGAGACTGATCTAAAAAAATATTGCTACAATTTATGTCAGAGAATATGTTTTGCCTATGTTTTTGTCTAGGAGTTTTATGGTATCATGTCTTACATTTAGGACTTTAAAGCACTTTGAGTTTATTTTCATGTATGGTGTGAGGGAGTGTTCTAACTTCACTGATTTACATGTAGTTGTCCAGTTTTCCCAACATCACTTGTTGAAGAGACTGCCTTTTCTCAATTGTATCGTCTTGCCTCCTCATTATAGATTAATTGACCATAGGTGCATGGGTTTAATTCTGGGCTCTCTGTTCTGTTCCATTGATCCATATATCTCATGCCAATACCATGCTGTTTTGATTATTGTAGTTTTGCAGTATTGTCTGAAGTCTGAGAGGGTTATGCCTCCAGCTTTGTTCTTTTTCCTCAGGATTGCTTTGGCAATTCTGGGTCTTTTGTGGTCCCACATGAATTTTATGATTATTTGTTCTGGTTCTGTGAAAAATGTCATGGATAACTTGATAGGGATTGTATTAAATCTGTAGATTGCTCTGGGTAGTATGGCCATTTGAGCAATATTAATTCTTCCAGTCCAAGAGCTTGGACTATCTCTCCATTTCTTTGAATCATCTTCCATTTCCTTTGTCAGTGTTTTATAGTTCTCACAACTCTATGGGTTTTAACAGGCACTCATTCACTTATTCGTTTGTTCAGCAACCCAGGGCTTTGCATACATAATGTCATTTAGTTTTAGGGAAAACGCTAAGTGCTGGATATTGTTATTTGCCACATTTTTACAAATGGGGAAACTGAGATTCAGAGAGGTTAGGTAAGGTGCACACAGTTACACAGCAAGTGACAGAGCCCAGGCTGTGAGCTCCCTAGAATCTCTATTCTTCACCTCTAGTTAACCTGCACATAAGTAATTTAATAAAGTGTTCTAAATACTACCACTAAGGAGACAATAGAGTACTTTGGGAACCTAGAAGGATTCCATATATGGAAGAATGAACTTAGAGGGGTTATGTTGGGGGATGGACCTGAAGGAGACATTTGCCAAAGCAAAGAGGGGGTGAAGGTTGCACAACAAACAGAAGGAACCTTTGAAAAACGCCAGGTGGCTCCATGATAAGATTATATAGAATAGAGCATTGCAGTAAAGGCCTATTCATTGGGTTTAGGTTTGTGCCAATCCTCAAGTGACCACAGAGGACAGTGACCACCAGGATGCCCAGGGGCTGTGTTGACCCAATCAAGGCCACATAACCTCCTGTGTGCACACGTGTGAGTCTTCAAAGGAATCACAGATCACCAAGCAGGTTCTTTTCCCAGCCTTGGGACCACTGCCCTCTGGTGGCCACTCTGCCAAAAGCCGAAAGTGGGAAAAGAACTAGGCCTATTGAGACTATTAAGGACTGTTTTAATTTTAGCTCCCTCAGACCTTATAGAATAGGTATTATTATCCCCAGTGAGGTTCAGAGAGGTGAAGTTACTTGCCTGAGGTCACACAGCTGGATGCGGTGGACAGGGCTGTGACTAGGGTGAGGCAGTGGGTTGAAGGAAGACAGGTGATGTGACAGAACTGGAATCTGGTCAGCCGAACTCCAAGACTCATGGCCCAGCCTCCTGACTGGCGTTGTGGGGGTTCTATTCTGACCTTGGGTGTTTTCTTTGTATGTACAATGCTAGATGCTGGGGAAACAAAGACACAGCCCTTTGCCCATGAAGAACATGACTCACGTCCAGCAAATGTAAGTTGTGAGAAGGCGCCCTGCTCCAGGAGTAGCAAAAAAAGCGTGTGCACTCATGTTTGTGTGTGTGTGTGTTTGGCGTCCTAAGGGAACAGGTCCTCAGGGAAGCCTGAAGGCAGTGTCCCAGCCACAAGGAATCTCCTTCTCCAGGGAGTGCATCCCCAAGGCAAGCCAGTGGCCACCAGGCAGGCTCCTTGGGGGTGCTAGGGAAGCGTCTGTTGTATCAACCACCATGAACTTAGAACACAGTTAATTTCATTGTGATGATACACATGATTGTTACTATACTGTGTGGTCAACAGGCGTGGAAGGAAAATACTCACCAGTGTGAAGAAAATTAACTTTTCTTTTACCCAGTCTTATCCAGCTTGGCTATTTTAGCTATTTTCATCTTGCCAGCATTTTTCATCGGGGTCCAAGTCAGTAGTTTTCCCTAAAACCAATTCACAAATTTTTATTGAACACCCACTATGAAGTTAAAACACTTCCTAGAAGTGAGAAAGGAGAATGAGATTACAGAGGTAGAGTTCTACGCCATTTATTCAGCACCATCAAGGTACATGGCACTGTCCAAAGTCTGTCACTCCTTATATCAATCCAATGCAATGGGGACAGAATCCTTTTAGAGATGAGAAAGCAGCTCAGAGAGGGCAAGGGATGTATCCAAAATCATGCAGGGTGAGGCAGAGCTGAGATCTGAGCCCAAGTCTAGCCTCATGCCATCACCTCAACTTCTGTGCCTATGGTCCTCAAAATGTGTGTTCCCCAGACCAGCAGAATTGGGGTCATGTGGGAACTTATTAGAAATGCAGATTACGAGCTCCCACTGCAGATCGACTGAATCCGAAATCCTAGATGTCGGGCCCAGCAGCCTATGTTTTAACAAGCCCTCCAGGTGACTCTGATGCACATTCAAGTGTGAGAGGCACAGACCATTGCTACGGTAGTCTGTGTGCTTCAGCTGCCCACAGTCAGATGGGGACCAACTCAAACCAGGACACGCACAAATAACTCCAGGCCAGACATTCTGTAATAGTGCTGTAGGAGGGAGAGTGGTTCTGGGGGTTCTGAAAAGGTTTCATGGAAAAGATGACATTTGAACTTGGCAATGATGAATGGAAGGACTTTAACGATCATAAATGAAAGAAAAGGTCTTTCAGGTAGAGCAGAAGCAAGGAGACCAGAAAGTGCCTGTTCATAAATGGGATGGAGGCCAGTTCATGAAAGGCCTTGCCTGCCAGGCCGAAAGGTCTGGCCCTTTTCCTGGAGGAGGTGAGGAGTGGTTTTTGAGCACAGGTGTGCTCATGGCTCAGAGTCCCAGTATGTCACTGCACAACAACAGCATTTTCTTACCACTGTGGCAGATAGATTAATGGCCTTCCAAAGATGTTCATGTCCTAATCCCCAGAGACTATGAATATGTTAGGTTACACGGCAAGGGGAAATTAAAATTACAGATGGAATTAAGGTTGCTAATCAGCTGACCTTGGGAGAGAGAGAGTATCCTGGATTATCTAGGTGGGCCCAATGTAATCGTAAGAGTTGTTGTAAGTGAAAGAGGAAGGAGAGACAATATCAGAGTAAGTGAGAGATTTCAAGATGCTAAAACTACCAGCCATGAAGATGGAGGAAGGGGACATGACCAGGAGCGCAGGCAGCCTCTGGAAGCTGGGAAGGCCAGGAAATGGCTTCTTCCCTAGAGCTTCCAGAAGGGACACAGTCCAGCCAACATCTTGACTTTAGCCCAGTGTGACGCTTTTCAGACTTCAGACCTCCAGAGCTGTAAGACAGACCTCCAGAACATTGTAAGGAGTTTTCTTTCCTTCAACTGAAGACAGATGACGAGAGCTCCCACTCTCTGAGTGCTTACGGTGTTGTGCACTTTCTGAACACACTCTTTAATCTGAACACACACTTTAATCCTCACAACAACCCCAAGTGAAAGGTATTATTCTCTCCATTTTCCTTTTGGAGAGATGGAGGCTTGCCCAAGCTAATGAGGGATACAGCCAGGGTTGAAATCCAGGCCTGTCTCCAAACGTTGTCCCCACTAGGCTTGAGAAAAGACTTTAGGTCACCCGTGATAGCCTCTACTCGAGGTTGCCTGGATGGGCTTCAGCCAAAGGTGCTGGGGCCCTTCCTGTCTAGAGCAGAGGCAGAGGGTTGGAGGACCCCGGACAGCTTCCTCCTCTAATGAGGAGGCTGGTGAAGACCACTTGGACTTAGTGTTCCAGCCTGGCCTGGGCCTGCTTTTACCTAGGCCGGGAGATAGAAGCCCAGGCTTTAGGCATTGGGGCCCATTCCCTGCATTTATCTCCTGGGGTTTCACCACTTATTTACCAGCAACCTTAGGTAAGTTCCTTACTGCTCCCTGTCTTAGTTTCCTATTCTGTAACAGTACCTACCTTTGCGACCATTCTATGAGTTATTCTGTGTAATGGGCTTAGAAAATACCTACACAAAGTAAATCTGATAACTGATATCATCATTTTCATTTTTATTTCATATCCTGGGAAACCCACTCCACTCCAAGCCTCCTTCTCAGGAACAATGGTGGTGACCAGCTTTGAAGATGGATTCACTTATCTACCCTTTAAAAACGAATCTTTTTTAATGTGTTCACCAAATATCTCTCTAGGAGTTTTCTACCTTTGATGGGTTTGTGGACCTTTGGAGGAATCTGATGAAAACTACAGATTTTTGTATATCTGATCAGTCCACACCTTTCTCTGAAAGTTGCCTCTGCAGGTGCCCACGGCTGTTTGTACTCGGTGTGGGCGGCTCCCACAGCTCACAGGGAGCCTGGCCCACCCTAGTGGACACTCAGGGCTACTGCGCCCAGCCTTCCAGCTGTGCAGATTGTGCACTGCTGCCCTCTAGGGGGCGCCATGATGTGGCTGCAATTCACAGTCGTGTCTGCAACACAGGCTTGTGAGCTTCTGAGGCAGGCTGGGGCCATCCTCTTCTCTCTCAAGGAAATTTAAGACTTGAGATTCTGAGATTAGTCTCTGCTGGTGGCTTACACTGAGGATATGCAGTGAAAGACCATTTGGCCCTGGAGAGTAGCTGCCTTTGGCTCTTAGGTACTTACTTTCCAGTTCCTGGGGGACCTTTGGGTAGGAAACATCTTGCACAACTTGAGGCCACAGGATCATGTAGCTCACGGTCTAGCGAAGGGTGGGGGTGAGTCTTTATACACAGGGAGTGAGGGGAAAGCAAGAAAACAAAGCGAGACATAATGGGGAAGCTCAGGGGCCCCAAAGGGAGGGCCACCAACCCATCTCAGGGCAACAGGGGAGGCTTCCTGAGTCAGTGACACCTATGACATCTGAGTCATGAGGATGAATAGGTGGTAGCCAGGCAAAGAATCTGGAAGGGTAATGCAGGCAGAAGGAACAGCCTGTGCAGGAGCAGAGAGGTGGCCTCAGGATCTGGGCTGAGGTTGGTTTTCTTCTCTTGAGAGAGAGAATTGGAGAGGCAGATGGGGCTAGATGGGGAAGAGGCTTGTGGCCATGCAAAGGAGCATGGGGTTGACCCTGAGGGTGAGGAGGAGCCCCTCTTTGCATCCATTTCCCATGGCGATCCTCATTTTCACCTCTGATCTCTGGTCATCTCGCCCATGACATGAAACATGAATTCTCCACTCCCTGGAGGTGAGCCTAGAACCTACCACCAGAAGGTAGATCGTGGATCAGTGGACGAAGCAGAGATTTTGACTTCAGATAGACCTGCCCCTGCCACTCACTGGTCATGCAACTTTGGACATCAGTAAAATGGGAGTAACAACACCTACTTGATCAAGCAAATATTTATTGCATGCCTGCTATGGACCAGACACGGAGATGGCCTATAACATTTATTGAGCTAAGACATACACCATATGCCAGACACTATTGCTAAATCCTGTGCATCCATTATCTCATTTAATCACTTCTATAACCCTATGAGGGAGGCACTATTATTCTTCCATTTTGCAGATGAGGAAACTGAGGCCTACAGAGATTAAGCTATTTACCCAAGGTAGATGGTAAAGCCAGGATTCAAACCCAGGCAGTCTGGTTCCAAAGCCTGGGCACATAACCTGGTTTCTCACAAAGCCCTAATCAGGACAAAGGAGCCCTTACTTTCACGGAACTTACATTCTAATGGAAGGAACAAACAATAAACAAATAAGAGAAGCAGCATGTTAAAGGTATAATGCTTAATAGGAAAAAAAAAATCAGAGTAGGGTAAGTGTGATTGAGAGTGTTGGGGAGAGACAGGTGATTGCAGTTTTAAATGGGATGGTTAGGATAAGCATCATTAAGGTGGTGACAGTTGAGCTAAGATGTGAAAAGAAGTGAGGGAATTGGCCATGTGGATATTTAGGGAAAGAGCATTGTAGGCAGGGGGAACAGCCAGTGCACAGGTCCTAAGGCAGGAATGTGCCTGGTGCATTCAAGGAACAAGGAAGTCAGTATCACTGGAGCAGAGGTGGGGAACATGGTGCAGAGTGGATCAGGTCAGGGAGAGGCAGATTAGGTGGGGCTTGCAGGTCATGCAAGGACTTGGTTTTTAGTCTGCATGAAATGAGGAGCCATGAGACGGTTCTGAAGAGTGAAAGTACATAATCTGACATGATATTTTAAAGGATCACTTGCTGCTCTGCTAAGAATAGCCTGTAGAGGAGCAAGGGTGGAACAGAGAGACCAATCAGAAGGCTCTGAAAGTAATGCAGGCAAGAGATGATAGTGGCTTGGATCCGGCTGGTAGCAGTGAAGTGATGAGGGGTGGTGGATTCTGGATCTATTTTGTGGGGAGAGCCAACAGATCTCCTGATATGGGGAAAGAAGTTTGGGAAGGGAAATCAGGTATTCAGCTTTGGACATATTAAATTCAAGATGCCCTATTAGATTTCCAGGTGGGAGTGTCAGGGAGGTGGTTGGGTATAGGTGTCTGGAGTTCAAGGGAGAGGTCCAGGCTGCAGTTAATAAATTTGGAAATCATCAAGATATAAATAGTATTTAAAGTCATGGGACTGGATGAGATTGTCAAAGAGAATGAGCATGGAGATAGGGGGACAAAAGACCAAGGACTGGGTCCTTAGTGTTAAGAAATCGGAAAGAAATGAAAAAACCAACAAGGGAGATCAAGAAGGAGCAACAGTGAGGGAGGAAGAAAATCAAGACAGTGTGGCGGTCTGGGGGCCAAGTGAAGGAAGCTGCTTGGAGGCCAAGCGTGGTGAGAACTGAGGACTGACCATTTGGTTCAGGACCGTGGGGGTCACTGTCACCCTTGATGAGAGCAGTTTCAGCAGTTAGTGGGGGTAAAAGCCTGATCAGAGGGAGAATATTGGAGTGAGGCCATGGCCTCCTTCCTGAACTCCTAACTGCTCTGCCCAGTGGCTCCATGGAGCTGTCTCCAGCTCATTTCTCACCCTCCCCACTGCTTAATCCCAGCAACATCCTGGATTCTCCTCTTGACAGATGGCAGTTTGCCTCTGACCCAAAATCAAGTACAATAATCCAGTGATGCTGTTGGACGATTGTCCAAGCAGCTGCTCTTGACTCTGTGCTACTGGTTGATGCAGAAATAAAGAGAAGGTATCCTAAGAGGTTCTATTTAAAAAGTTATGATGATGAAAGAGCGTATTTGCATTAGGTACATCAAACACTGGGATTCTTACATTTTTCTTCTCTGTCTATTTTAATCCAATATAAACATAACCATGGGCATAACATAACACCCAACACCTATAGATTACTTAAAGATTACCCCAAAACTGAAAATGTAGGGAAAATTTCGTTGTAACTGAGTTTTTTACATGATGTTTAAATACCCTTTTTTTTTTTTTTTTTTTTGGTCGGGGTAGATAATTATGTTTATTTACTTATTCTTAGAGGCGGTACTGGGGATTGAACCCAGGACCTTATGCATGCTAAACATGCGCTCTACTACTTGAGCTATACCCTCCCCCCAGTTTTTTACATAATATTTAAATAAAAGCAAAGGCTATTTTACTGAAAAAAATATAGGAGGACAGCAATTGGATACTGTGAATATAGTGGCGACTTTTCAATGATTTACGTTGCAGAAGGGTGCAGCAAAATGGGTCAGTGGCTGAAGGGAGAAGTTAGGTCAAGAGGAATTGTTTTATTACAGAAGACATTACAGCATGTGTCCACACTGACAGGAGCAGAGTTTTCTGTGCTGTCTTCTCTGTCTTGGCTCATTCTATCCCAGCTCCCTCAGATTCTTTGGGGCTTACCTCAGGTGCCCTTATTCTCTGAGCCAGACACCAAAGGGACTCTTTCCCCCTCCTTCACCCCTAATTCCCATAGCAGCTCTTCAAGGGCATTTATAATTTGCATCTTATGATTATTTCAGTACAAGTTCCTTGAGAGCTGCTCCATATCTTGCCTATCTTTGAATCCAAAGCCTCTCCACTCCTTTTTCTGCTCAGGAACAAACCTGAACTGTTTGATAAATGCTCACTGAGTGAACAAGTGAATTCCAGGGAGCCAGACTTGTACAAGCTGCTCCAGGGACCTAGAAATGCCTATTTTATAAGTAGTGTGTCTCAAACTCTTCCCTCGAAATAGCCATTGGTAAAGTGAATATTTACATCCGGTATTCTGGGGGAAATAGCTAGAAGCAACTGGAAATTTCCTTGAAGGTACAGGTTTTCCCTGAAAATTCCTAAAAATTTTGTAGCCTATTCTGATCTAGCTCTGGGTTTATCTTATTTCCAAATAATACTGTAAGTTATTTACCATTTATTATTCAATTTCTCCTGAAAATCTCGAAACAAATCTTAGGCTTCAGAAAGAGGCCCACCCACAGCAGTATGTGTCTCTTGGTTTGAGTATCTGATAGAGGATTTGACATTGAAATAGGTGCTTTACCATATAGTAAGGAATTTATTAGTCTGCAAGATATTATGCCAGTACTCTGCCTCTGGTAGGTGGTGTGTTTTAATTATAGGAAAGAATATATGGGACATTTATATCTCCTTAATTTATAGGAGGCAATATTTTCTAGTTGGGTAGCATAGTTTGGTGATTAATAATAAAACAAAAACAAAAATAAAGCTCTGGAGTCATGCAGACCTGGATTGGAATCTTGATTATATTACTCATTCATTCTGACTTTATACAAATTAACCCCTCTAGGCTTCGGTTTTCCCACCTATAAGAGATGGGAAGAATAAAGTTCCCTGCCTCCTTGAATTGTTGTAGGGATTGAGTGAACTATTGCTTGTATAGCCCTTGGCGCTGTGACTAGTACATAGTAAGTGCTCAAAAAATAAATAAGTGGGCCAGACCCTGGACCAGCAAACAGGTGACTACGGTCCTCAGTGAGAAGTGCTGTGGAAGGGGATACCAGGTCCCATGAGAGTCCCTAGAAGGACATTGGGGAAGGCTTCCTGGAGGAATTGACATCAAATTTGACCAGTTGAAAGGAATTGGGGGAGTGTTATGGGCAGAAGGAAGAATTATGATAGGGCTCAACTCATGGCAGGAAAGGAGGCATGAGAGATAAGGCTGTAAATGGCAGGAGCAAGAGATTCTGCAGAACCAGGTAGCCATGAAAAAAGTTTATCTTTCATCCAGAGAGCAATGAGGGCTATTAAAGAGTTCTAAGCAGGGGAGCCACAGATCAGATATACAAGACTTGGGGCAGAGATACTGGTGAGGAGGTGAGAGGTGGTGTGGCCTGGACTGGGGTTGGCCTGGAGATGGAGATGATGGCCACATTTGTGAGACATTTAGGAGGTAATGATAATGGTTTAATGGAGGTTGCTGGAAGGAGATGGAGAAGATGATCCCTAGGGGGTATATGGTGGTGCCGTCCATCAAAATAGGGACAGAAAAGGACCTGGGACCAGGAGTGGGGTACAAGATGACCAGTTTGGTTTTGGACATGTAGACTGTGAAATAGTCACATGAAACCATCCCATAGGCAGTTGGATACCAGATCTTAAGCCAGAGAATGTTCCAGGCTGGAGATAGAGCTTTGGAAGTTGTGATAGGCTCAGTAATGGCCCCCAAAGATACCCAGGTCCTAATCCCTGGAACCTGTAAATGTTATCTCATATGGCAAAAGGAATTTTACAGATGTGATTAATTGAAGGATCTTGAGATGGGGAGATTATCCTGAATCATCTGGGCCAGCCAAAAATGTAATCATAAATGTGCTTATAAGACAGAGGCCAAGGGAGATTTGACCACAGGAAAAAAAGACAAACTGACACAGAAGCAAGATGCCCTTTAAGATGGAAGAGGTTGGCCACAGGCCAAAGAATGCAAGGAATGCAGTTCTAGAAGCTGGAAAAGGTGAGGAAACAGATATTCCCCTCGAGCCTTTGGAATGAGTGTGTCCCTGCTGATACCTTGATTTCAGTCCAGTGAAACTCATTTCAGACTTCTGACCTCCAGGACTGTAAGAGAATAAATGTGTATTGTTTTAAGCCACCAAGTTTTCAGCCACCAAGTTTGTTACAGAGGAAACTAATACAGAAGACATCAACATTCATGGTGTAAGGGGAGCTGGTGAGGTTGGATGATGGTGTCCAGAAGGCCTGGGTGGAATGAGAAGAGCAGAGGGTCCAGCATTTAAGATACATGCAGAGGAAGTGCATCTCAGAAAGGACCCTAAGAAGGAACAACCAGAGAGGACGGAGGACCACCAAGGAAAATGGTTGTCCCAGGATCCAAGGGAGAGAGTGTTTCAAGAAGGAAGGAGTGGTTAACAGTGCCAAACGTTCCTAGAAGTCAAGCAAGAAACCTGCCTGTTGCATTTGAAGATAAGGAGATCCTAGCTGACCTTGAAATAACTGTAGTAGTTTGGGCTGAAAATAGACTAGAGTGGATAGAAGGGTGACTGAAGGGGTCAGCCAAGATTGTATTTCACAGTCTATTTGTCCTGTTTCTTCCATCAGATAATACACATTTTTTTCAACTTTTAATTCTATTACACAACTAGCAAAAATTTGTTACAGAAAAGTTAGAATATACAGATTAGCCAAAAGAAAAAAAAATTACTCATAATGTCCTCAGCAGGTAATATTTTGGTGTATATCTTCAGGTTGCTGTTGTTGTTGTTGTTGTTGTTTTTTCTTGTGCAAACTGTATAATCCTCTAAATCACTTAGTGGGGTGATAGACCATTTGGCCATTTCAAGAGGAGGAAAATTCAGGCTTAAAGAAGCAAGCAAATTACTCAGCTGTACACAGCTGCTCAACAGCAGCACCACGATTGGAATTTAGGTCTATCAGACTCCAAAGCCCATGTTCTTCACCACAGTGTTTCCCTGATATTTTTCAGAGGACTTCAGGCTCCTGAACTAAACCTAAGTGGATCCCTATCCTGAACACCATCCCTCATCCACCCAGGGATATAGATGGTTCCCAAAAGGCAGAGGTTAGTGGGTGGGGAGGGGTGGCAGTCTTTAGCCAGGTGGGGATGGTGAGCCAGGCTGAGGGGTGAAAAACACTAGACTGGGCCCAGGAAGAATGGAGGCGTGGGTAAGAAGGCCTGGTAAGGGGGAACCAGTTCCTGAGCGCCTATCGGGTACACGCACCTGTTAGGTTTCTTCCTCGCAACATCACAACCAAGTGGGCATTAGACTTCCCATTTTGCAGAGAAGGAAACTGTGGTTCCAAGAAGGGATGTAATTTTCTCCAAATCACTCAGCTACCCTGGGGGGCCGAGCCACACACCCTGAAAGCGGCGCAGTTGGTTAGGGGCGGGGGCAAGGGACGAAGCCAAGGGGCGGGAGGGGCGATTCGGCGCGGGGCGGGGCATCGGGACCCCCCGGGCTTGGGGGAGAGACGAGGGGCGTGGTGGGGGGGGTGAAGCTTAAGGGGTGAGGTCATGAGGGCTGGGAACAAATGGGTGGGAGAGGAAGATGCAAGGCGTATTAAGGAGTGCGCGGAGACGGGGCACCGGGACTTTGGGAGGGAGGATAACTTGGAAGGCTAGGGAGCGGGACGAAAGGGGGCGGAGCCGTGGAGTCCCAGAGAGGGAGGTAGGACAGAGGAGCTTTAAGGGAGGCCGAAGAACTAGACAGAGAGGCATGGGGCGGGGCCGAGGAATCGGGGGCGGGGAAGGGAGCCGGGGGCGGAGCTCTTAGGGACTGGGAGGACGGAGACGCGGACAAGGAGCCCGGCGAGAAGCCAGGGGCGGGGCATTGAGCCAGGGGCTGAGCTCTCTAAGGCTGGGAACCCAGGGGGTGGGGGGATGGGGGGAGGCGGGGCGGAGGAGCCCTGCGCGGGGCCCCGGACGGGTGGTCCAGGCTAAGGTGGGAAGGGAGGCTGGAAGGCCAGGGGCAGGGCTGAGAAGCGGGAGGGGTGGGAAAGAGCTGCGCTTTCTGGACACGAGGGGACGCGGCTGTGCCCGGCAAAGGCAGTCGGGGGCGGGGCGGCATAGAGGGGGCGGGGCGTGCAGAGGCCGGGACGGCTCCCGCGGTGAGTGGTGAGGCCAGCCCAGCGCACTGCAGCGAGCGCCCCTCGCGCCCCACTCCGTCAGCCCCGGCGCCCCCGCCCTGCGCCCGCCATGCCCGAGCAGCTCAGCGTCGCCGAGTTCCTGGCCGTCACCACAGAGGACCTCAGCTCCCCGGCCGGGGCTGCCACCTTCGTCGCCAAGATGCCCCGATGCCGGGGGGCAGCACTGGCGCGGGAGGAGGTAAGGGGGCTGAGGCGGGAGGGGTCTGGGGTCCCTGGAGGGCCTCGCCTTGACCTTCACAGGCGTGACCCGAGCTGCGATGACCCTTACCTAGCCGCAGAAACCTACCCTCTTCCTAGATCTGTGAGAACCGAATGCATCTGAAACATCTGCGTCCTCACCGTCGAGTCAGGGGAAGGCCTGAGGAACTGTTTGGGGGGGGGGGGCGGCTCGAGGTCACCTGGACGACAAACTTCACAGGTCGGGGGACATACCCCCGGTGCTCTTGGTGACCTGCCTGTGGGTTTGCTTAGCGTCTTACTGCATCTGTTTGGGTTTTCATCTTTGGAGCCCCACAAGCTTGCCTGCCCAAGTCACTCCCTTTCTGGGAAGCAGACCTTCCCGCCTCAGTCCTGAACTTCTCCACGGCTGCAGGGAGGCCCCCTCCCCCAGGCTGCTGGTTCTGAGATTTGGCCGGTGTGTGGAATGAATGTGAATGAGAAGGCGCCAGGAGCTGGGGTTCACCTTGGCCAGGCTGCTCACCAGTTTATGTTCTCCTCTCCCCTCCCCTCTCCTCTTTGTCTTTCTCAGCAATGAGTCCCAGGCCTTTTCTTTGGCCCTTTCGGGCTGCCCCACCCCATTCCCCTGCTCAGTGGAGTTCATTCCTCTTCTTCAGACCCGCTGCGCTTTCCCAGGCCTTTTCTGCCAGATTATTCTAGAGCAGACACCCTGAGGCTTTGGGCCAAGGGAGAATAATGTGTTTCTGCAGTTCCCTTTCAAACGATGCCCTGAATTTGCATGGCATTTTGGACCTCAGCAGTAGTTCTCACCTTCCGCCCTTCACCATAGGAGTTTGAGTACCTACTGTGTGGCAGATACAAAGATCAATAGTTCTTAATACCCAGAGCCAAAGTTATGGGAACTCTCCTCTCCTCTCCCCTTTCAGCCTGAACCCCCATCTGGGAGTATGTGTGTATCACTTTGGAAAGATCATTGACTTTGGGGGAGGCAGACCTGTGTTCAAATTCTGAATCTGCAGTTTGCCAGCTGTGTGAGCTTGTGCCTGTAACCTGATCTATTTGAGCCGCACTCTTGGCATCTGGAAAATGGGAATAATAATGTTTACCTCACAGGGCTATGGTCTTATGTGAGGCCGCGTGTATAAAGCATGCATTTTGATTAAAGAAATGATTATCAGGTTAACTGACAGACCTCTTTAGACAGGGACTGGGTCTCTTTTGTCCTCATTTCTCTCACAGAGCCTAGTCTAGTGCTTTGCCTATAATAGATATATGTTTTAATTAAAATAAGCAACCAATGACCCTTGGCTTCCTTCCTTGGGCAGAAACAGTAGCTTTGAGTTCACCACCTATGAATGTAGGTTGTATTTTACTGGAGGCTCATGGGGAAACTGCCTCAGAGCCTGATCCTAGGGAGAGAGAGCTTCCAGAGCTTTGTCTTCATAGCCTCACATTTTGTGACCCGGAAGTGTTCTGTGTGATCCGCATCCTTAGGGCTTTCACAGTTCACACAGTCCTCTCTGGGTTGTTCATTAAAATGTTAAATCAGAGCAGGATCAGGAGAAAAGGCTGTACTATGACCCTTCTCCTGGGACAGAAATGCCCATTTATGCCCATGCATCTGGCCTTGCCTGGCTTGGTGTGTGTAAGCACTTGTGTATGCCTGGGGGAGGGAGCCCTTGGAATGGGTCTGGGGGCCACAGCAGGCTCCCATCAGGCCTCAGCTTTGCCCCAGTTTAGGCCAGACAAAACCCAGTCTCCTTTGCCTTTGCAACTTTAGTTTGGTGCGTGCAGGGTTCATTTTTGCAATAGAAAGGTTTCTGACACCCAAATACAGCTTTTCTCTTCAGCACTTCAGTGCCCCAAAAGGTAGAATCTGACCTTTGGATTGGACTTTCCTAAGGTTTCCTGTTTGGCTTTGCATTTGTGTTTATATTTACATGTAGTTTGATGCTGGCATTCCCCTCCTAGTCCCAGTTCTGGGCATGACTAACCCACCTCTAGGCTTGAAGCTCCATTTGGCTGAATCAAAATTTGATTCTTTTTTTAATTATTATTTATTTATTTATTTATTTATTTACATTGAATTATATATAGTCAGTTTACAATGTTGTGTCAACTTCTGGTGTGTAGCACAATGCTTCAGTCATACATGAATATACATATATTTGTTTTCAAATTCTTTTTCACCAAAAATTTGATTCTTAAAGCAAGTCTTCCAGTCCCAGCTAGTTTCCTGGGAGTAACTAGGGACTCTATTCTGGGACTTGCAGCTTTTTTTTTTACAGTCCTGCTGGGAAGGATCTTGGGCAGTTTACAGGAAACTAGAATGTCAGTTCTGAGGGACCCATTAAGATAGAGATCACCTAGGAACTCTCTCATTTAAGCTGGGGAAACTGATGTCCAGAGAGTGCTAGAGACTTGTCTAAGCTCTCACAGCTGGGTAGGGGAAGAACTGTCATTTCCACTCAAATGTTCTAACCCCTGGTCCTATTCTCTTTCCTTCTAAAGTCCCTATGTAATTTCCCTGAACCTCAGTCATTTAACCGTTAAAATGTGTCTAATAATCCCTCCTTGCTTACTTCTCTGGATTGTTACAGGTTTTTGTTTTTAATTAAAAGCTGTTCAAATGTGAGGGGGTATTAAGACAGATAATCATTCTGTCAACCACCTTCTTCCTGTCTTGGGCCCCTTTACATCCATCATCTCATTGACATTCACATTAACACATGTGAAAATGGGCCCAGGGAGGTTGAGGCAGTTGCCTTGTGTCACATAGTGGGTCTGTCTGACTTTAAGGCCTGTGCTCTGTCAGTTCTCCATGCTGTCTCTGTGCTAGACACCAAGAACACAAAGATGCTGCTCAGCTTTGCTGGCTGGTGGGGGAGATGTAGCTTGTCTTAGGGAGATAAGTGGAACCCCAGGAATCTGTCTTGAGCACACAGAGAAAGGTATGGTTAGTGCAATAAGAGGCCAATGGAGCAAGGGAGGGAGAGAGCAGTGAAGACTGGTACAACCAGGGAAAACTTCCTGGAGCAGGTGACACTTCCAGATGGGTCTTTAAGGAAGGAAGAATTCCATTAGGTGGAAAGAACAAGTGAGTGAATTTGGAGGCAGATGGGAAGAAAGCTTATTCAGAAATCAGGAAAGCTACTGTGACTGTGCTGAGAATTCATTGCTGTATCATGTGTCTCAAACTACTAGTGAATTTAAATTTCTTAGTGGGTCTTGGATGAAGCAGTCCACCACATAGGGGATCTTCAAAGACTTGTGTTATATATATATATATATATATAACATATATATATTTAATTTAGTGAAGTTTTAATTGTACAAAAGACATACTAATTTTTAATTAAAAAAATATAACAAAAGGCTAAAGTCACCTCTGACCATGTCTCTCAATCCCTGTACTCTTTCCTAGAGGTAACTGCGATGGAAATGTGCATGCTTCCCAGTGTCTGTCCTCGGAGAAAATGTATTATCAGTAAAGGGGCAGTATTTAGAGGAATGTTTACCTAAATCAGTATCATGCCTTATAATGCATAGTTCTAAATTTCATTGGAGTCAAATTTATCTTTTCTTGGTGACTTTAGTGTTTTTGAATCTTATTTTAGAAAGGATTTAATTTTTAGTATGCTTGTGAATTTTACATTCTGCTTTGCCATGTGTCTGTATTTGTATTACAAAAATAATATTTTTATTTTATAGGAAATAATAAAAATTATGTAATCTTAGAGATCGTTTGTTTCCAAGAAACTTAAACCCTCTCAAGCTTGTTTATGTTGAAAGGAAATTCATTTTAAAGAATTAGAGGTGCCTCCTGGACTGAAGAGCAGTAGGCAAAGGTAGACCTCACCCTGGCCACAGCAGGGCAGGGCCTCACTTGAGGCTGGGAAGTCATCATGAACAAAGGCAGCTGCTTCATCATTCCCACTGCCTCTTGCCTCTCCTCCTTTCTGCACATTTGAATGGTGCTTTTGCTCACTTGTCATCACACAGGCCCCAAAGGGCATCACACAGTCTTCTGGGGGAAGTCAGGCATCTTCAGCCCCCACATTCACGTGACCTCACTGGTCCAGCATCTAAAGGCAACCAAGCCAGTCTTGTGTCCCACTTCCAAGTTCCTGGCAGAAAGTTTGATGGCCTGGCCCAGCTTCTGGACTGGTTCCAGAAGCTGGGTCTCCACCCCTGCTTTCATCAGCAGAGGTCATGGAGGGATAGACACAAGTAGGGAAACATGGCCACTGAGACCTACGTTGTGGGAGGGGGTACATCTAGAGAAGAGGACCAGGACCTGGAAAGTTGCTCCCAACCCCCTACATGACCACAGCAATTCCTCTTTGTTTGGCACAATCTGGGCTCCACAGAGAGGCACTGCGCTCATCCTGTTCTGTGCCTCTGGTTATACCAGGTATAGATGAGCCCCAGTGTGGAAAGCTCAGGTATGGTGGAATTAAAAAGATGGACTGGAGAGCCAAGGAGGTGCAGCACAACTTGGAGGGCCTTGGATGCCAATTAAGCATCTGGGCTTTTTGCCAGACAGTGGAGACCAATGGATCCAATCACGTTCAATGAATGGATGAGGTCGGCCCTGCCGAGGGACACAGCAGCCAGCATTATGCATGGGGACCACTCCATGCCAGGCACTGTATTAGGCACAGGAGAGACACATTGCTCGTTAAAAGAGATGCAGTCCTTGCTCCACTGAGCTTACAATCTTCTGAGGAAGACAGGCAGTAAAGAGGTAAACAAGTAAGTCAGTAATTGCACGTGTGATAAGTGGCATGAAGGCTCATTCTCCCTGTCAAGGCATTCCTTGAAATGCAGTCCTGGGTCCTCATCTCTTCACATGCTGGCCTCTCTCTCCAGGCAACCTGACCCACACCCATGGCTTCAGTCCTCTCCCACCTTTAGGTGACTCACACATTTGTACCTTCACCCCAGACCTTCATGTCCAACTGCTCGCTTGGCTGTTTCACTTGGACATCTCAACCTGTCCAAAGCCACACCCCTGACTTCCTGGCAAAGCTAGCCCTTCCCGTGTTCCCTTCTCAAACAGTGGTCTCTCCCTCTCTTCTGTTACGCAAGCCGGAAGCCTTGCAGCTCCACGTGCACACTTCATCACCAAGGGTCATCAGTGTTACTTTCTAAGCATCTCTGCCTTCCATCTGCCTCTCTTCATCTCTTCCCTAGTCCGCGTCACCATCACCTCTCCCATGGAACACTGCACTGACCTCCTGACTTGTCTCTCCACCTTTGCTCTAGTTCACTTTTCCCTAATAGGATTGTATCTCTCTCCTTTGCAGCACGCATCCTAGATAAATCTTACATTTATTTGTATTAAGATCTGATTTCTCACTAGATCTTGCCTTCCATGAGAATAGAATCTACCTAACCATTGTATCCATAGCACCATAGTAGGTGCTCAGAAAATATTTGTTGAATAACAAACAAATAAAAGAAGAAAACTTTAAAAGGAGCATTGATAGAGAATAATGGTGTGAGGGTGCTCCAGTTGGAGGGAGCACCTTAGGCAAAAGCCCTGAGTCAGTAAAAAACCTTAAGTATTTGTGACATTGAAAGGAGGCCAGAGGATCAGAAGCAGAGTACATGGAACATAGGTACATGGAACAGAGTACATGTACAGGGTACATGGAAGAGCAACAGTGGATGAGTTTGGTTAGAAAGGCAGGGGCTCGATCATATTCAAGTTTGGAGGCCCTGGTGGCAGCCTTGGATTTAATTTATTTTGCAGGCAGGCAACATGATTGAATTCATATTTCGGAAAGACCGTAACAGCTGCCGTGTGGAGACTAGATTGGAGAGAGCAGGAGAGGACCCATGGAGGCTGTCGGCAGTTGTTCATGGAAGAGACAGATGGTGGTGGTGTGGATAGGGCCGTGTTTGTTGGCGAAGTGGGCAGATTCTAGATTTTATAAGTAGTAACATCAAGATTTGTTGATGGAGTGCATATGGGGAGTGATCAAGGATGTTCCCAAATTCCTAATGGAAGAGTGTCATGGACCCTTCCCAGGAAGGGGAAATCTGGGAGAGGAACAGGTTTGGAGGAAAGTCAAGAATTCTATTTTTACATCTTATAGGTCTTTGAGACATCCAAGTGAAGAAGTCAAGAAGGCATGTAGCTATATGACTTTGGAGGTCAAAGGAGTGGGCTGGAGACACACATTTGAGAGTTGTCAGCATTGAGATAGTGGGTTTCAAACTCGCATCTGTGTGAGTAAGAATCACCTGGCCTCATTCCCAGGGAGTCCAATTCAATTGCTGTTTCTTACTTAGGCTTCTTATTGCAAGAAATAGAAACCAACCTGAGTTGATTTAGACAGAAAAGGAGTTCACTGAAAGGGAATATTTAGAAATTCACAGGATTTCTGGGAAGCTGGAGAACTGGGGCGATCTCTGCCAGATTCTGGCAGGATCTCTGCCAGAGTGACTCCACTGAGCCAGTTTGATGAGGACGCTGCTGCCACGCACTAAATGCTGCAGCCTGTACTGCCGCTGTCCCCTGGAGACTGGGCACCTTCACTGCTGTTGCCACCAGTATATGAATTATCTTCCACTCTCTCTGCTCCTGATTCAAAGTCTGCAGTGAGTGCCTCTGATTGGCTGAGCCTAGCTCATACACCTGTGCCCTAGCTGCAAGGGAGTCTGGAAAAGCAAGCACTTGTTCCTGTCAGCGTTTGTACGAGGCAAGTTCTACTGAGACTTGTGCAGCAAGTAATTTCCTAGATATAGGAAGGAAGCTCAGGCATCAGTCTGGCAAAAAATAACAAATGTCGTTGGCAGGTTTACCAGCCTATGGGAGGGTGTCTGGGAATCTGCGTTTTAACTAACATCCCAGGAGATGCTCACACGTGGTCTGTGAACCACATATGCATAATTGCATTAGCTGGTGTTTAAAATAGTGGGAGTGGATAAGATGACCCAAGGAGAGGAATGAAGAGGGCCTGAGCCCAAGCTCTGGGGAGCTTCAGGATTGAGAAATTAGGATGGGAAGAATACTTAATAAAGGAGACAGGAAGGAGCTGCCAGTGAGGAAGGAAGGAAATCAAGAGAGCACAGTGCCTCAGAAGCCAAGAGAGAAATGTTTTGACGAGGGAGGGATGCTCAGCTCTGTCAGATGCTGCTGAGATGTCCAGAGGTCAAGTAGGAAAATGACAGAGACATAACCCCTGGCATTGGCAACATGGAGGTCACTGATAACCTTAAGGGCAGATTTAGTTCTGTCTTCCCCTCCACACTGGCCTAGACTGATTTGAGGAGGAGGCAGGTGAGAAGATTTCCTGAGAAGGGGAGTGGAGGCGCAGGGTTGTGGCTAGGGTAGCAAGGGGGTTTTCCAGGACCGACTCAGAACCCAGTCTCTTTCCACACCAGGCTGCTTTTGCTCAAGGGCACAGGGTCCTCCTGGATGGAGCGTCATCCTCAAGCTCAGTCTCTCAAAGTCTCCTCTCCTCCCCGAATCTCAGCTTTCGATACTCAACTTCCGTGCCTGGTATTCAGCTGTTTCTGGACACCAAGGTGACACAGGCAAGTTTGGGGACAGAAACTGGAGCTTTAGGTCAGAGCAGAAGGAAAATACTTCTCCAAGAGCAGTTTGGTAGGGCTTTATTAGAAGGTCCATTTGATGGTGGGACTGGTGCTTGGGCCCTGAGCACACGAGGCATTGGGGCCCATGGAGGCGCCGTGGGTACCCTAGACTCTAAGGTGGGCCCCTGGGAACGTTGTGAGTGGGCCTCATTGTGGAAGTTATAGGAGACCAAGCTGGAAACAGCTGCTAAAGGTTTTCTAACTGGGCTGTGTTTTGACCTTGACTAAGCTTTTAAGAAATTCAGGTGTTATAGGCTCCACCCAGACCTACTGAATCAGAATCTCCCAAGGGTGAGGCCTGGGCAAGGGAACAGTTATAAGTCCCCCAGGCAACTCTGATGAGCAGTCAGGGTGAAAACTCTTGCGGTGAGTTACTGCAGGCCCACTTAAGGTTAGTAATTCATTAAACTCTGTTTATTGAACACCTGCTGTGTACAAAGGCGGGATGGTAGGTACTGAGGGCATGGAGATGACAAGGCCAGGCCCCCATGTGAGGAGGAGGAGGACTCATGCCCATGAAAAGATGACTGACAGCCCACAGCAGATAGGGACGTGGCTGAGGTCTATGGACAGAGTCCAGTAACTGAAGTCAGGCAGACCTGGATTTGAGGTCCTCTTGGTTGTGTGACCTTGGACACTTGACTTGACCTTTCTGAACCTCAGTTTCCCCCTGCATAAATGAGAGTGATAATAACTGTCTTATGGGTTTGTTTGAGGGGATTACATATAAAGCATCTAGCATATACCTGGCACATAACAGATACTTAATTTTTTTTAATTCCCTTTTACTAAAAACAAGTACACCTGCATGTGGGATAGTTAACTAGATCAGGAAACACAGAGAAAAGGGGGAGAAAATTGCAGCAAGGATAAGGTAGTTACTACAAGTGAGCACGAAAAACTGTGCAGTCCTGGCACCCGAGCAAAGAGAGAAATCGTGTATGCCTCGCAGGTGTCTGGGAATGAATGGCTGAGCCTGGTTCTGGACACAGCAGGTTCTCCCCTCGGCTCTGCACTTTGCTCTCTCCCATCCACTCAGTTCTTCATCAAACATTTTTTGAGAGCCTACCCCATTCTCAGTCCTGGCTACACATTACAACCCCATGGTTTGCTTTTAGGTAAATTTTTAAAAATAGAGATAAAATTCATATAACATAAAATGCACGTTTTTAACCATTTTGAAGTGAACAGTTCAGTGGTCTTTATCCACAGTGTTGTGCAATCATTGCCATTAATTCTAGAAAATTTTCCTCAGCCCAAAAAGAAATACTGTGCTCATTAGAAGTCACTCCCCACTCTCACTTCCCCAGCCTCTGGCAACTTTCTGTCTCTGCGGATTTGCCTGTTACAGACATTTCATGTCAGTGGAATCCTACAATATGTGGCCTTTTGTGTCTGGCTTCTTTCTGTTAGCATAGTGTTTCTAAGGTTCTTCCATGTCATCTGAATTGCTTTAAAAGCAAAAAAATAGGAATCACAAATACACCAAGCAATGTTGTAAGCATTTCCCGTATACGTATGAACTCATGTAATCCCCATCAGGAAACAAAGGCACAGAGAGATGAAATAGCTTGGTAAACAGCATTGCCAAAGAATATACAGGATGCACATGCAATATTTGGGATGCGCTTATACAAAAAATCATTCATTGATTTTCTGAAATTCACATATAACTGCATGTCTTGTATTTATTTTTGCTAAATCTGGCAACTCTGCTAGCAGTAAGTGGCAGAGCCAGGATTTGGACCTGGGCGGTTCAAAGCACATGGGAGTGCCTCTCCTCTCGCTCCCCTCCTCCTCCCCTGGGACTCTGACTTAACAAGTCTGAGGTGAGGCTCTGGCGTCCTTATTTTTTTAAGCACCCGGGTGATTCCCTTGGAAGCCTGGGGATTTATGTCTCCGCCTGGGATTACAGAGAAGATGTCTGTCCTGCAGCCCTCCCTGTGTGCCTGGCTCTGGGTTAGGTGCTTAAGTGCCTGATCGCATTCAGTTCTTGAGATAAGTGCTGTTACTATCCCATCTGACAGATGGGGAAATGGAGGCTCAGAGAAGCTAAGTCACTTGCCCCAGGTCACACAGCTAAGAGTATTGGAACCAGAATTTGGACCTCGGAACAATGTGATGTCCTGAGTTCTTAACCCCTGCTGTCTTTTCTGTGTTCCCATACGGCCTTGCTAATATCCATTCATTCACTGACTCATTCATTCACTCCACATTTACTGCTACTCATGTGCCAGGCCCTGTGCCAGGTGCTGTGGATATAAAGGCAAATGAGCCAATCGCCGCCCTTTTAGAGTTTTCAGCACCACAGAGAGTCAGATATGTGGTAAATAAGAGCGACAAATGCTCTGGTAGAAGCCTGTGGTGGGCACCGGGTGGCATGGGGAGGGGGTGACCTGTAATCTGAGTTGGGAAGGATGGAGTGTTTCCTAGGCAGAATGGGGAAAGGGCTCCCCAGGCAGAGGTCCAGCGGCCGGAAACAGCCTGGCACACTGAGGAAGCTGCAGAGTGAGGGAGGACTGGGGTTTAAGGGATTCATGATGTCTGTCGGTGGGGGCAGGGAGGGATGCATCCAGGCCAACAAGGGAACCCAGAGGATGGGAGGCCCAGGACCCTCTGTCGCTGTGTCAGGGAGGGCAGGCCGGGTTCTCCCCAGGGTTAGGTGGAATCCAGGGCGTGGGGCCAGAGGTCAGATGGGAATCTTCAGCGATCCTCATGCAGAGTTCTTGCTCTCTTAGCTCATCCCTGCCGAGCAGTCTCCCCTGAGGAAAATCTCAGCCAGGAAACTTGGGGTTTGTGGAGGCCTCAGCACACGCGGAGGGTGCGGCTCCCTTCCTGCAACCCCTCTTCC
Organism: Camelus ferus; assembly: GCF_009834535.1. NCBI lineage: Eukaryota > Metazoa > Chordata > Mammalia > Artiodactyla > Camelidae > Camelus > Camelus ferus. The sequence continues at coordinate 16,219,829 of NC_045708.1, read as the reverse complement.
TCCCCGCTTCCCACCACCCTGCAAGGGGCAGCCGGTGAGGCTGAGCTGGCAAGGCTGGCCAGGTTCCCAGGCTGGGGAGACAGCTTCAGGGGCCCAACTCAGGGGGCGCAGGCCAGCCACGGGCTCCAGCAGCGCAGGAAGGAAAACAGCGAGAGTCTGCGAGGGATCCTGAAATAATAAATGTCAGAGCTGGCAGGAGCCTTCCACGTCACCGCCCAGCCCCTCGTGGCAGACAAGGAGTTGGCCCGGGGAGGGCAGGGGACCGCACAAGATCACACCAGGGGCTGGGGCAGACCTGGGGCTGGCCCTGGTTCCTGGCTCCAGGCCTTGAGTGCTGTGTAGCCCTTCCTTCTGACTGTCCCAGCCTGGACTCTCTCGGGTACTGGGGGTGGGGGCTTATCCAGATGAAAACCATGTGGAGACTTTGGCTCCTGCTGGTGGCTAAGGCTGGGGCAGCCTTGCAGGATATGATTAACCTCCACTCTGAGTCCCAGAGCTTTGATCTGGAAGGGGATTTGGGGCGTTGGAGGCCATATCTGTCAGCTCTCAATTGTACAAGTGGGGAAACTGAGGCACAGATGGAGGAAGGACCTTGCTCAGAGGGATACAGAGAGGCTAATGGCAGAGGCAGGCCTATGATTCAGGGCCTCCCTTCCCTTCCTTCCAAATGTGTATGCATTGCCTCTCAAGATCCCTGACATCCACCATTAGAAAAAAAAAATATGACCTAATCTAATCTTCACAGCAATCCTTACAGAGATAACTGGGGCTCAGAGAGATAGGACTTACCTCATGGTTTGCTGTAGTGTGATAGTGAGAAAAGGCTCTGGAAGCAGAAGGCCTACACTTCCTAGAGATACTTACATGACCCTAAGCCAGTTTCCTGGCCTCCCCCAGCCTCGGTTTCCTCATCTATAAAACGGGAAGGATAATAACTACCTCACAGGAATAAACAAAGTAACAAAAATAAATGAGCACTCAGTACATGGGGTGGTGGTCGGATTCACATAAGTAGATCATTCTGGGAGCTTGCAATCCGAGTATTTCCTGTCAGTGAACTGCTTTGTGCCTGGCTAGGCTGTGCTCCCCAGTCACCTTGTTGAGCCTGGGGTTCAAGGCTTGCACCCCTCCTTTCTCCTGCTTGGGTATGGGTGTGTAGATGAGCCCTAGAGTCAACATTTCTACCATAAGAATTTACCGAGTCATTCCCCTCTTGCTCAGAACCCTGCAGAAGTTCTCCATCACTCATGGGACACAACCTAGAGGTTTAGGTTAAAAGTATGGACTCTGGAGCCTGACACCCTGGGTATGAGTCTAGGTTCCACCACTTACCAGGAGCTGGCCAAATGCCATAACTTCCCTGGGCTTCAGTCTCCTCTGTAAAACCTCCTGGAGTTGTTGACAGGATCGCATGAAAGAATGCAGAGCCTGTCACGTGCTTAGAAGAAGCCTGGCATGTTGCAGTAATATAAAAGCATCTGCTCGCCTCTTAGGAGCCTGGTATCCCGGTGGGTCATTCGGAGCCCTGCTTAGCCTGAGGCCTCACTGCTCAGCACTTCCCTCCAGCCCTGGTAGGCACCTGTCCCTGTAAGCTCCAGGCTAGTCCCCAGATGTGCTGAGTGCCCCTACCCTGGGACTTTGCTGAGGTGCCTCTACCCTTGGAGAGTCACCGTCCCTCTTCTGGTATGCTCCACCAGCGTCTACTCATTTTTCGAGGCTCTAGTGAAGCATCACTTCATCTCAGGGTGGGGAGGGTGCTCCTCATCTGTGCCCCACCACAGGCTTCTCTTCTGCTCCAGGCTCGTCCAGGCCTCTTCAGCCCTTGGTCAGCACATCCTTGTGCACATTGGGCTATGAGCACCTTGAGGGCAGGTCCGGAGCCTGACCTCCCTTTCTCCCTAGCACCTGCACAGGGCCTAGAGAGCAGGTGGGCACTCATTGTGTGTGGATGAGCCCCTGCTATGTGCCAGTCACTCTGTTGGAGACCTTGCCCCAGCCCCTCCCTCTGCCCCACTGGGTGGAGCAGAGCAGGCTTGCAGATTTGAGGTTCCAGAATAGATGATATTCAGGGAGTGGAGCAGAGCTGGGATTGCCTGGAGGTGGGATGCCAGCAAATACTTCCCAGTCTCACTCTTTCCCCTCCTTGCTGGCCACCCATGAAGGACCCTGTGGGGCTCCCTGTCTTCCTCTGGGTCTGCTGGTTGGGCAGGTAGGTGAGAAAAAGCAAACTTAGAGCATGATGTGAACAGGACAGCTCCAGTTTGCACGGGCTACAAATGTAGCCAGTCTTTCTATGATTGGTTTCCCAGTGGGAGGTGGCTGGAGCGGCAGTGACCATCATTCCCACTTCGCAGATGGGGAGCCCAAGGCCCAGAGAGACTGGGAACTTGCTCAGGGTCTCGGAATTGGGTCCAGAATAGAACCCAGGTCTCCTCTTCCTGCATCCTGTGCTCTTTCTACTATGTACCATCTTTGTAATTAGGCCATAGAGCTTGTGCAGCTTCCTCTAGCCAGCAGGTCAGCTTTAACTTTATCCTGTCTGCCCCTTAAGGCCCCTCCTTTGGTCCTGGGCCCCAGCCTCCCGACTTCTCCAAACCTGACTCTCTCCCATCCCATTCTAATTGTTAAAAGCTGTACACAGACAGCTGTCCATTAAAAGGGTGTCACGGTGTTTCAGGTAATTTAGTGCAGTGTCTAGGTTCCACCACTTACCAGGAGCTGGCCAGATGCCGTAACTTCCCTGGGCTTCAGTCTCCTCATCTGGGAAACCATAACTGTCAAACTGTAGAAAGTGCAGTGGTTCCTAACTTTTCTGAGCATAAGAACCCTTTGTCTTCTTTTATTAAATTCATGTTGTAGAAATTTTCAAACATACACAAAAGTAGGCTCACCCAGCTTCCACAACTATTATTTTGCCAATTTTATGTTTTCATCTACCAGCCCTCACTTTTTCTTATTGTGGAGAATTTGAAATATTCACAGAAAACAGAACAAATTGATGAACCTCCATTTGCTCATAACCCAGTCCTGCCCTGTCCACATCCCAACCTGCTTCCCTAACCCTTATCTTATTTTGAAGCAAATTCTAAACATTATATTGTTTCACCCTTAAATATTTCAATACATATCTCTAAACAGTGAGGACTTCTTGTTTATGTAACTAAAATAGGATATTATTCTTGTACCCCCAAACATTGAAATAATCCCTAAATCATCAGTTATCCAGTTTTTAAATTTCCAGTCATCTCATAGTTATTTTAGCTGCTTTTACAGTTTATTTTTTAAAAAGCAGGATTCAGGTAAGGACCATGCATTGCCATTTGTTGATGGGTGTTTTCAGTCTCCTAAGATTCCCCCACCGTCATTTTTGATTTTGTTTTTTTTGTGGTCCACTTGTTAAAGAAACCGGTGGCTTGTTCTGCAGTTTCACACAGTCTGATTGTGCTCACTGTTGCATGTCCCAGGGGTGGTTTAATGAGTTTCTCCATCTTCTGCACTTTTCATAAATAAATTGGTAGTTGGAACTAGAAATGAAAAACCCCAGGTTTTGTGGTTGGTTTTTTTTTTTTTTGCATTTTATATGTCATTTCATTAAATGTTTGAAGTGTAACTTGGTTTGCTCATTAAAATATTATATTTTATTTTTCCCATTTAACATGTAGTACATATAATTTAATCTTCTTGTGGACACCAGAATCAAAGATCAAAGGAGCCAGGATTCTGCCATTTCACAGAAGGACCCCTTTTTAATGTCAAAGTTGCATTGACCATCCCTTGATGGCTACACTTTTATTATTGATTGATTAATTAAGACATATGGAAAAGGACAAAAAGCTCCTGTGAAATCAAGAATACATGTAAAGGTTTCTCATATCTTATTGATCATAACAGCTGCTTACATACTTGGAATATGGTCATACTAATTTTTGAGATTTTTTTTTTTTTTTTTTTTTTGGTCTGTAGTGCTTACTATAAGTGTGGCTTCATAGTGCCCTGGTAGTCATTCCATGGACCTCCAGAGCCTGGGGCCCACAGACTGGAAATGAACAAAGGAGTTAGAGTCCAACAGTTTAGGGTCCAGTACTATCTCTGCCACTTTCTGGCTGTGTGAGCTCAGGCAACTTTCTTCACCTCTCTGAGCCTTATGGACTCATCAGCCAGATGGAAATAAAATCAATGACTGCTTCATCTGGATGCTGTGAGTCTTAAAGGGTGGATGTCAAACTGCTTTACAAACTGTAAAGTCCTGTATAAGTTTTGGTTTGTATTCTTTCCTTAGTTTGTTTGCATTCCCAGTGGGACAAGAAAGTCATCTGAGATTTTGTTTTGGGTCTGTAACATGAGGAGATAATGTTAGATTATCTCTAATATTCTGTGATTTAGTCTCTCAAGGGACAACGTCATGGCCCAAAGTAAAGATAGAAAATGGTTTTCTTCTCCTATGCTAACTATGGTTTAATTGGTAGAGGCTACCTGAAGAGATGTGCTAGCAGAAAAATGAAACAAACCGAGTCCTTGGGAAAAACACTGTGATTAATTAATGATGGCTACAATAGTTGGGGATGCCACAAAAGTGGTGTCTATGCGCCCTATTATAACAGTCCAAAGGAGTGAATGTCTAATGGTGAAATTTAATATGCAACTTCCAGGGCCTTAGCTTTAGCAGCTCTGCTCCCTTGGCAGAGTTGCCATGGTTACCGCAGCTGGCTCTGAGAAATTACAGGAATGAAGAATAGCTCCTATTGATGAATCCTGACCCAGAACGGGGGTATGCCTTCCAAGCAGGGCAGCTGGGCATGGCCCTAGTGCTGCCATCTGTGGTCTTTTGCCTGCAGAGAACATGAACCAGAGAGCCAGAGCACAGTGTGTGTGTGTGTTTGGGGTAGGGTAGGGGCCACAGAGGGCAGTACCAGCAGCTAGAATTCAGGCTTTGTCCAGGCCAGCCAGGCAAGGCTGCCCAAGGACTCCAGTTGGTTTTCCAAGTTCAGACATGTCCCTGATGTCCTGAGTTTCTCCTGCCTTTGCCCAGTGCCTGACCAGACTCTGGTGTGGACTCTTAGCTTTGAGAGAAATTTAAATGACTGTCACTATTAATCCAAAGTCTAGTGCCTGAGTCATGCTCCACACTCCCTCCAGGGGTTGCTTATTCTTCCTTAGAACATAGAACTTCTTCCTCTGTTTGAGCTGGAATCTGTTTCTGTCTCCCTAACTTCCACCTCTCAGTCCTGGGAACCCTCTTCAGGGCCAACTTCAACAAAACTATGTTCTCTCCAGTAGGACACCCCCTGGAGTATTTGCAGCCGGGCTCTGCCACTGCTGCAAACCTCATTTTCTTTGGACATGTCTCCCTCTGTCCCTCCTTTGTCCCTTCCTGTATGAAGGGATGGTGAGGGGATATGTGAAAGGTAGTTGAGCTATGATTAAATCTCAGAGGCAGATCCAGTTCCAGGATCAAAGAAGCCAAGTCCCTGAACCTCTGTGGGGCAGCTTGGTGGTATAGAACAAACGTTGGCCCTGGATTTAGCCAGACCTGGTTTTAAATTATGACTCCGCCCCTGTTCAGCATTCTATGACCTGGACATACCTGGACATGTTCCTTCCTCTGACAGCTTCGTCTATAAAATGCAAATAGCGATGCCAACCTTAGAGGGTGGCTGGGAGGGTGACGAGTGAGAGCCTGGCACAGAGCATTTACTTCAGGCACTCAGGACATGCAGCATCTTGCACTCTGTGACTGCCCAGTGGCAGCGATTTCACTTGGTCCCTCTGCACTTGTATGTCCCTCATCTTGCTGAGCAGGGTCATTGGGGTAGGGGGAGGTACCTTTAATTAGCTTAAGAAAAGTTAAGAAATTCCTAAACCAAATTCAGTTTAATTTTGAAATCGGTAACATTATTAGCTATCAAGTAATAGTGTTCTAAGCACTTTACCTGTGTGAGTTCATTTAATCTCCCCAACAACCCTGTGTAGTAGAAACTATTATCAACCTCGTTTCACGAATGGCGAAATTGAGGCACAGAGAGGTCTCATGGCAAATACCTGAATGTATCTGATGTTCAAAAACCAGTTAGTTTGGGGCCAGCCTCACACTTTCAGCAGTGATGATTTCCTGCATCTCTGAAGGTTAGAATTAGCAGTGATCCCCAAACTTCAGCATGCCCCGGAATCACCTGGAGGGCTTGTTAAAACACAAATTGCGGGGCTCCCTCTCCAGATTTTCTGATTCAGCTGAAGAATTTGCATTTCTAACAAGCTCCCAGGAGATGCTGATGCTGCTGGTTCGGGGACCCCCTCTCTGAGAATCACTGACTGTTGGGGATTAAAGGGACCCACCTGAATCCAGAAGCTGGTATTTGTTTTTTCTATCCTCCCCAGTCACAGGCTTGAGGAATGAGGACTGATCTCATACAGAGGCAGAAAACAAACCACAGAAAAATCATACTCATATTTTCCAAACGCCTCAGGCCTTGGCACATTCTGTTATGACTGTGATCTCATATAAGCCTCACAGAAACTCTGTGAGTTAGGTGGAGAATAGATTTTTTCCCCCATGTAATATTATCTTTCTCCCATTTTAAAGAAGAGGAGGTTTGGAGATCTGGCTGGGCTAACATCACCCAGGGAGATAGTTTTGAGGAGACTGGGGCTAGCATCTCAGCTTGTGACTCATTGTGCATCATTAAGGAGTCCTAAAAATCTCTGCCTTTCTCCAAATGACTTCCCATCCCCTGGCAATGATCAGAATTTCCTCCCTAAAACTACATTTCTTTAGCTTAAATCTTTGCCCCATTATATCATAGAGGGTAGGTGTTATCAGTCATTTATATCCCAGTGTGAATGATTTTCAGATATTTTCTTGAGAAAAGGGTGATTAGAATTCTGCCCTCTTTGTTTCCCCTGCAGGCACTTTGTATTTATATTCTGTGAGCCTCTTGAAGGAAGGGGCCATGCCTGGTTAAAAGGTATTAGTAGATGCTTATTGAAATGAATGACTGAATGAACAAATGAACAAACGATGTTTCTCTCCTTGACCATTCTTCCCAGAGCAAGCCTCCCACCTCTAGCAATCCTACCATTTATACCAACTACTCTCCCACACTGCCTTGCGGTGCAGTCTATTAGTCTCTTTTCCGCCTGTCCAGTGCCCACAGCCAAGCGTTGCAGCTTAAAGCTTTCCCTGTTCCTCCTAAGCAGACACAGCTCTGCTTCCCCTGGGCTCCCAGGTACCTTGTTCATCTTCCCTTGGAGCTCTAATCACATTGTATTTTAAGTATCTATTTACTTGGCTCTTTCTTCTCTTCGTTGGTGGTGTACCTAAGAGCTGAGATTGTGTCTTTTTTTATAGAATGTGAACATATAGCAGGTACTCAATAACTAGTTGAATGAATGAATGAATAGCTGTGTGAACCATGGTTGCAAAGAGCAGTAGGGACAGGAGTGGTTACTTGCCAGGAAGCCATTACCTGATATATGTTTGACAAGGGCATCAAGGGACAGTTTGTGGGTGATTAGGGTGACTTGCCTGCCTGTACCAGTAAGAGCTAGGTTTCAGCTATAGGTGACAGAATACCTAGTATAACAGCGGCTTAAATAAAATAAACATTTATTTTTCTTTTGTATAAAAGACATCTACAGATTAGTAGTCCAGGGCTGATAAGGTAGCTCCCCAACCACCAGGAACAAGGTGACTACTTTGTTGCTCCACCATCCGTGACATGTGGCTTCTACTTCATGGTCCAAAATGGCTGCCAGACATCACGAATGCATTCTAGCCAAGAGAAAAGTGTGATGCAGGGCACCCATTGCTTTTTTTTTTTTTTTCCATTTATTTTTTAAAAAATTTTTCTTCAGTTTTTTAAAGCAGTTTTAGGTTCACAGCAAAATTGAGTGGAAAGTAGAGAGAGTTCCTATATACCCCTTGCCCCTGTACATGCAGAGCCTCTCCTACTGTCATCATCCCACATCAGAGTGGTACATTCATTGAACCTACACTGACACATCATTATCACCCAAAGTCCATAGTTTACATTAGGGTTCACACTTGGTGGTGTACATGCTGTGAGTTTTGACAAATGTATAGTGACACATTTCCACTACCATAGTATCATACAGAATAGTTTCACTGTCTAAAAAATCATTTGTGCTCCTCCACCTATTCATCCCTCTCTACCCCCAGCCTCTGACAACCACTGATTTCTCACTGTTTCCATAATTTTGCTTATCCAAGATGTCAGCTTTATAGTTGGAATCACACAGTAGGTTGTTTTCAGATTGGCTTCTTTCACTTAGTAATAGTCATGTAAGTTTCCTTATGTCTTTTGCGGCTTGATAGCTCATTTCTTTTTAGCAGTAAATAATATCCCATTGTCTTCCAAGTTTTGGCAGTTATGAATAAAGTTGTTATAAACATCCATCTGCAGGTTTTTGTGTGGAAATAAGTTTCACATCATTTGGGTAAATATCAAGGAGAGCAATTGCTGGTTGGTGAGAGTGTGTTTAGTTTTGTAGGAAACTGCAAAACAGTATTTCAAATTGCTGTACCATTTTGCATTCCCACCAGCAATGTATGAGAGTTCCTTTTGCTCCACATCCTTGTCAGCACTTGGTGTTGTCAGTGTTTTGGGTTTTGGTCATTCTAATAAGTCCCTCCCTTCCTTTTAAGAATACTTTCTGGAAGCTAACAAATGAACTATCCATTATATTATCATTGGTCAGAAGTCAGTCACATGACCACATTTAGCTGCAAGGTAGGCTGGGAAATGTAGTCTTTATTCTGAGTGGCCAAATGTCCATCTGAAAAGTCAGGGTTCTAATTGCTGAGGAGGAAGAGAGAATGGACATTGGACGCCAACCAGCAGTCTCTGCCACACTGTAGGGAGGAGGGATCCTCTCAAACTAGCTTAAGCACTAACGGGAGTTTGTTGGCTGGACTGAGGGGTATTTCATGGAGGCCCAAGGACAGAAAGTACAGAAGGGCCTCTCAAGGTAAAGGACTGGGAAGGTTGCCAGCAACCAGGGCTCTTCTTTTGTGCCTTTCTGTGGCAGCATGGGTCTCACTTGCTTCTTTCTACACATCTGTTTTGTTCTTTTCTTTCATACATGGTGGGAAAGATGTCCCAGCCTAAGCATGTCCAGGCAATTAGCTGGCTTCCCAGAGCCCAATTCCAAGTTCTTTGGAGAAAGAATCTGATTGGCCCAGCTTGGGTCAAGTGTCCACCCTGGTCTATTCAACTCTGGCTTGGACAAATAAGGCAGCAAGGGCCCACCTGTAGAGGGGTTTTCAGACAATGGGTGTCATGGAATAGGAAGACTCCTCAAAGGGTATATAGAACATGGACATAGATTTCTAAGGTCCATTGTCCGAGGACTTTACAAACCATCATTTCATTTACGTAAAGAGTTATTAAGCACCTCTGTATGCTAGGCACACGAATCTGCCTTCTAGGGTTTTCTAAACATCTCTTTGGACTTTATTCATTTCTTTAACCTGCATTATCTTTTGGAGTGAAGTCATAATCCTTAAATTAATCACCTCTTATCTTTCCCTTTCCAAGTTTCAAGGTGGGACTCGCTTTGGCGAACACATATTTCCCCATCTGGTTCTTTGGGAACTACAGACATGTCTGTGTTCTCTCCTTTTGTCTTCGTCTCTCCAGTAGAAGTGTCCGAGTTCTTCAGCTGAGTCAGTTATGCCCTCTCTCCCCAGTCCCCCTAATTCCTTGAATTTCTTTCTTCAACCTGGGGATGGGCCTCCACTGGCTCCAAAAATGAAAGTATCTCAAGTTCATACTCAGGGAAGAGTCTGTTAGGTTTCTATTCCCTGGAGGAGAAGTACCCAGAATTTGATGGGTATTTCTAGTGTCAGCAGCAGCTGTCAGAGATCAAAGGTACTGTTCATTGAGGACTCACTCTGTGCTCAGCACCAAACTAAAGCCTTTATGTGCGTCATCTCATACCTACAGTCCTCATAATAACCCTGAGAGGTAGGCATTATTTCCCCCACTATACACAGAGCTAATCAGGGAGCTCAGAGAGAATAGGCAACTTGCCCAAAGTCACACAGCATCTGGGCAGTGGAGCTGGGCTTCAAAACCAGATCCCTCACCCTCAGAGGCTTCTTACATGCCCAAGGCTGCTGAGAACACTCCATATTGCCTCCAAGATCTGCCCTGGCAATGTCCTCCTGGGAGTAGTGCTTAGAATCTTTGCAGATGCCATTCCAAATACGCTTACTGATTCTTGTCACGTTGAAGCAACTCTTTAGAGATCAAATTTTGATCCTATTATAGTCACTGGACAAAATAGGGAGGCTAGAGTCAGGGTGGGGCCACGTTGTGTGGATGGAGCTCTGTCCTGGGGCACCCCCTTGAAGCCCAACTCTGCTGCTACCCCACCATTTGACTCTGGGCAAGACCCTCCCCTCTCTTGGCCTCAGTTTCTTCATCTGTGGCTCTGCAGGCCCTTAGCAGCCCTAACATTCTATCATTTTCAACTTAACTATGCATTTCATAAGGATTTCATGAGGTTGGCAGCTCCTATACTCCACTGAAGGAGGAGTGTGTCTGGGAGGTTTCCATCCAGGCTGAGCCCACCTGGGGCATGTGACTCCTGCTTCTCGCCCCACAGTCTGCTGTTGGTTCTGCAACCCCTGGACTTTGGGGTTGCCTGATATCATCCCACCAATTCTCTCCAGTGAGGGTTTAGTGTCCCCACCTCTGCCTTCCTCACCTCACTGTCCCCCAGTGGTATCCCAGTCTCTTCCTCCTTGTCCTCACATGACTGCTTATTGAATATGGAATTTGGGGAACAAATGCCCCACCATCGGTATCTTTTGAGAATGTAGATATATCCATGTTCTTTCCTCTAGTATCTTGCTAAGTATTTTGTATGTGTTTGTCAAATCATTCATGCTCTCAGCAACTCCGTAGTATCATCCTCATTTTGCAGATGAGGCACCCAAGGCCCAGAGAAGTGAAAAGAGTTGGCTGCACTGACATACTAGTTAGTGCCAGAGCCGAGAATCAAACCCAGGCCTGGCATACCCCACTACGCCACGTGCCTTGGAATGGCTGTGCTTACTTGGCCTGCATGAGGAGAAAAGCCTGGTCTTCCTGGAGTGGTGTGACTGGTCCGTGGTTTCCCATGGGGTCTGGGTGGAGAAGGGTGGTCTGTTTATGTTTGGCAGGGGGTGCAGGGGGAGCTGAGGGAGGAAACTCTGTGTGTGTTTGGAGGATGAGATCATGGAGTCAGGCACCCCACCCAGCTCTGCATCCCTGAACCTCTGTCCACGTTTGCTTCCAGATCCTGGAAGGAGACCAGGCCATCCTGCAGAGAATAAAGAAGGCCGTGCGGGCGGTCCACAGCTCTGGCCTCGGTGAGTGAGCCCACGTGTTGCCCAGCCAGGCCCGGCAGCCCCTTCCCCAGCGCCAGCCTGGAGCTGACTCTGCGCCTCCCGGTCCCACAGGCCACGTGGAGACCGAGGAGCAGTACCGAGAGGCCGTGGAGTCCTTGGGCAACAGCCACCTGTCCCAAAACAGTCACGAGCTGTCCACCGGCTTCCTGAACTTGGCCGTGTTCACTCGCGAGGTGGCCGCGCTCTTCAAGAACCTGGTAAGGCCCTGCTCTTCTCTCACCCAGCCTTAGCCCAGGCTCAAGGTGAATCTAGTGGCTTAAGAGCCACCTAAGAAGGGTTGGTTTCCACCCTTCTTCCAGGTTGCCCTTGACCTCTAGTCTCCCTTGACCTCTGATCCATGACCTGAGGTCCCTTTCCACTTCTGACCTCCCATCCACATTCTTCTCCCCGTCTGACTCCTTGCCTGTGTCTTCTCTCCCCTCTCCCCCTCCTCTCTCTCCTCCCTGGTGAGAACTCAGAAGCAGAGGGGGTCTCACAACAGGGACAAGCTCCACAGGGGAGGGCTCCCTGGAGGAGGTTTGGAAGAGGGTGGGGGCAGGCTCCGGTGCACCCCTGCTGCTCCTCAACGCTCTTTGTCCTCTGCTTTCCCAAACACACATGCTTTGTCCTCAAAGCCGAGAACCCGCCTCCCCTCAGCAAGCTTCTCAGCTCCCGTATGTGGCCCACTGGCCTCAGGTTCCTCCCTGAGATTGCCTCCTCCCTGTCCTCTGAGTCCTCGCCTCAAGGTCACCCCAAGACACAAGCTCTTTCCAGATGCAGGGACAGTTCTCTGTACTTACGAGTATTAGCTCATTTAATCCTGGAGCACAGCTCTGTGGGGCTGGTTTTACTGTTTTCCCCACTGCACAGGCTAAGAAACTAGGACAAGCAGTTAAGCAACGTGCCCAAGGTCATACAGCTGGATTTGAACCCAGCGCCCCAGCACAAACCTGGCTGTGCCACCTCCCAGAAAGCCTCTCTCCCTCCAGGCTTTTGGCCCAGCTTTTGTGGCTCAGGTCCCACTCAGGGCCCTCCCTGGCTGGCAGGGACCACATCATCTCTGCGAGGCAGTTTGCTTAGTGATCAAGCACCCAGACCTCAGGCTTAGACTCAGGCCTTGAATCCCTGCTCTGCTGCTCACTAGGTGTGTGACCCTGGGCAAGTCACTCAGTCTGCCTGAGCCTCATCTGTAAAATGGGAATAGCAGTTGTCCCCACCTCACCGAGTGTGATGAGGATTTCACAAGTTAAGTGCCTGCTCCAGGGTGAGCACTCAGTAAGCGTTAGCTAACATTGCCATCTGCCATCATTTAATCTCTGTATAGCACTGCCTTGCACACTGTCCTGCACATAGAAGCCTTTAACAGTGTTTGAGTTCAACTGAATCAGTGACTCTTTGTCTTTACCTCTCCTCCCCTTGTTTCAGTCAAACGAGTGTTTGCTAGGTTCTACTCTGTGATGGGCATTGTACCAGAGACTGGTGACAGGGAAGAGTCAAGCTTGGCTTCAGAGAGCCACAGCCCAGTCAGGGAGAGAGGAACTGGGATGTGAGATGACACCAAGCAAGACCAGCCTTGTGGCACAAACTCAAGGACCCAGTGGGTTGTGTCAGAGGCCTAGTGCTGCCATGGTTCAGAAAAGGGGAGGTCAGCATGGACCACAGGAAGAAGTAGTCAGGAAGGCTTCCTGGAGAAAGGGAGACCCCAGCTGTACCTTGAAAGGTGGGCTGATGCTATGAAAACAGTATGGAGGTTCCTTAAAAAACTAAAAATAGAGTTGCCATATGATCCAGCAATCCCACTCCTGGGCATATATCTGGAGAAAACTAATTTGAAAAGGTACATGTACCCCAATGCTCATAGCAGCACTGTTTACAATAGCCAAGACATGGAAGCAACATAAATGTCCATTGACACATGATTGGATAAAGAAGTTGTGATATATATATAATGGAATACTACTCAGCCATAAAAAAGAATGAAATAATGCCATTTGCAGCATCATGGATGTACCTTGAGATTATCATACTAAGTGAAGTAAGCCAGACAAATATGATATGATATCACTTATATGTGGCATCTAAAAAGATAACACAAATGAACTTATTTACAAAACAGAAACAAACTCACAGACATACATAGAATACAAACTTATGGTTACCAACAGGAAAGAGGGAAAGGGATAAATTAGGAGTTTGGGATTAGCAAATACAAACTACTATACAAAATAGATAAACAACAAGGTCTTACTGTATAGCACAGGGAACTATATTCAATAGCTTGTAATAACCTATAATGAAAAGGAATATATATATGTATAACTGAATCACTATGCTCTACACCAGAAACTAACACAACACTGTTAATACACTATACTTCAATAAATTTTTTTTAAAGGTGGTCTGAAATATTAGGCCATTTTGAGTTGCCAAATGACAGATATTCAACTCAAACTAGGTTGTTTTTCTTTTTTTTAATAATTCACTAGGCCCTGTAATGAGAAGTCGACGTATGCAACTAGTTTTAGGTGCCTTCTATTTCCCTTAGAGAGTTTCTCTGTTTAGTGGGCAGGATGGCCCAGCAGGCCTGGATTCACACCTTACAGAAGAAAGACAGTTTTTCTCCCATGACTTTGGCAGAAAAGTCCCAGGAAGGATCCTGATTGGCTGGCTTGGGTTACATGCCTGCTGCTGATCCAATCACAGCCCAAGGATGGGGCACTCTGGTCAGCTTGGACTCCTGGGTTCACACTCATGTGACCACAGGAAAAGCGTTCCCACATTATAAGGGGAGTCGAGGAGCTAGTCAGACAGAAACAACAGATGGGCACTGCAGATGGACCTCAGAGAGTCAGAGAGGAGAGGTGAGGGTGCTCCTGGCAAAGGAACAGAGAAGGGCTGGAGGCCGTGGAGCGAGCAGCGAGGTGATGAGGCTGATTAGTCAGGGGAGGGGAAGAGCTTTCATGGGAGACCGACCCCGCCACCCTCTTGTACCCCCAACCTTCTTGTCCTTCCCTCCCTCCTTTACCCCAGTGCTACCTTTTGCCTTGTGATGCTTCACTGCACCCTGAGCCCCTTGGGGCTGGACAGTCACCCAAGGTGGTGTCTGGGGGCGGTCTCTGCTTTTTTCCAGGTTCAGAACCTGAACAACATTGTCTCCTTCCCCCTGGACAGTCTGTTGAAGGGGCAGCTGAGGGATGGGCGACAGGTGAGTTTCCGTGTGGGGCATGAGGGTACCCAGAGGCGGTGGGATAGAGCAAGGAGGGGGCAGGCAGGAGACCTTAGGGGAGGTTGGGCTGGGCTGAGGACAGAGGCCAAGTGAGGCTGTCACAGTGAGTGTGCTGACCCCATACTACTGACCCTCAGAAGGACAGGAGGACCTGGCTCTGGGGTGAACCTGGATTGGCCGACCTGCTGTCTGCCGGGGCCCTTATGTAAGATGGCTCATGTGATCTTACAACAGCCCATCAGGGGGATTCTGTAGGTGCTGACATCCCCATGTTGCAGCTGAAGAAATTGAGGCTCTGGGAGTTTGGTAACTGCTTACAGTTTGCACAGTAGTCAATAGGTGTGCCGAGGTGAGATTCCAGGCTCCTGACTCTGTCTCTCTCTGCCCTTGGCTGCCCCTGGCTCGAGGCAAAGTAGAGCTCAAAGAAAGGGACAGAATAATCTCCCTGGGAAGTCTGCCCCAGAAGGCCCAGGGGAGGAGCTGCCCCCTTTCCCCTAGAGGCTTCCCTCCTTGCCCCAAGCTGGGCACCAGCCTGGGAACCACCCAAACCAGACCGGCAGCTTTTTTGCCTGGCTGACTGGGGCACCTTGGAAGTCAGTGCTGTTGTGAAAGGTGTGAGCAGCCTGCTGGATGTGACCCAGGCAAACTAGGCCAGGGATCAGGCAGGCCTCTCTGGCTTGCTGTGTGGCCTTGGGTAGACTTCTTAGCCTCTCTGTGCATAGGTCCCTCTGTCTGTACCTTTCCTGTTGAGAAGATGATCTAGTACCAGGCAGGAGAAAACAGTGAGATAAAGTTAGAGGAGGAGTCTGACTTTTGTCCTCCATCCTCTTTCTCATGGTGCCTCTGTCTTCTAAGGGAGGGAAATCAGAGCAGAACCTCAAAATCTCCCCATACCCGGGGCCTGGGCCCACCAATTTAGACTGATTATTGGCAACTATGGGAGGAGGGAGAAGGGGCTCAGCCCTCAGAAATGGAGTCACTTGGATCTATTTGGGGGGTCAGGTTTGTAGTCGGGGCTATGGGGCGGGGCTCCTAGTTGGAGTGTGCTTCTGAGCAGCACAGGGGAGCACGCAAGCACCAGGTCCCCCTAATGGTGGCAAACCCTAAGCGCCCCTTTGGGCAAATTGTTCTTTTTAAACTATAGGATTCCAAAAAGCAGCTGGAGAAGGCATGGAAGGACTATGAAGCCAAAATGTAAGTGGCTGCAGCCAGGGTGGTTTGTCCCAGAGACCGATGCTTCTGTGGCAGCAGGAGGCTGGATATTGGGAAGAACCTAAGTGCTGCCCAGACACGTCACCCAGAAGTGCATGGCACCTCACCCTCTAGAGGTGTTTATGGGAGGTGGTTTGTGCCCAGGTCTGATGGGAGTCTAGGGGCTGGACCACAAGACGACCAAAGGGGAGCTACTGTGAATGATGCTCAGAGACACATCTGTTTGGTGGTGCCAGACGTGGTCAGAGAGATGGAAAGGAGCATCCAGTCACTGAACACCTTCATGTGCGGGTCACCGAGCCTGTG
Source organism: Camelus ferus (assembly GCF_009834535.1). Lineage (NCBI taxonomy): Eukaryota > Metazoa > Chordata > Mammalia > Artiodactyla > Camelidae > Camelus > Camelus ferus. The sequence goes on along the minus strand of NC_045708.1, from coordinate 16,203,693 downwards.
CAGGAGGTATTAGTATCCCAATTATCAGAGAAGACATTAGAGGTTCAGAGAGGTTAAGTTACTTGTCCAAGGCCCCACAGCTAGGCAGAGGCAGAGCTGGGATTCATGCTCCTTGATCTTTTTCTGCAACACCAGGTGGTATCTATAAACATTTAGTTGGACATAGAGGCGGAGAGTCCATACCCAGGCCTCTTGTGTGCATCACACAATACTCCAGATCTCTCATTAGCTACTGGGACATTATGGGGACAGTAGGATCATGGGTGCCCAGCGAGGACTCCTTGGGCTCTGCCTTCCAGACTCTGTCCAGGTCCCAGTCCCAGCCCTCTGCCAGGGCCCAGCCAGGCCCACCATACCTCAGAGCACTGTTTGCTCTTCTTTATAAAATTTTGGTTTCCCTTGCATTTTGCAAAAACAATATGTATTTATTATGAATAACTTAGAAAATATGGAGTAGAAGAAGAAAAAATTGTAATTATTCATAGGAGAAGATTAGGATCATGTAGAGGAAAACCTAGTACTTCTCTGTTGTTTGAATTTTTTATATATATATATATATATATGTAGTCTGAGGAGCAGTGTAATTTTATCACTTAAAAAAAGTGGGGGGAAGGGAAACTACCAAAAGCTAGAAGGAAAATCCTTCATTTCCAAGCCTAAAGTATTAACATCTTTCTAGTCATTTTCCTACTTATAAAGAAATATTTTTTATAAAACTGAGATCATAGTAATCATATTGGGTTTTTTTTTTTTTTGCTTAAAAATAATTGTGACAATTCTCCTACATCATTACATATTTTTATATAACATCACTTAAATTGGTGTATGGTGCATAATCCATAATGTATTTAACCTACCCCTGCTGTTGGGGAAACATCCTTGGAACTAAATCCTTGCTCCCACCCATAATTATTTCTGTAGGTTCATTCCCAGAAGTAGATCCTGGAGTTTTATTATTCCTCAAGCTCCCAGAGCCATGGGGGCCTCCTGAGTCTGAAGGAAGGGCCACAACTCCTCCCTCCACTAGCATCTCCATCCACATTCCAGCTGTGGATGGAGATCTTGTGGTGAAGCATGTGGGAGCTGTGAAGGGCATGGCCATCTATTCCCATCAGAGGCCCAGGGAGGGGTGTGGACACACAGGCAGGCTGTCTTTCTCTTTATGATTTGACGTGGGCTCACATGGCCTTCATCTTCCTGAGTTACCTTCACTAAGCCCTTAGCCATTAGGGCGTCATTTATCACAGAGAAAGAATAAGCCCTGCCCAGCTGACCTTCCCCCAAGCAGCTCTGCTTTTGCTGGATTTGCAAAAACCTGATCTTGCCTGTGAGGTTTCATTTAAAGAAAAGACTCTGTAATGATGGGGAAAGGGGCTCGGCTGAGGTTATTCAGTGAGTTATTGACAAGGCCTGGGTTAGAACCCAGGGCTTCTGAGTCCGGTGCCTTTCCGGCCATGCCCCATGGTCTCCTGGCTCCTGCTCACGTTACATGGGTTGAGCTACATGTCCTGGCACAGGCGTCTGTGTACATTCCTTTTATGAGGGCCCCAGGTATAGCTAGATATTAGCGACCCATGAGTTGCTGTGTAATTCCACCTCATTCTTACCAAACCAGTCCGGCAGCAGCTGCAGGGGCCCAGGGCCCTGATAGCATCTGTTGAATACCACTGGGATTCTCACCCCCTGGTTGTTCATACAGGAGGGTCCCCTCTCCCCCTGGGGCTGCTGAGAAAGGCATCCCAGGCCCTGTGCAGGGGACAAGTTTATCTAGGCTGTTCTACGTACAGGGCTGTTTCCTCATCTGAAAAATAGGGCCAGTGATACCTTGTGGGGATGAAATAAGTGCAGTGGACATACAGTGCCTGGCACTGCAGTCCAACAGATACTTAGTGGCCATCCCTCTGAGCCAGAACTGGGACCACAACGACACATCAAGAGGCAGAAGCCCAGACCTCTGCTCCTAGCATTTCCCCAACCAGCCTGGGATTTTGCACAATTACCTCCCTTCTCTGAGTCTCAGCTACATCGTCTGTAAAATAGGATCTGACCATGATCTTTCAGAAAAGACACTGTCACTAGCTGAGGGCACCAGGCAGGGAAGGAGGGATGGAACGAATCTGAGCCACGGTGTTGGTTACCAGTGCCGTCCCCAAGGCTCTAGCATCAGGCAGACCTGGGTTCAAATCCTGGCTCTAGCACTTACAGCTGTGGGACTTGGCCAAGTGACTTCTCATTTCAGACTCAGGCTCCTCGTCTGTAAAATGGGGTAATAATTCCTGCCTCATGGGGTTATCGCTTTAGTGTGTGAAAGGTCTGGCAGAGAGCTCAACACAAAATTAGTGCTTAAAAATAAGTACTAATAATAGCAGCTAATATGTATACTTAAGAGCTTCCTTTGCACCAAGCACTGTGATAAGCTCTTTACATCTGTTATCAGGTATTCCCCTTGGCAGGGAAAGGGGCTGTTATCCCCAATGTATAGGTAAGTAGTGAGGGAAAAATATACCATCACAATCCCTGCCTTAGTGGATCCCACTGGTTTGTAAGCAGGAAGAGAGGTGGGTCCAAAAATAATGAAAACACAAAGTGACGGTGCCATAAAATGGTATTATGGTGGCAGAACAGGCAGGCAGTTTTGTTTGGGTGGAGGGAAGGGTGGTTGGAAGGGCAGTTTAAAAAGGCATCCCAGGAGAGGCGGTTCAAGGTGTCAGGTTCGTTTTGATTCCTTTTCTCTCCTATCTACCTCCTTCCTGACCTCCCTACTCCACTGGTACCTGTTCCCCATCCCCTGAATAATGTTAGGCTGTTGTTGTGGGCCCCTTTTCTGGTGATCTCAGGCTTATTAATAACTAGCATTTCAGCACTTTAAACTCATTGTTTTATTTCATTCCTGCTGCAACTCCATTCAAAGGAAATAAACATGTTCCTCACATTTGAAATGTTTATAAAACATCGGTGATCCTTTGAGGACAGGGATGGAATGAGCGTTGCTGTTTTCTAGGTGTGTGTGCACAGTGGTGGAATAAAAGCACTCCCAGCTATTAAGTTGAGGTGTATCAGGTCATCTCAGGTGATTATGTCAGAGTTTGTAGGGAAATCTTTGTAAATGACCATAGCTGAGGTTGAAGACAGAGCTATGGTAATTCACAAAGCCATGGGTGGTAATTCACAGCTTATCTTTATCCTGAACTAACTAGCTTCTGTCCTTTAATCTCCAGGAGACCTTGCATCAAAAATAAATAAATAAATAAATAAATAAATAAATAAATAAATAAATAAATAAATAAGAACTACCCTACACTAAAAAAAATTATCTAAAAGAGTCATCAAGTTATTAGTATAATCATTAGTATCATCATAATCCTGCCATTTATTGAGGCAGGGACTCATATACACCAGGGACTGCACTAAATGTTTCCCATGCATTAGATCATCTAAGAACTAGGTAGTATTAGTCTCATTTTTGAAATGGGGAAACTGAAGCTTGGAAAGATTTATAAAGGTTAAGTAAGCAAGGGAGCTGCCATTCAAACCCAGAATCCACATTTCTAGCCACCGTACTGTATTGTGGCTTCCTTTTTGTCCATTTACTCTGGAGCAGATGTCGTTCCATGTCAGTATGTACAGATCATCTTCATCCTTTTTAACAGCTGCATAGTATTCATATATGTAGACATAGCATAATTTATCTAACCCCTTCCTCTTGATAGACATTTAGCTTATTTTTCGTTTTTCCCTTGAATGATAAGGTAACTGTGTAGATGGGCACTTACTTCCCTGCCTTCTCCCAGCTGCTCTGCCCCCTCGCTCTCCCGCCCACCTTAGTGAGCTGCCTGGTTCATTGTTGCTGCTCAGGTCCAGCCATCACCTCTCTCTCTCTGCTTCTCATCTTCAGGTCCCAAAAGGCATCTTCCCTGGCCCCCAGGCCCGTTCACAGAGTCAGTCTCTACCTAAGTCCACTAGCCTGCCATAGACTCCCTCTTGGGGTATCATAAAGCTTTATGAAAAATAACCACTTCAAAGAAAATTTAAAACAAACAAACAAACAAAAACACAAAAAAATACCCTGCAGGACTCTGCTCCAAACCAGTGGTTTTCAGCCAGGGGTGATTTTACACCCCAGCCCTCACCCCTAGGAGGCATTTCTGGTTGTCACAACTGGGGAGATGCTACTGGCATCTAGTGCATAGAGGTCAGGGATGCTGCCAAACTTCCTACACTGCCCAGGACAGCCCCCACAGCAAAGAATTATCTGGTCAAAATGTCTGTAGTTTCAAGGTTGAGAAACTGCTCTCCGGGTCTCCAGGGACAGATTCTGCATATAAATACCATCCCAGAGGTCTGACCTCAGTAAGGCCCAGAACTTTAAAGCCAGAAGGGGCCTGAGAACTCAGTCTAGGTGATTGCTTCCTCAGTTTACAGATGGGAAAACTGAAGCCTAAGGGGCCTATAATATTATAGCTGTAGTGTCTTCTGTGTATTAAGTCTCTTACATAATTTGTCTCATCTGGGTACAGATAAAGATCCCCATTTTCCAGATGAGGAGCTGAGGCTTGGAGAGGGGACGTAAAGCAGACATAAGGTTATCCCACATCTGTCTTCTTTGCTCAGGGCTGGCACCCACTTGGGAGCAAAACTGTTATGCAAGCGTCTCCTTTACACAGGATTCACAGTCACATGCACCCAGCCCCAGATGTGGAAATACTCTCCTGGCTGGGAGTGAGTGGTCTGATGGGTGTGAGATTGCCAGGAAACCATTTACACACAGTTCCCAAACAGGGGAAACCACCAATCCTGAGATCCTTTTGGAGGGGAGGCCCGGGTTACTCTTAACTACAGGATAGGAAGTGCTTTCTGTCTTCATTCTTCACTTACAAAGAAAAGAACCCAGGTTTTCTAAACTTTAAGTGGGAAGCTCCATGGCTTAGAAGAATGAAGACTACATGGTCCTAAATCCCTCCCAGCCAAATCAGAACTGGTCACCCCAAATCCCATCTGGCGCTATCTGAGCCCATCACATCCCTGCATAAAAACCTTCAATTCCTTCCTACTGCTCTTGGGATAAAGTCCAAGAACCTCAGCATGGTCTGAATTAGGCCCTGCGTGATCTGGCCTCTCTTTACCTCACTTGGAACCACCTCGCTCTCCATTTCTGCTCCGGAGCCCTGGTCTCCCTGCCTCCAGGCTGTCACATGGTCTGATCCTCCTACCCTGCCCCAGCTTCCTTCAAAGCAATTTTTCAGGCTTCAGATCTCAGCTCAAGCATCACTTCCTGAGCAGCCAGGTGAGGTCAGATCCATTTTACTCTCCCATTGATCTTTTCACAGCTGTGATTTGATTCATGTCTTTCTCCCCCACTGGCCTGTGGATTCCCTGAATCCACACTGTCCATCGTTGTACCCTAGCCCCACCACACAGCTGGGTCCCCTCACTCTCGTGTGACTGTACAGAGAGGAGCAGGTAGAGATGGTGTGACATGCAAGGGGCTAGTGAGAGTTGTTCAGGCCTCTCTTTCCTTGGAGCCTAGGGCCAGGCTGGAGAAGGAGAAGGACCGGGCCAGGGTGACAGGAGGGAGCTCTGGGGAGGTGGCCCAGGACACACAGAGAGAGCGGCGTGTCTTCCAGCTGCACATGTGTGAGGTAAGGGGTGCCCCAGGGTGAAGGAGGGGTGGGGCGTGTCTTCCTGCCTGCATCCCTGAGCCCTCTGGGGCCCAGTCACAGGCTCAGCCCAGGTCCTCACCAGATGGTGCTTGAGATGTCACCAAAGTTGGGTCATGGCCAAAAGAATTAGCCTGGGATGGGGCCAGCAGCCCCTTGTCCCCAGGATTCAGCTTCAGCTCACATCACACACCTTGCCCTGCCCTCTCCCCAGTATCTGCTGAAAGCGGGAGAGAGCCAGATGAAGCAAGGTCCCGATTTCCTGCAGAGCCTCATCAAGTTCTTCCACGCCCAGCACAAGTAGGTATCTCCCCATATCCCACCCCCGCCCCCACAGCCCCTTGCCCCTGAACCCTTTAGGCAATCCAGAACAAGTCCGTCCCCAGGGTTTGACAGACCCTCAAGGACTCTGTGTGTGTCTAGATCTCATTGGTAGTGCTTTTTCCAGCTGGTATTTATTGAATGCTCACCATGCATCAGGCACTAAATACTTTACACGTACGCCTATGAGCAGCTACTGACATTATCCCCATTTTACGTATGAGAAAACTGAGGCTCGGATTTGCTAAGATCACAGCTAGTAAGTAGGATCTGGACACAGACACTGACTCCAGAGTCCCTGTTCTTGACCGTCACACTATACCACCCCCAGGTGTCCCGGGGTCCCTAGAGCACCTTCTCCCACACCTCTCGCTTCACTTCTCATTTTTATCTCTCTCTGGCCCCTTGTTTGGCTTCACAACTCTTAGCTTTTTCCAAGACGGCTGGAAGGCTGCTCAGAGCCTGTCCCCCTTCATCGAGAAGCTGGCAGCCTCCGTACATGCAGTAAGTTGGGCCTCACTTCTGGGCACGTGGTCAAGTCCCCTGTCCTTCCAGGAGAATCTGGTTGTGGAAGAGCTGGCTCCTGCCCAGAGAATAAGGCTACTGCCCTGCTGCTCTGGGTCTGGGCTCTGTACCTGGCACATCTGCTAGCTGCTGATGGGGTCCTGCCCCTTGTCCCATAGCTGCGTCAAGCCCAGGAAGAGGAGCTACAGAAGCTGACCCAGCTCCGGGACTCCCTCCGAGGGACACTGCAGCTTGACAGCAGAGAGGTCAGGCCCTGAATCATCCCCAAACAATGCCCACCCTCAAGGCCCACCTTGAGGGGAGGGAGAGAAGGAAAATTCCACGGGTTCCCCCTATAAGTCTCCCTGAATGAGACCCCTGCAGAATGGGGCTCTTCCCACCCAGATGCCCTGAGGTCTCCTTTGCTTGTCTGAGGAACAGGAGACTCTGAGCCGGAAGAACTCGGGAAGTGGCTACAGCATCCACCAGCACCAAGGCAAAAAGCAGTTTGGGACAGAGAAGGTGGGCTTTCTGTACAAGAAAAGTGATGGGTAAGTGACTAAGAGAGCTCAAGTAACTTGCCCAAAGCCACACAGCCAATAAATGATAGGGCTGGGGGGAGCTGCCCAAAAGGATTGTTCTTATCATTTGTGTAGACCCTGAGGGTTCCGGGACCCTCCACTCTGGCAGTGCAAAATCATCAGAATCCCAGGCACATAACTTCTGCTAAAAATTGCTGGTTGCTTAAAGAAGAATAACAGCAGCAGTGAACAGTTTTTGAGCACTTATGCCATAGACAGTCTCCATGTCCTCACTCTTAGCCTCTACAATGTACGGAATGTGCCCGGAAATGAAAGCGTTGACTGTGCCTTGCTCCCTGGTTTAAAAAAATCAGTCTGTGAAAGGCCTTTGTGGGATCTGTTTAATTTTATTTTTGACTTACTAATCAGTTTTTATCAGATAATAACAACTTTGTTCAACCAATTAATATTTACCTCTTACAGGAAAAGTGTTAAGTAGCTTTGATCCTGGATTTTCTAATTTTATTTCGGGAGTGTCAATATTTATCTTGCTTTGTCTTTAACCATGATTCATCTGTTGCATCTGTCCTTCCTCTCAGACTAGGAGATCCCTATGGTTCGAAGCTGTGTCTCCTCCATCAGACTAGGAGCTCTCAGAGGGCCAAGGTCACATGGTCCCATTTAGAATAAAGTTTCCCAGAGAGTGGGGCTGTGTTTCCTCTCTCTGACTGGGAGCTTCCTAAGGGCAGGGCTGTGTCCCTTCCAGCCTAGGGAGCCCAGGAAGTGAGGGATGTCTAAGTCAGGGGATGGAAGAGGTGAAGAAGTGGGGCCGGAGACCTGGTCCAGGACTATTTGCTGATACAGGGGAATCAGGTGTGAGCCTTGGTGACTCTTTCTATCCTTCTGGGCCCTAGAATTCGAAGAGTCTGGCAGAAAAGGAAGTGTGGAGTCAAGTATGGCTGCCTGACCATTTCACACAGCACGGTGAGGCCTGGAGGGGTGTGGGGCTCAAGGCATGATGGGTCCTCTCTCCTGGTGTTCAGAGCAGACAGATGTCAAACCTTCCCTCTAAGACTGACCCCTAATCTGGCTCCAGGGAGCTGGAGATGAAACCCTATGGGAGGACGGATTGGACCCAAAGCCCCCAAGCTGGTGTTAGTCCACACTCCACATCCTTGAGGTGCTGGGAGACGGGAGACATAAACTAGAACATGGTGATTATGCCCATTTAACAGACTGGAAGACAGAGGCCTAAGAGTTTGGGAGGCCTAGAGAGTAACCTGTACAGCCTTTATCCCCAACTTCCCACAGATAAACCGGCCCCCAGTGAAGCTCACCTTGCTGACATGCCAAGTGAGGCCAAACCCTGAGGAGAAAAAGTGCTTCGACCTGGTGACCCGTGAGTCATCCCTGCCCCCTCCTCCGCATCTGCCCAGGGCTTCTCTAAGAGACCTGTCAGCTCCTGAGAGGCTCCAAATAGGGGCCTGTGTCCAATTCTGCACATGTTTATCAAATAGCTGCTTTTGCAGGCATAAGACTCCTTAATTAAGCTCTGGACACTCTTTTTAGAGGCTTCACCTCACATCCCACATTAAATATTATCATTTCAGTAAAACATATTTAAATGGATTTCAGTAACTTGGCTTTCAAAATTATTATTACTTTAAAATGTTCTGTTTTCATCTTTTGGAGCCTTTGGTGACATGGGGGCCAGCACAGGCTGAGAATGACCTAGATCTGGTCCTCAGGGAGCTTTGTCTGGCAGGGGTGTGATGGGGGGACCCAAGACTGCAAATGATGGGGTGTGTCCAGAAAAGAGGTGCAGATATAGCACCATCAGAGACTAGAGAGAGGGAAGGCCTGCCCTGCTGTGGGGAATTGGGAAAGGCTGCTTGGAGAAGAGAGCATTGGAGTTCGGCTTCGAAAGACACAGAACATAGAGTTTGGGGGCAGAGAGGGGGACGTTTCAGGAGACAGGGTTGGCGTGATGAAAGGCATGCAACCAGGAGAGTGGGTCCACCACTTTGGGCAGGGTACAGGGTTCACATAGGGGTAGTGGGAGATGAGGCCTGGGAATGCCTCTCAAACCTTTGGACCTTATTTCCTGGCACTAGAGAACCACGGGAGGTCTTGGAGCAAGGGAGTGGTGTGATTGGAGCAGAACCTAGGCCCAATAATCTGGCAGCTGGTACAGGCTCAGGGAGGAGGGGGAAGAGGTGGGGAGCAGGAAGACCAGAAGGGAGGCTGTGGGGCTGAGTAGGGTGATGGCCATAGGTTCAGGGATACCCTGCCTCTGAGCTGAATGGGGTCCTGTGCCCTGGGAGACCTCGCCTGACCCTGGAACCTGGGCTTCACACAGAGGACCTTCTTGGGATCCTACTTTAGAGGTGACATCTGAGAAACTGCCCCCTCTGCTGGCCACTGTCATTACCCTCACACTCCCAGCTTAGCAGAGCCTGGCCCCACAGGGAAAAAAGCTCCGTCTGGACCCAGCGGTTTGGGTGAGGGCTTGTGAGGGCTTCCCAGGCCCAGAGAAGGAAGGCCAGCAGGATTTCGTGTGCCAGACATCCCCTCCTCTCCCCACAGACAATAGGACATACCACTTCCAGGCGGAGGACGAACATGAATGTGAGGCGTGAGTGTCCCCCCACGTCCAGCCTAGGGGTGGGGGCAAGGGAGCAGGGCCCCACCACTGCGAGTGTCATCCCCATGGCACCCTGCACACTCTGCAGGTGGGTGTCGGTGCTGCAGAACAGCAAGGACGAAGCCTTGAGCAGTGCCTTCCTGGAGGAGTCCAGCTGCGGCCCTGGTCCCTGGGGGGGCGCAGGGCTGGATGGGGAGCCCCAGGACCTCACCAAGCTGCTCATCGCCGAGGTGAAGAGCAGGCCCGGGAACGGCCAGTGCTGCGACTGTGGGGCTACAGGTGGGGCAGGGCGAGGAGGGGAGTGGAAGCGGAGGGGAGGGGCCCACGCCTCCAGGCACGAGCTGCTTTACTTCGCAGACCCCACCTGGCTCAGCACCAACCTGGGCGTGCTCACCTGCATCCAGTGCTCCGGTGTCCACCGCGAGCTGGGCGTGCGCTTCTCACGCATGCAGTCCCTCACCTTGGATCTGCTGGGCCCCTCCGAGTTGCTGGTGAGGGCGGGGCGGGGCCGGAGGGGTTTGGGGGCGTGGTCTGATTAGGGGGCGGGGCTTGGGCGACTGACTCAGCCCGAGCTTGTGGATCTGGTGGAACTGGGCCAAGGTGGAGCAGGATCCAGACAGTCAGAAAGAGGATGGCCAGAGGCGGGGTCTGGAGCGGGAGAGAGGCTGAGGGGCGGGGCCTCTGGAGGCTCAGTCCTCCAGGGGGCGCTGTCCTAACCATCAGGTCTTACCCCCACCACTTTCCCGCAACCCTCAGCTGGCCTTGAACATTGGAAACACTCGCTTCAATGAGGTCATGGAGGCCCAGCTGCCCGCGCACGGCAGCCCTAAACCCTCAGCTGAGAGTGACATGTAAGGAGATTCTCAGATGGGGGGAACCTGGCTGAGGGATTTGGCTTCCTCAGCTCCCAGGGAGAAGTCTGGGGAAAAGGAGATCCGTTATCTCCTGTGGGATGGTTTCAAAGGTCAGCAGGGTGGAAATGGTCCTTGCTCTGACATCCTCTGGTTATTTTTGGCAGGAACGCCCGCAAGGACTATATCGTGGCCAAGTATGTGGAACACAGATTTGCGCGGCGATCCACCCCCGAGCCTCAGAAACTCTGGACGGCCATTTGCAACCGAGACCTCCTGTCTGTACTGGAGGCCTTTGCTAATGGGCAGGACTTTGGACAGCCACTGCCAGGGCCTGAGGGACAGGTGAGAACCCTCTTCAAGGGCCACTCATAACCCAGTCACACTTAGCACTCCCTTGTCCTCCTCCAGGACCGGCTGTTACTTCCTTCTGCCTCACCTCTGACATCTACTCAAATCCCACCCATCAGAGGGGTAAATGGGGAGAGAGCACAACTTCACTCAGGCAATCCTGAGCCAAAATCCTGGTTCTGTCTTTTCTTAGCTGTGTGATCCTGAGCAGGTTACTTAACTTCTCTGAATCATTTTTCTCATCTGTAAAACAGGTTAATGATAGCACCCACAGGGTTGAAGTGAGAATTAAGTCATGTATAAAAGGGCCTGGTGCACAATATGTGTGCAATAAATGATAGAATCTTTTTTTCCTTGAATAGCCTTAGAAATGGGTAAGGGTGGGTCAGATCAGAGCAGGGAAGGCCATTGCATTGGTGATTCTAGTAACAAACATCACATAGGGAAAGGGGGAAAGGATATCAGAGACATTTGAAAGATTAAATTGACATGAGTTGCTGACTGATTGGACATCAAAAATTGGATACCATGTCCTTGAGCTGTCTATCTGATATCTTTGTGGGGCTGTCCAGTGGGCATGGTGGGTGCAGCACTTAGGTAAGCTAAGAATTTGGAGCAGCCTACACACCAGTATAGCTGAAAGCTTGAGGTTATTTGTGGTCTGGGACGGGGCAGTGAGAGAGAGGAGTGGAGGAGTCCAGGGCCAAGAACCAAGTTTGGGAAACACCTTCTACTGAGGGAAGAGGAGGCAGAACCACTGAAGGAAGCAGTGATGGAAGGGTCTTCCCCCCTCCTCCCAAATGTGAGGGTCCGTGTTCAGTCTCCTCTCTCAGAAGTTCTGGCAGCTTCATATCTGGAGGTGCTAGGGTCAGCAAGAGTTCAAGAGGGTAATATTGGGTGGGGAGCAGGTGAACTAGGGGAAACTCAGAGGTGTGGACGTGTGTTCAGGCACCTGGAGAGCTCGCCCTGCACTTGGCTGTCAGAGTCGCCAACCAGGCCTCCCTGCCCCTGGTGGATTTCATCATCCAAAATAGGTGAGAGCCTGCCTGCCCGTCTGCCCATCTCCTCACGCTCCCCTTTCCCTCCTCTTCTCCCCAGCTCCTCCCTCCTTTCCTCTCCCTCTTTCCTCCCTTACTTTGACCCCCTCACCTGTCTGTTCCCTTCCTTCCTCCCTGCCCCTCCCCACCCTTCACCCAGTGGTCACCTGGATGCCAAGGCTGCTGACGGGAACAGTGCCCTGCACTGCGCTGCTCTCTACAACCAACCCGACTGCCTCAAGCTGCTGCTGAAAGGGAGAGCCTCGCTTGGCACAGGTAGGGCTCCAGCATCTCCACCATCAGACTCTCATTCCTCTCTACCCTTCATGGGGGACTTCCTGCCTTATTCCTGCACTGATAACAAACTCGGACTTTGCAGACAGATGGGTTCTAATCCTGGCTCACTTCTGACCACCTCTGTGACTTTAGGGTTTGTACATTCATCTCTTGAACCTCAGCTTCTTCATCTATAAAATGGGAATAATACCACTGACCAAGTAGACCTGCTAAAAGGATAAAATGAAATAACGTTTCTGAAAGTACCTAGTCAAATAAACATTAACTGAATCTGAATAATAGTGGTTGTATTAGCTGCCATTTACTATTCAACCTGTACCTGGTAATGTGCCAAGTGCTCTATGTATAGTTAACTCATTCAGTCTTCACAACAATCCTCACAATGAGTTACAAGTATCATACTCATTTCATAAGGCCCAGAGAGGTTAAGTCACTTATCCAAGGTCACACAGCCAGAAGTAGCAGAGCCAGGATTCAAACCCAGACAATCTTGATTTCAAAGGCTCATCTTAACCTCTGAGCTATAATGCCTCTTTGACCCTGACCATGACCCCTGACTTTACCCCTCACAGTGAACGAGGCAGGAGAGACAGCTCTGGACATAGCCAGGAAGAAGCAGCACAAGGAGTGTGAGGAGCTGGTGAGGTCTAGGGAAGGAGAGGCAGCCCTTGACCCTTTCTCTCTCTCCGCTGAGCCCCTGACCCTCTGAACTGCCAAAGCTTTGTTTTTGGCAGCTGGAGCAGGCCCAGGCTGGGACCCTCACCTTCCCTCTGCACGTGGACTACCCCTGGGGAGTCTCCACTGAGCCTGGCTCTGACAGTGAGGAGGATGAGGAAGAGAAGGTATGTCTCAGCCCTTGTCTCTCAGGCCTCCAGACAGCAGAAGGAAAGAGCCAGATGGGACCTGATGTGGGGAGAAGCGGGGCTAAGCTAGAGGAACCAAGGCTGTCCTCCTTCCCACCCTTTTGCCCCAGCAGCGCTGCCCTCTGAAGCCCCCAACCCAGGTCCGCTGGGCCAGTGGGAGGCTGGACATCAGCAACAAGACCTATGAGACCATCACCAGCCTGGGATCAGCTGTCCCTAAGAACCAGAGTGAGGATTGCCCCCCACCTTTGCCGGTCAAAAACCCTTCTCGGACCATGGCACAAGGGCGTGCAGGACATGCCAGTGGAGGTATGGTTGGCTGCCAAGAAAAATGCTTCTCATACCATTCATTGAGGGCCTACTGTGTGCTGGGGCACTGAACTAAGAATGCTTTGTTAGTCCGTATCATCCTCACTGCCACCTGTCAGATAGGGGTTCTCATCTCCCCCTAACAGGTAAAGGAAGAGATGTTAAGTAATATACCCAAGATCCCACAGCTAATAAGTCCCTGATGTGGGCTTCAAAACCAGGTCTGTCTTATCCCAAATCCCTCAATGCTTCACTTAAATAAAAAGAGAGAGAAGCATTTATTGAGCATTCACTGTGTCTTGAGTCCCTTGGGGCCTACTGAGACACAGTCTAGTAGGGGAGATAAAAACTGGAATGTAATTCATTGTAATATAAGACACAGTGTGATATAGAACATAAATCCCAAATGGACAGAAGCAAGTTTTGTTGACTGCTGTTTCTCTAGCACCTATCACAGTGCCTGGCTGCTGTCAAAAACTATTTGTTGAGTGAATAAATAAGCTTGTTCTGGGAACTCAGGAGAGAGAAGGAGCCTATCCTGTTGGATTGATGGGAAGGCTTCTCCATGGGGGTAGCATCAGAGCTGAGCCTGAGGGATGAGCAGGAGAGTTCAGATCAAGGAGAGGGTGAGAGCAGAAGTGAAACCATGAGTCAGTGTGGCCCTGGCCATCATGAATGAATGGGGTGAGCAATGAGACTGAAGCATGATGGGGAAGAGTTGAAGCAAAGTGCTGGAAAGGGAGATGGGGAGAGGGGAGTTGGGAGAGAACCATGATACATCCCAGAGGCCAAAAACTGCTTTGAAATTGAGCACGGAGTAAGTGATAAAGACGGGCTTTATCACTTCTGATTTCAGATCGTTCTGAAGTTCCCAGCCTGAGCTCGGAGTCCCCTGGGGCCTCTGAGAGCCTGGGCAGTCCAGCCTCCTCCTCCTCCAGCCTCACAAGCCCGGCAGAATCTGGAGGTCCCAACCAAACCCTACCCAGCTCTGAAGAGGGCCTCTGGGAGCCCCCGGGCCCCTCCCGACCCAGTCTGACATCTGGAACCACCCCTGCAGAGATGTATCCCCCTGTCAGGTTCAGGTTGGTGAGCTGGGCAACCTGGGCAAGTCTCCTGACCTCTCTGAGCCTCCATTTACTTCTCCATCTCTACACAGCACCTGCCTAAAGATTGGAATACCTTCCAGCCCCTAAGCCCATGACTGATACAGAAATGCTGGACCTTAAGTGGAGGGTGATTGGACCCTTCCCCCCTTCACACACCTGCTCCCGAGTCTGGCCTGGAGAGCTGGGGAGAAGTCTGGGGCTCAGACTGCTGAAGATAGAGTATCGAAGGCCCTGTCTGTGTGGCTTGTTCAGGGGGCTCACAGTGGGGTCTTCTCTCTGACCCCACCTCTAACCCAGGCTCCAATTCTCCCTTCCTTGTAAACCCTTTCAGTTAGGAGTTCTGGAGTAGACATGGGGAAATTTCCAGAGCCCTCCAGAGGTCAATTTCAGGCTTCTGGGGCCTGAGATAGACACTGCCTCGGGGCCTCGTGGACTCACTACCCACCCATCCTAACCCCCCCAGCCTTGCTCTATGTCTGAGCCCTTTCCTCCGACTCTAAGGGGCTCTCTGGACACAAGGGTCACATTGGCCTTTCCCTGCCTTCCAGCTCTGAGAGCACTCGCTCCTATCGGCGGGGGGCCCGCAGCCTGGAAGACTGTCCTTCAGCCAAGCAGCCTCTACCCTGAAGGAACATGCCGGTAGGACTCCGGGACTGTGGTTTGAGGGGCGGTGACAGGGTACCTGAGAGGCAGAGTTGATCAAGAGTAGGCATATTACAACTGGGTATCCATCACCCAGCATTTAGTTGATGCCTGTTGTTGAGACATGTGATAATTCGAACCTGGGCTCTGGAATGTGAAGGTCTTGGAAAAGTGGCTTCATTTCTTCAGGCCTCAGTTTCATTATCTGTAAAATAGAGATAATTTCATCTACCCTCAATAGGACAGTTTGAAACTGAGATAAACAGCTGCTATATAATAGGTGCTTAGGAAATGTCAATTTTCCTCCTTGTCTCCCCAGGGTGGCTTCACTGAAGGAGATGGCTCAAGGACTGGGGTTCTCTCGACAAGTTCTGTGCAGCTTTTGCAAGAGTAGCTCCTTGCTGGCCCTTGCGTGCCTAAACCACCCAGATGCAGAGCCCAGCGTTCAGAGCTCATCAGACCAGGGCTGTGTTTCTTCCATCAGTCTGGGGAGCTCCAGCCTGCCTTCATCATTCTGCAGACCAGGGATTCTGCCAGACTAGGGACTGCCTTCTCAGCCATTCATTAGCCTTATATTCTTTGACTGAGCTCCAGCTCTTTGTCCATTCCTGTGCTAGGCATTACACACGCCACAGGAATAAGACAAGGGTCCTGCAGATGTGGTCTCTTTCTGGGCAGCTGGTCCCAAGAATTAGGCTTGGAAATGGGCAGGGCTAGATTCCAGAGGATGGTTCTGGGATCAGGGGCAGAATGACAATCAGTTGGCTTACACCTGAGTAACACTGCACTTGTGTCCTGCCCATATCCATTCTGGTTGGTCAGTGCCCATGCTGTACTGGCTGTTAAATAAATATTCTGATTATCACTCCTTTTGAGGGACAGCACAGCCTTGTGGGGGACCTCTGCTAGATTCCCCAGCCAGGAAGTAGAGTAGAGCTCACCCCTATTTGCCTGCTCTCATTGATTTAGCAAGAAGGAAAAGAATGGTCTGGAAGGATTGATCCATACTTCTCTCCTCTTTCTCTTGGTCAACTCAGGAGCCTTCCAGTCTTAGGGGAGGAAAGGGCCAAGAAAGGAGAGGGATAGAAGTGGGAGAGCAGAAACTTACAGATTCTGCTTCCTAGTGCCAGAAAACCCACCATTGCTTTCAGCCCCATATTGGAAAACAGATACACCTAAGCCATCATCAATCTCTAACACATCAGCTTTATGGGCACTGGGCGCTGAGCCCTGGCAGGGATGGACCAGGACAAACAGGGAAGCCAAAGGATGCCAATGGCCAGTGCAGCAGCCTGGCCTCCCTGAGAGATCTGACAGGTCTGTGCTCCCACAAGAGCAGTGTTGTTTTCAGAGCCCCTGGTGTCTGGTTTTGTTCATCTCAGACTTATTATTTCACTCATCTCTAATAAAAGATTTTTTGATAAATTCCTGTGGCTTCATTTCTGTGCTCTGAAGAGCCACAGGGAAGGGGGTTTTAGGGCTTGGAATTCTGTCTCTGG
Organism: Camelus ferus; assembly: GCF_009834535.1. NCBI lineage: Eukaryota > Metazoa > Chordata > Mammalia > Artiodactyla > Camelidae > Camelus > Camelus ferus. The sequence continues at coordinate 16,187,091 of NC_045708.1, read as the reverse complement.
ACCTGGTAAGGGGGACAGCCTAGTGCAGAGCAGTGTTTTGCAACCAGGGGTGATTTTGCCCCAGGAGACATTTGGCAAGACAGAAATATTTATTGTCCCCAACTGGAAGGCGCTGCTGGCATCTAGTGGCTAGAATTCAGGGATGCTGCTAAACATCCTACCATACACAGGCCACCCCCACCCCCAAAAAAGCGAATTGTCCAGTCCAAAATATCCGTAGTGTCAAGGCTGGGAAACCCTGGTGTAAGGAAAGAGCACTGGACTAGGAGTCTGGAGACCTGCAGTTTGGCTCTGCCGCAGTCTCTGCTTCAGTTTTATCTCCCGAGACAAGGGTTTGGGGAAAGTTACTTATTTGTGAGGTGATCTCAGGAAGCATAATGAAGGAGTAAGGAACTGAAACAGAAGGTCAAAAAGCAGTAAAGAGTATATTAATGAGGGGGTGCCACCGTGAGCAACAAAGGTATATTGAGTTGGAGACCTTTGAGAGACTATATTGGGTAGAACATGCCTTCAACTCGTCCCATCAAGAGTGAAGAAAGTGGTGTATTTATCACCAACTCTGGTCTCTCAGTGGTTCAAGGATCCTTTCTGGGGGTGTTATTTCCTAATTCTTAACTTCCAGCCTGCCCTGAAGCCTGCAGTCAGATGCAGGGAGCTGTTGGAGGCATGTCCAGCCATGGCCTGCTGGTGACCTCCAGGTGGACAGGTAGGCGGAGAGGATAATAGTGGATCCCGACCATGTCTGATATGGTTGAGCAGTGCAACTCTGGGCCTTACTGGGACTCAGGCTTCCAGTCTGTTCAAGGAAGGGATTGAACCCCATGTTTTCTTAGGATCTCTCAAGCCCCGATGAAGTATTGTCTTCTTTGGACGTCACACAACTCGGTGGGAACTGGGTGGAAGTTTGAGGAAAATCAAAGCTGCTTTTTTTTATAAGGCAATCCTAAGTAATTGCAGACAGCTGTCCCTTCAACCCAGAGGGGTTTGCCTGGGGGGTTGGCTGAGAGGTTTTAGACTAACCTAAAAGTGGCCTACAGTGCTTTGCGTGGTTAGGCCCCACCCACCTCTGACTTTCTGCCTCTCCCCTCCCCACACTCCTCTTACTTCTGTGCTGTAGACACACCAATTTTTTGGTTCTTTCAACCCTGACACACCAAGCACCCTCCCTTCCCTAAGCTCTGCACATTCGGAACTCCAGGAGGACTGTTTTTTCCCTCTCAGGATGCTCAAGGCTAAAACTGCTTGGCACATACTAGGTGCTCAATAAATACATGAATGAATGAATGTTTCTTCTTCTCTTATGTTAACTTTCCTCCTCCTCCCCTCAACTCCTACTCAGCACTTCTGCCTAAAGTTTAAACTTCATTTCTTCAGACATGACACCCCGACTGGTACAGGTCCCCTCAAATATGTCCATAAGGTATCCCCCACTTCTTCCTGACCCTCACCTCAGTTATGATAATGTAGAACTGATGATGTCTACATTTGTTTAAGCTTTTTCTTACCCACAGACTAAGTTTCAAGCTTTCTGGGACTGGGTCTGTCTTGCTCGTTGCTTGGACATTCAATACATATTTGTTGAATAAATGAAAAACTCACTCCTTCCTACTTTGGTCCCAGGTCACACAGCAGCAGTTAGAAGTGTTAGTCAAAATTTTAGAAATGGAGACCTGATTGGAGAGAAACGGTGTTTATTTGGGAGTTGTTAGCCCTGCAGCCTGAGAGACACAGATTCAAGAAGCATTTGAATTTTTTGTTCTGCGTGACTACAAAATGGAGGAGGCCTATAAAGACAAAAACCACAAGGTTACAGTTAGTTACAGGAACTCTTTGTTATCAAGAATTATAAATTTCTTGTGTTTTTAATTTTTTTTCTTTTTGAGGGGGAGGTCATTAGGTTTCTTTCCATTTTTCTTTCATGGAGGTCCTGGCTAAGCAGGCATCCTACCACTGAGCTATACCCTCCCCCTAGGAGCTGGCAAGAAGTAAGGTGCTTATTAAGCAAGGATCAGTCGGGGTCTGAAATGGTTACACAGTTACACGGGGAGAACTTGAGACCATAAGGTTTGCAGCTGGCAGGTGTTGTTCTGAGTACTCTTGGTAGTGTCCTTGGGTCTCGTACAGTTCAAAGAAAGTTCAGGTTATCAGTGGTGCAGAGATGTGTCTGAGACCAGATCCTCAATGGCCACCCGACTTCATTTTTGTATGCTTGAACTGTGATCATTCCATTTTAATTTCAGTTTGTCATCAGAAACCAGACAAGTACATTCTGTGACCAGGGATTGGGGTTCTCTAAAGTTCTCTCCCAGAAGTCTGGAGATTTCATTGAACACCCCAACCTACAGCTCCCTACCCTGCACACACTGTGGACCACTTTTCATGCATCCACTCCAGGCCCATAAGTAGCCTCTCCCTCCCCACACATAGATTATTTTCTGTCAATTAAGCTCACTTGTTTAGGAAGGGATCTGGGTCTGCTGGGAACACTTGAAAGGTCCTTCCACAGGAACACAGTTGTGTGCACAGCTGTGGGGGCACTGTTCCGTCTCCTCCCTTCCAGACCCAATCCCACTGGGGAGGCAGTGTTCTGACCCTGAATAAATAAAGAGCATCCATGCACTTGGATCCATATTTTTTGAAGTTTGGTGCACTTAAGAATCTCCCAAGCTCTCACTATTCAGAGTGCAGGCGTGGGACCAGCAGCACCAGTAGCACTCAGGGAGCTTGTTGGAAATGCAAAACCTTGTTGTAACAAACCAAATTGACGGCTACAGTGGGCCTAGATACACGCGTGTGCACAGGCTGTGTGCACAAATGAGTGAGCACAGGTTAGGATAGAGTTGGATTTAATGATCATGCAAAAATAATATAATTCGAGTGCACCAAATTGCCTCCACTTGGACACAGGCACGCTTTGGGCGGCAATGGTGCAGAGACACGGGAGCCCAGGACTCTTGTGTCCCGGGACGACAGCCACCCCACTCGCTAGAGCCTTCCTTCCCAAACCTCCCTTCAGCTCCTGGCCCCCCCAGGACCAGCCTGAGGCGCAGGGCCCGCTGTCCCAGTCTGTCCCTCTCAGGAGGCCCGACTGGCGAGCGCGGGCAATCTTTGCCCGGGCGAGTCCTTGAAGTCTATATTTAGTGCACGCCACCCCTCCCCCACTGTCGGGAGGCGGGCGGCCGAGGTGGGGTGGGGGAGAGCCCCGCCCCCGCCGGCCGTGCGTGTCGGGTGTGTTTGGGCCCGCGCGGGTGGCGCACCCGCCGCCTTTGCGCCTCCCACCCCTGAAGTCTGGCTGCGGCCCCTGCGACCCGCGCCCCGCTGGGCGTCGCGGGCCGACATGGGCCAAGAAGAGGAGCTCCTGAGGATCGCCAAGAAGCTGGAGAAGATGGTGGCCAGAAAGAACACGGTGAGGCTGCAGAGTTCGGGCCACAGCCCCCGGGAGGCACGGCGCGTGCGAGCCGGGAGTCCCGGGGGCGCGTGCTGGCTGGGCGCCCGGGAGGCGCGTGCGGGACTCAGGGACCCGAGGGAGGCGCGGCCGGGGCTGGACTGAGCGCCCCTTGGGGACTGCTGGCACCTCGAAGTCTGCGAGTGTGCTTGGCCCGGGGCACCGGGGGTGTCGTGCGGGCCCCGAAGACCGAGCTTGTGCACGTCGGTCTGGATGTGCAGAGTTGGGGCCCCTGGGGAGCTTGTGCAGGGCGCGGGAAAGAGAGTGAAAAGACCGGGACCTGGAAAAGGACTTTCGGAGCCCCGGGACACGGCGTGTGCAAAGCCAGGGGGAGCGACGGCGACTGCGGGAACGGGTTGGGATGGTGGGGGACAAAATCCTGGGTGGCCCAGGAAGGGGCAAAGAAAGTTGAGCTGAACTTGAGCTGAGCCGCATCTGCCCCGCAGCCCAAGAGAGGATCTGGTGTAGAAAAGCGAAGGGCCTCGGATCCCGCAACCCCACAACTTGAGGCTCCAGGAGCTGTTCTGTTTGCAACTCTCCCTTTCCTTGGCCGCGGGGTGGGGCCGGGGCGGGCGGGAGCCGAACAGGTGTCGGGCAGCCGCTGCGCCCACGGGGCCCGCGGGGCGGGGGAAGACGGGCCGGCTGGAGGCCTGGGCTGGGGGCAGGGGAAGCTGGGGGGAGAGCGGGACCCAGAGGTTGAGGGGAATCAGGCCTGGCGGCCGTACCTGTGGGTGCCTGAGTGCTCAGTGCCAGGAGTCCTCAAGCGCGGGCTGACTTGAAGTTAATATTTGATCCTCCCCGTGATCTTTGCCTCAAGCTAGCTGCAGCCCAGTTGCCTAGCCAGCAAACTTGGCCTTGGGACAGGGAGGGCCAGGGCTCACCAGGAGAGGGAAGAAAAGGGAGGCTAGTCCAGCGGTCATGCCCCCCTACTTCACTCTGTCCTAGGGCTCTCCTCCTCCCACCATCCATAACCACGTCCTGGAGCAAGACCTGCGTTTCCAGCATATTTTGTAATCCTAGGAGCTTGGAAAAACGATGGACCCTAAGGGTGGGAGGAGGGAGGGTTGCTGGATCCATGGAATGTCAGGGAGCCCCAGAGTAGACATGGGCAGTAATGAGTTGGTGCCCATATAAAGACCAGAGCCTGTTTCTTCACCTGTAAGAAGATGAGATTACCTTCTTCCTGGGAAGGAGTGTCACTGGATTTTTGTCTCTGCTGGTAGTGGTGAGGGTGGAAAAGATGTGAAGCCCTTAGGAAGACTTGGACTGGTGCTTGGGAAGGGTTAGAGAGTGACATCTGCTTTTGCACAATCAGAGGAAACACAGAAACCTGCAGTGTTGGGAGCCCCGGTCCCGGGATGCTCCAATGTCAGTGAAACTGAGCCTCAAGTCATCGGGAGCATTTTCCCAACTGGGGGGCAGCAGAGCCCAGCCCAGGTCTCCTGAACCAGATTCCACCTCAGGTTATCCCAGGCCTGCCCCTTAGTGGCCCCAGATTTGGACCAGAAGATTCTGGGCCTCTGGGTGAGAGTCGGGGAGGGGTGGAGGGATAGGGAAGCTTAGGAGACCTGGTTTAGGAGAAAGGCAGCTTGACTGAGGAGGAAGGGACATGCCCTGGCCTCCCCTCACTCCTTTTTTGGACCTAGACCCACCACTCTACTTTCCCTCTCTGGCCTCGATTTCCTCTTCTGTGAAATGGGAAGAAGAAATGGTCTCCCTTGTCAAGGGTTCCTGTGGAAGTACCCAGAGCTCTCTCCAGGAAAAATGCAAGTCTGGCCACAGGGTCCCTGTAGCAAGGAGCCAGTCTGCAGCCACGTCTGCGCCTGGGTTCTTGGCAGCATCTGGGTGGGCACAGAACTCTGGGCATGTGACAGAGAAAGGTGGGGCCTGCTCTGGGAGCGACAGTGGACCCGCCCAGTGGTGGTTTGGGAGAGGAGGGCACACTTCCTGTAGTAAGACGGATCTTCCACGTTGCAGCTCAGGCCCGGAGTTTACTGCCAGCTCCTGAAATCCCAGCAACTTAGGGCTTTTGTCAGATGCTGTGAGCATGCACCAACTGTAATAGCTTCAAACAGCCTAACACCAGGAGTCACAGCTACACATGCACGTAATCACATATAACAAACATAACTACATACATGCAGCCACACACAATATTGCTAAACAAGCAACAATGAACATAACTGCGTGTGATGTGTCACTGACCCTGACATGACTGACACACTGACCATTATATTTGTAGAAAGATACACAAAGACAACTACACACATGCCTACACAAGTGCATGCACACAATCAGCTACACCCAGACATGCAAAGCTACAAACTTAGCGAACAGCCGCACTTACATGTTCAGACATAACTCAGGCATCATCCCACAAAGACAGATAAACACATCAGCTCCCACTGGACCAGAGATCCTGCTGGCTGCGTATGCCATATGCACATGTGGAGAGACACACCTGGCAACATTTGCACAACTTTGTGAGCCCAGCTACAACTGGGGCTCATGGCTCTTCTCCACCATGACCCAGTTATACAGTGTGACACACGGAGACTCATGCCCAGTGGTGAGCTGGAACTGGCTTAAACCCAATTGTTGAACTTTCAGGAATTTTGCAAGCCAGTTATTAAGTACAGCCATTGTTTTTAACATTAAATTATATGCTTACAATTAAATAAATTATGTTAAAAACAAAGGTCATATAAGAACTCCAAAGTCATTACTTCCTTATTATTTTATTACATTTTACTGTCATCTGTGGTCTGGAGGTTATTTAATTCTGTTATATCAATATGGTGGAAGTACTGAGCAGTGGTCTCATGTCACACATCTCTTCCCAATACCTCCTTCAGTGCAGTGGCAGCATCTCGGTAGCTTGACATTAGGAAATTGGCAAACACTACAGACGAATTTCTTCCTTTGAGAGCTTGTTGCTTAACACTGACCAACATACCAGTGTACTTGTTCGTGCTGAAATTTCCATGATTGTACACATTCAGACAGATCTATGTCCATACCTACCTACACGGTTGTATAGTGGTTCGAACCTGAAAGGCCTGAGTAAGAATCCCAGGTCAGTTCCTTGTAACTTTGGGCAAATTCACCTCTGTGTCTTGGATTTCTCTTCTGTGAAAATGGGAATAGTAATAAGACCTACCTCATAGGGTCATTGCAAGATTTAAGGGAGATAATGCATGTAGAATACTTGGAACAGTGCCCAGCAGACAGTAAGCCTTTAATTAGTGGTACAGGCAGTTATATGCCCACAAGTTCACATGCACACTCATCCACAGTTCACCCCTTTGAAAACAGACTGTGAACTCAAGTTCTAAGGAAGGCTGAGGAGGGCAGCCCCTGGGACATGGCCCAGGAAGCCTGGTAGGGCAGGGGTTGGCAGCTGGCAGTGGGGCCAGGGCAAGGGGCATACAGGATGGAGTCAGCTGGTGCTCCCCAGGGAACCAGTCTCCGGACAGGAGGCCTAGGCTGGCTTCTAGGAAGTGCATGGGAAGGAGAAGGCTGAAATGGAAATGGGTCAGGGGTTGTTCCAATTTTCACGTCTGCATCTCCTTTCTTCCCCTCCCTCTCTCCCCTCCCACCTTCTACTTTCTGCTTTATTCACCCATTCAGGGAGCACGGGGCTGTTGCTGAACCCGGAGTTCTCAGAGATTAAACAGTCCTCTTTACCTGAGAGAAAAGAAAGTATATGTCCATACAAAGTCTTGTACGGGAATATTTCCAGCAGCTTTATTTGTAGTCACCCCAAGCTGGAAACTACCTGCAGTCCCATTAACAAGTGAATGGATAAACAAATTGTGGTGTGTGCATACAATAGAAAACAACTCAGTAGTAAAATGGAACTGTTCAGCTGTGCAGCAATGTGGATGAATCTCAAAATAATTACACTGAGTGAAAGAAGCCAGACAAAGAATCCATTACAGTCACTTTCTGTAAAACCCTTAAAAATGCAAGCTCACCTATAGTGAGAGAAAGCAGAATAGTGGTGGCCTGGGGTTGGGGGTGTAGGGAGGGATGGAATCTGAAGGGACACAAGGAAAGTGCTGGGGATGCTGACTGTATTCTTATCTTGATTGTGGTGATGGTTTCAGGGGTGTGCACATATATCAAAACTCATCACGTTGTAGCCTATAGTATGTGTGGTTTATTGTATGTCAATTATACCTCAATAAAACTGTTTTTTTAAAAAAAAAGCCATGGTCCTCAACCTACAGAAGCTGACAGTTGGGAAGTGAGGGGAGCCAGATGTGGACATGAAAGCAGAAGCAATAAGCTGTGAAGGAATTAACTTTAGAGGAAGAGATGGGGAAGGGGAGAGCATGCCCTGGGGAAGGAACAGCGGAACCCATGGCTGGGGGTCAGGCTGAGTGGTTCAGGCTGGACTCTGGCTCAGAGGGGCTTGAACCCAGCTAGGCGGTAAGAGGTGGAGTCAGACAGCTGGTCTGGGGCAGACGCTTTTCCTTCTCTCCTCCTTCCTGTTCCCTGTCTGTCCTTTGACCACTTGTGTGTCCTGTGTCCTTGTGTACCTGTGTCCTGCCGCTGGAACAGTCTCCTCCCTACCTCCTGCCTCCTCCTTCCCACTGAGATCATACAATGGTCAGAGAGGGGCCTGAGGCAGAACCCACAGGCCTCAGCGCTCACCTTGTGGCCTCCCACAGGAAGGGGCCCTCGACCTTCTGAAGAAGCTGAACAGCTGTCAGATGTCCATCCAGCTCCTCCAGGTGGGGGGACAGGAAGCCCCGGGGCAGCGCCTGGGTTGGAGGGCAACCTTGTTGGGCAGAGAAGGACCCTGGTGGGGGAGCCCTCGAAGGATGTGGTCTGGGAAGGATTTCTGCTGGGAGGGCCTTCAAGGTTGTCTGAGGGTGGGAATCGAGGCTTTTAGATGGTGGCAGGATATCTTCCAAGCACGTGGGGCCTTCTGGGTCAGGAGGAAAAGACTGCCTTGCTCTCCTTGAATTTCCCAATTCCCAAGGCCCTGGGCCTGTGGGATCCAGGAGGCCAGTGGCCCAGGGAGAAGGAAAAGTCCTCCATTTTTAGATCCTCCGTGTGTTACCCATGTACTCTCAGACTTTACCAGAAGCTCTTGGCCCTGAAAACTTAACAAATACCCAAGCTATAGTAGCCAGAGCTGTGTCTTAAACTGAATCTTGAACTCAAAGACAGCAGAGGGCAGAAAATGAGGAGGGGTCCTGGTCATTAGCCAGACCCACCACCACCTTGGCTTCTCCCCAAAGCCACAGTTACCCATCAGAGCAGGGGGCTGGGCCTTGGGCCCTGGACCTTACTAAGAGCAGCAGGTCATGGCCTCAGTTATAAGGTCAGGGTTATTATCTTGGCCACAGGTCTGAGCTGGGGCTCCGGAGAGGCTAGGCCAGTGGAAGAGAGTAGTTGAGCTGGGACAGGTCTTGCAATTAGGGAGCCAATCCAGTATGTGCATTCCCAGACCGGCCTCTAACCCCCTCTTTGCAGACCACCAGGATTGGAGTAGCCGTTAATGGGGTCCGCAAGCACTGCTCTGACAAGGAGGTGGTGTCCTTGGCCAAAGTCCTCATCAGAAACTGGAAGCGACTGCTAGGTGAGAGGGGCAAGATTGCCTTGGGCCAAGTTTCTCTCCCAACGCTTGGGATGGATGGTGCCTGGCTTATAGCAGGCATTCGGTGTGTGGTTGTTGAATGACTTAAGTGACAGAGGGCCTCTAGCAGAAGTGCCAGCGTTTGTCTACACAAGTGTGAGATTTGTAGATGGGTGAGTTTTTGTGTACATATCCCTATGTGTGTATTTCTGTGTATACATGTCTGTATGCACACGTTGGTATGAATATGGGCATAGGTGTGTGCAAATGTCTTTCTGTGTCCATGTGTGAGCTTGGGTTTGTACGCACGTGCATATTGTATATGCATTTGTGTCTAAATGTGTACTTTTGCGGGGAGGGGGAGGCTGTCCCAGTCCCTGCCCTTTGCTCCTTCCTCCCCAAAGTCCAGGGTTTGGCTGAGACTGGGAGAGTTGAGGAACAATGTCACCATTTTGTTTTTAGACTCCCCAGCGCCTCCCAAAGGAGAAAAAGGAGAGGGAAGAGTAAGAGCAAAAAAGAAGGAAAAAGGGCTTGACTGTTCCAGTTGGAAGCCAGAGACAAGCCTTTCTCCACCAAGGAAAAAACACGTGGAAGAGCCCAAAGACAGGTATTTTTCCTGGGATGGAGAGAAGGGGGGGCCAACGCTTGTCACATACTCTGGTAGCAGCTCTGTTACACAGTGACATTTAATCCTCACACCCAGGAGGTGGTTATTGTCATCTCCTGCAGCACCCCCTCTGGGAGGCTTCTTGGCTAAACCAGACAGATTCACGTGACCCAAATAGGCTGTCAGTGGCACGGGATTCACCTAGAAGGATGCAGGGACAGGGGAAGCAGTGTGCTAGCAGGGCAGCCTCAGGTGTTTCTCACCACCAAGAGTTCTCATAGGGGACAATGCAGCATCCAGAGCTATTCTCTGGCCCACGCAGGTTACAGTACAGGTGCAGGGAATGAGACCTCAATAGGTAGGAACCCCTTGACTTAGAATTTCCATGTCCCAAGTCTTATAACTGTCCCATAGACAAAGCTTCCAGGATCCCAGCAAGGGTGACAACCATTTACAAGATTCACTGCACTTGGGGTAGCCCTGAAGTTGTGGTTTTCCACTTACTTTCATCGCCCTTGCCATGTAGATACAATTTACCAGTCAGGACTCATTTGTACTAGAAGCAAGATCGCCTCGTAATGCAGCTGAGTTTCCACCGTGGTCAGGGTTCCAGGTAAGTGGGGCTAGGAACTTACTTGTCCACAGAGAAGGAAAAACATTTTGTTGGCTTTTTATTCAAAACTGCCATTTAGCGATGTAGTTATGACAAAACTACAGCCAGCATAGTACTCAGTGGGGAAAAACCGAAAGCCTTCCCACTAAAATCTGGAACAAGACAAGGATGCCCATTCTTACCACTTCTATTCAACATAATCTTGGAAGTCCTAGCCACAGCAGTCAGGCAAGAAAAAGAAATAAAAGGGATCCAAATTGGAAAAGAAGAGGTAAAACTGTCACTAAATGTGGATGACATGATACTATATATAGAAAACCCTAAAAGCTCCACGCAAAAACTGCTAGAGCTGATAAAAGAATTCAGCAAGGTAGCAGGATGCAAGATTAACATAGTGATGAGGAAGCTGAAGTTTGGGGAGCAGAATCTTACCCAAGATCGATCACACAGCCATGATGGGACAGAGTGGGATTCCCATCTTTGTCTGTTGGACCCCCAGACCACTACTGAGGCCTCAGCTCTGCACCCATCCCCCTTGCCCACCCCAGCCAGGGTCCCTCAAATTGCATGACTTTCTGATTGACCCAAATGCTTTATCCATGATGGTAGATAAAAGCCTTCATGGATGTATAAGTAAGTCCTACGTATTCCCTGTAACTAAAAAGATCGCTTAATCCCTTGGGGAGGGGTCATCTAATAGATAAGGAGTGAGACTAGATAATAGACAATGTGATCCCTGATAGACCAGTGTTTTTAATTACATACCTCTTCACCCAATATATCCACTACAAGGAACTCATTTTGAGGAATTAATCAGATTAAACAAAGATGATATGTTCTGTGGGTAACATTTTTCAGCTGGGGTTTCTGAAACATTTTTCCCTCCAAACCCTTTTTAACTGAATTCTTATTATAATCCTATATAATAGATGTTCTGTGGAAAACACTTTAGGAAATGATGCTATAAGAGGGGTGATTCTTGACCAAGAGGGAGGCATACCTCCATCACACCACTCCTATTTTTGCTTGTAAAAATAACTGTGAAAAGAGGGGAGGGTATAGCACAAGTGGTAGAGCACATGCTTAGCATGCATGAGGTCTTAGGTTCAATTCCCAGCACCTCCTCTAAAAATAATAATAGTAGTAGTAGTAGTAGTAGTAATAATAATAATAAACCTAATTACCCCCTAAAAATTAAAAAAAAAATTTTAAGTAAAAAAAATATAATAAATAAACCTAATTACCTCCCATTTCTATAAAAATTAAATAAGTGAATTTTATGTATATGCATAGGAAAAAAGATGTGAATGATATATACCAGGATGGTAATAGTGATCATTTTGGGGTGGAGGATTGAGAGGTTTTTTCCTTCTTCTTTTTGCAAATCTCTGTATTTCTAATTTTTTCCCAACAAATCTGTACCAATTTTGAAATAAGGGGAAATAATGAAACTATTTTTAAGAAAGCAAAAATATATGTGTGATTGTAATTAAGAGAAACTTCATGTTTATTCTATGTTATACAATAAAATTTTTAATCTGTATTGTTGGGTTTTTTTTTCACAATGATCCTGTATTGCTTTTGTTTGTTTCCTTTTTTGTTTTGAGGGGAGGTAATTAGGTTTATTTATTTATTTTTAGTGAAGGTACTGGGGATTGAACCCAGGACTTTGAGCATGCTAGGCATGTGCTCTACCACTGAGCTATACCTTCCCCCTCTGTATTGCTTTTGAACTCTGAAAAAGTAATAGTTCTTTTAAAAAATGAGCAAAGGTGATAAAAATCTGTTGTAGAAATAATGGAAAATATTAAAAAGTAGGGAAAAAATCACTCATATTCCCACCACCCAAAAACAATCACTCAGTATTTTGGTATATGGTTTATCTGTTTTCTTTTTGTTTTCTGTAGTTATCATCAATTTTGTAGTCTGCTTTTTAAAATGCAGTACTTGTCAAATGGTTCTGTAATCTTTTCTATGTTCTATTCCTTTCATTTTGCTAATTTTGCTAATTTTCAGTTGTATCCCACTTGGAAAACTCCTGATGGCATTTGACTTTTCACATGGTGTGTTTGTTTTTCCCAAAAGGGTTAGGAGGTTGGCTGGCAGGGATCCTGTGATCCACCAGGCCCAGCACAGAGTGAATATTTATTGAATATTGCTAGGCCCAGTGTACCAGTGCAGTCCCCTGTGGACATTCATGCTCTGGCTGGTCTGGCCACATATAGAGAACTTTGGCAAATGAACGACCAGGATTTTGTGAGGTGTGGTTGAAGACTAGAGGCTGAACTATTGGAAGAGGAGCGCAAATGGATATGGGACTAATCTGTGGAATAGGGCGTTTTGGCTTCTGGGTACTGATGGCAGCTGAACACGTTTCATTTTGCTCCATCCCCAAATCCCACTGGATGATCAGGAAAGGGATTTCTTTTAAAGGCCTGCAAAGATGACAGGTATGGACGAGAAGACAGTTGGAAAGCAGAAAGCCAAGTTCTAGGATGAAGTTAATCACTTAACACCCTTAGTCTCTGAGATTCAGTACTGTGGCCTGAAAAATGAACATCATTATCTCATTATATAAAAAGTTTATGTGTATATACACACACACACACACACACACACACACACACACACACACACACATATATGTGTACACATGCTTTTTTTTAATGGAGATGCTGGGAATTGAACCCAGGACCTCGTACATGCTAAGTATATGCTCTACCACTGAGCTATACCCTCACATCCTCTCGATTTTTTCCTATGCGTCATCATTACCCATGAAATACTTATTGTTTTAAAATGGAATTAAACTCTATATACCATTTTGTAGTCTTTTCACATATATTTATTTATTTCAACAGTGAGTCACATTTAGTGTAAAAAGTTTCGAAAGTTTAGAACACAAGAAGAAAATAACAAATAATCACTGTTAACATTTTGATGTATATCTTTTTCATCTTTTTAATAATATATATATATATAGTTATATAGTTATATTTCCTTAATAAAATTGGAAGCTCACTATATGTACTGTTTTCTAACCAGCATTTTACATTTAACAACATCCTGAGATGTTGAATTGTTAATGCAGCTCGCTTTTCAAGGGTTGAGCTATGAGATGAAGCTGTCACTGTGGCTGAGCAGAGAGGGGGGTGGTTGTCCCCCCACCTTGCTGGGAGAATCTAGTTGGCAGGGGTCCTATTTCAGCTCGGTTGGTGAACTTCCTTTCTTTTTGGTTTTCTTAATGATGATTTGTTAGTATTATTTATTATATAAACACTATAACCACATTAGTAAAACTTAAAATTAGAATTAAAAGTATTTCTCCACGATGTGCCACTTCTGACAAATGAAGCTGCTTTGTTTTCCTCTCCTCTCCCAGTCCTGGTCTACTTACATACATAATTTCCCCATTCCTGTGGGTGGAGTACACTAGGTGTCCCTGTTTCTTTATCTTCCTGTTGTATTCTGAGACACTTTTTCATGTCCCTGAATATTTTTGTAATGATCATTTGCAAAAACTGCAGAATATTTCTGGTTTGTCTAGAAAGAAAAGCAATGAGGAAGGGCCAGAAAATGGTGGGGGATGGGTAGAGACTCAGGTCTTCCCTCCTTTCTCTGGCTGCAAGAATTTCAGCTTCCAGCTCTGCCTGCACCTGTCTGTCCACATGGGGCACTCCGGGAGGAGCCCTGCAGAGGAACTCCCAGGGCCAGTGTGGGATTGGAGGGGGCATGTGTAGGAGAGTCTCTCCTCCCCTCTCCCTCTCTGCTGCCTCCCACTGTGTCTAAGCTGGGGTGAAGGTCCGGAGCTAGCTGGGTCTAGTCCAGAGGTTAATTAGAGCCGGTCCCTGAAATTTCTTCACCCACTGTCTCCCAGACCACCTGGAGGATGAGATAGGAGCTGGAAATCCATGCAGGAATCTTGCATAATCTGGAAAACAAGAAATCAAATACCTAGGATTATGGAGTATTGAGGACTTCTTTGTGCCTGGAACGGCTGTGGGGATGTTAATGATCTAAAGTCTTCTTCCCAGCCAGCCCCAAGATGTAGGTCCTTTTCTCCCCATTTGACCAGTGAGGGAATTGGATGCTAAGAGATGATCTGCCCGGGGGCAGGGCTGGGATTACAACTCATGTCATTACCTCCCTTTTTAGAATGATAAACTAGATAGATAGATAGATAGATAGATAGATAGATAGATAGATAGATAGAAAAAGATCTGGAAAGAAGGACATTAAACTTAGCATTGTTACCTCTGGAGAGGTTTCTTTTTCTACTTTTTTAGTTTTTATATTCCTTTACTGTTTGACTTCACAGCATTTAACAAGCGTTTGTAGAGCACCTACTCTGTGCCGGGCACTATTCTGTTCACCTGGGAGAAGTCAGTTGAGTATATTAGACGAGATTTCCCAGAAGCAGACCCTGAGACATGGATTCCGGTGCAGGAGGTTTATTTGGGAAGTGATTTCAGGAAATGCAGACAGAGGAGTGAGGAAGTGAGACAGGGAAGGGAGGGAAGGGAACCGCACAGGGTGTGTTAGCGAGCAGGTTGCTGCTGTGGGCGACCAGAGCTTGAAGCCCATCGGAAAGCAGTGAGCACTCCTCAGCTGACCCACTTGAGGGCCTAGGACTCGGGGGTATTTGCCCACCTATTCCCGTGTGTCTCGTTGAAGGCTGCTCGTGGGGTTAACTCCCCAGCACCTTCAGCCCACTGGCCTGGCCTGCGGGCACTGGCTGGTGTGGAGACCTTCCTCAGGGGATCTTGTAAGAGGAAGCCCTCGGGTCTCAGTGCACTGGGGAGAGAGAGTGCCCAAGGGATGGTGTGGGCTCCGTACAGACAGTGTCCACCACAGTGAACAAAACCCGCCAAATTCTGCTCTTGCAGAATTTACATGGGAGGTGATCGGACAACACATAAAATAAGTAAGCAAATTATAGAGTTTGTTAGAAGGTGAGACCTGCACTGGAATTACAAGGAGAGCTGGGTGAGTGACTTGGGGAGTGGGAGTTACAATTTAGAAGCAAATTAATTTGAAAAAGCCAATAAAAGGGGAAATGCATTCTATATCATAAAAAGAATGTAGCTACATGCATTTTGGAAAAATGAGGGGGGATTTTTTACTTCTTATCTGGTCACCCTGATATAACCATGGTTAGCACGTGGGTGTATTTTCTTTTAATCTTTTTCCCTCATGGGCATTAGTTGTCTTGCATGATTTCAGGCACAGTAAGCATCTAAGTTTGTACACTGCTTTTTCACTTGCCATTTTAAACCCAGCTCTCTTATCTCCAAGGCCCATATGCTTCTCTCTTCCTCTTAAGGTGCCCACAAGGGAGGCTGAAGCTGATTTCTGGCTCCTCATGAGAACTGACAGTCCCAGGAATTCCAGTCTCCATGGAGTCCAGCTGGCCAAGGCCTGCCTGACAGCAGGAAGGAAGGGACTGCTGAGAATTAGTTGCTAATAATTAGTAACACATGGCACAGCACGTGTACCATATCTGACACGTATTAGGTGCTTGGCAGATCTTGGTTTCTTTCCCTCTCCATTTGATGGGGAGTAGGTGAGGGTAACCTCCTGGAGCTCTCTCTCCCAGGCAGCTGTGGTCCAGGTGGCCTTCATCATCCTCAGCCCAGCAGGCCTGGCTCCAGGATGCTTTCTCCCCAGCCTCTAATCTCCTTAGACTGGTCCTGATGCTAGCCTACAAGAGCATCTCATCTCCAATTTCTCTTCTTTCAGGAGAGACTCTGTGGACTCCAAGTCTTCAGCCACCTCCTCTCCAAAAAGGCCATCTATGGAAAGGTAAAGGAAGCCATAGACTTCTCCATGCCAGAAGTCCTGTTCAGCAGATGTGTGTGTCTCTCTCTGTCTTACTGGAGGAAGCCTAAGGCAGTGGAAAGAAGGAAACCTCATATGTTACGTTGCCTCCAAATTCTAGGACCTACACAGTAAGACTGGGTGGGCCTCTGAATCAGAGGTGTGGCTCCTTCTCTGGGGTGGCTGATGCCCCATCACTGTTTGGGAAATGCTCTTAAGGTCAAGTTGAACCCAGTGAGAACAGGTTTTGAGAGCCTGCACCTGGACTGGGATCTCTGGGTTTGGGCCGAACTGGTTAGGTTATTTACCCTAAAACATCAAGCCAATCTTTCATCAAATATTTATTGAAGGCCTACTATGTGCCAAGAACTGTTCTAGATGCCAATGATACAGCAGTGAACAAAAGAGACAAAATTCCTCACAGGCACAAGGCCTATGTTCTAATGGGGAGACAGGCAATACATATGATAAGTAAATTATATGATGGTTCAGAAGGTGACAAATGCTGTAGAAAACAACAGAGCAGAGTGAGAGGGACTGGGAAGGATGGTCACTGGGTGGTCAGGAGAGCCCTCGTTAAAGAGGTGCCCTTTGAGCAAAAATATGAAAGAAATGAGGGAATCAGCCAGGCAGACATTGAGGTCATTCCAAACCAAGGGCCCGGAAGTGGGAGTGTGCCTCGCAGGGTCAAGGAGCAGTGAGGTGGCCAGTAGGTCTGGAGTGACTAAGTGAGGGAGGGGGAGCTGGAGGATGGAGTGAAACAGGAGCCACTGGAGGGTGTTGAGGGTAGGAACTGTATGACTGAACTTATCAGGATCCCTTTCTCTGCTGTGCTGGATTGTCAGGGACAGGGGCAGAAGCAAAGAGCCCAGCAAGGAGGCTGTTTTGATAATTCAGGCAAGATATGGTGGTGGCTTGGATCAGAGTGGCAGCAGTGGAGGTGGGGAGAAGGGGGGGACCCCGGATATATTTTAAAGGGAGAGCTGTAAGGATTTCCTGACAGATTGGATGTGGGGTACAAGAGAAAAATAAGTGTCAAGATGACTCCTAGACTTTTCCCTCGAGCATCTGCAAGGACAGAGTTTCTGTTCATTGGTATGGGGAGGACTCTGTCAATCAGGCTTGAGTGCAGATTTGGATATGTTGGATTTGAGGGGTGTACTAGTCATTCAGGGGAAGAAGTTGAATAAGCAGTAGGTTATATGAGGCTGGAATTCAGGAAGAAAACCTTGGGCTGGAAAGACAAATTTCAGCAATTATCATGGTGCTAGCATTTGCAGCCACAAACCTGGATGAGATCAGGAAGGAGAGATTGTGGATAAAGGAGCGAGTGTGAATTGTGATCCAGGAGGGAGGTCAGAGGTCAGAGTAGAAGAATCAGGGCAAGAGGAGAGCAGGGCAGGCCAGGAAGTGACTTAGCGGTCGATCACAGCAAATGATTGGGGTCCAGGGGCTGTATTGGATACTGGGTGGCTGGGGAGATGATAAGAGTGTTGGCTCCTGTGGAAGTATGTGTAGGAGCTGCCCAGTTATTTTAGGCCTAAAATACCAGTAAGTCTGATGTTGGAAAGAAAAGAAGAGGCACAAAAACTGGGTTGCTTAAGGTTTTATGAAGATCAGACAGGCCTGAGATGTTGGTGGGGCTGCTGTGTTGCACAGCCCACCCTGGCAACTGAGTGCCAGCTCCAGCTGATGAGTGGAGGCTCTCTGGAGGGCTGCCTGGGGAGGGAATCAGAAGCGGCATCCTGCCGCACAAGAGAAGAGTTCTGTGGTCAGTTAGCAATGTCTGCATGGGTGAGGCCTAGGAACTGAGGCTCCAGAATCATCCTGGTTCTAAACCAGCCTCTTCCCAGCTTACAGACAGCCACCTTGCTGTGTCTGCACACGACACACACACACAGAGATTTTGGGCTCTGGTCTCTCTTATTCTTCCTATAAGGACATTAATCTTATCATGAAACCCCACTCTCATGACCTTATATAAACCGAATTATCTCTTAAAGGCCCCGCCTTCAAATACTGACATATTGGGAGTCAGGACTTCCACATATGAATTTGGCAGGGGACACAAACACTCAGTTTATAATATAATATAGTAATGGGAGAGGGGGGCAGAGCACTACTGGTATTTAGTAGGCAGAGGCCAGAGATGCTAAATGTTCTGGAATGTGAAGGACAGCCCTGCATAAAGAAGGATTGTCCTATCCAAAAATGAAACACTGACCACTAACCCACTTCTGGGTCCGATTCTATATGAAACACATTTGACATTTGTGTAAAGATTTATACCTTCAGGTTCCTCTCCTTACTTTGCCTTGTGGCCTGGAAGTCTCTTGGCTCCCTCCTTAATGCATTCTTCTTCTGAAGGTCAGTCAAGCAGAGTATGTTTGCCTTTCCAGCAGTTGTGCTGTGTCCTGTTCAGTACTGGGTGCTGGCAACCCAAAGGGAGAGAAGCAAGTTGTAGGTTCAGTTTATCTACCACCCAGACTGTTTCCTGCACTCTCTACCTCTCTATTTCATCTCTCCCTTCCATTCATTCCGTTCATTCATTCATTCATTCCTTCAGCAAGCACATTTGTTGAGCACTTCCTTGCAAACTCAATATCCTCCAGGGGTCAAGGGCACGTGCATACACTGGGTAACTAGTGGAGACCATGGCAAATGGCAGAGCACCTGCCCGTGTGAAAGGGGCACCCACTACTCAGCCCCAGCTGGTTGTTACTTTATGGAAATGTAGGCCCAGTGTGCCATGCCCTTCCAATTTTTTTAAGGAAAGCTAGCCAACTAGATTTCCATATGAAACACCCAATTTTATATATGGACAACATATTCATATTTTTCTAAGACACAAGTAGGGCAAACAAAACACATTCGTAGCCCGCCAGTTTGTGATTTCTAAAGATATAAAGATATAAACTCACAATCTCTGCCTTCACACAGCTAATCACTAGTGTAAAGGCAGACACCAAAATGCTTGTTTTTCGAAGATAAAATGCATACTGGGAACACAGGACGAGTGTCTCAAAAGGACTTGAGAAGTCAAAGGAGACTTCAGGGAAGAGAATATTTGTGCTGAGAACTGAAAGATGAATAGGAGTTTGCCTGGTAGACAAGCCAGTTGAGGGTATCCCAGGCAGAGGGAATGGCACGTGAAGAGGTTGGCAGTATGAGTGCGCATGGTACTCGGGGGACTGTAGCTGGAACACCAGAGAACAGTCCACAAAGGGACGGGAAGAAGGTTGCACTTCACTTTGCCAGTGGCCCTTAGGACCCGCTGTGGGAATTGGTTGACTTGTTTTCGCCGTGCAGTTTCGGCAGGCTTGGTGGTGCAGTAACCGAAATGCCCTCGAGGTGGCGCGCAGGAGCAACAAGCCCGGCTTCCCAAGGCAGACCTCCAGGTGCCTCTGCTCAGACATGGGTTGGGAAGATTTTTTAAGGACTTGGTGATGTCAGACCACAGGCTGGTGCTGGCACTAGCACATCCGGGGAGCAGAAGAAAGCTGTTGATTAATCCAACACCCCCAGCCCTGCCCCCGCCGGTGATGCCCTCATTGCAATTTGGCACAGTTCCCAATTGTGAGCACTGAAAGCAAAATGAGAATGGTTGCCTGATAACGCCACCCAGACACAAATCCCAGCCAGCTAGCCAGCTCCTAGCCAAGAGGAGGGACTAAGGCTGGGAATGCCCTTCCAGGAAGGTTGGGAGGGTGGGGGGCAAGTGGGAGGAATGTAACAGGCAGCCTAGCCTAGACCAGGTAAGGGGACTATGGAAAACTCTACCTTTTAGGAACACAGTGAGATGTGTTGAAAAAAATTTGGAAGGCAGGCAGACCTAGGGGTGTGGTCTCAAGTTACCCTTGAGTAAGTTACTTCAACTCTCTGAACCTCAGTCTGTTGATCTGTAGTTACGATGGGGATAACTGTGACCCCCTTTCAAGGTCACCATAAGGATCAAATGAGGTAATTGAAATGCTAGCACTGTCCCTAACCCAAATGAGTGCTCAACAGATGCATAATGCTTAATAAAAATACTCACACTTCATGTGGCAGCCTGTGTGAATTGCCTAATAGTCTTTTGCTGGAATTCTTAGGTGCTTTAATCTTCGAAACAACTTTATAAGGTAGGTATTGTTCTCTCCATTTACATGTGAGAAAACTGAGGCACCTAGACGTTAAGGAGCTCACCTGAGGTCCAATAGCTACAAAGTGGTGGTGACAGACTTTGAACCTGGGAGTTTGGCTCTGGAGCCTAGGTTCTTAATAAATATACCACCCCAGTGTGGGTGATTCCCAAATGACAACTGTTCTTAATGTTTATTATTATGCCTTCTTCCAAGCAGCATGCTACTTGGAACCCTGGTGGTTCCCACTGGTGAGTCCTGGACACTGAGGACGTGGTGATGGGCCCACAGTCAGTGAGGGGCAGCACCGGGAAGACTCTGGGGCTACATCCCGGCTGTAGGAGATGGGTTGGGCCAGGCTGTGGGAGTTGACAGATGCTTGGAGAGAGACCCTTCTCTTAAGCCCAGGAGAATGGGGCAATTGCCTTTCCAAAGAGAACCTGTCCTCTGCTCTGTCTTGGCCTCTGGATGTACCTTTCATCTCTTTGTGGCCAATTCCCTCAATTCATCATCTATTCATTCATCTGACAAAGATTCATCAAGTGTCCATCTAGAGCATTGTCACAGGTGCTGGAAGGCAGTGGTGAGCCAGCCGATGGGGTCCTGATACTCTGGGACCTGTAAGCCAGAGATGGAGGCAGACAGTGTTTATAAACATATAAACAAGTTAATTATAGACTTGGATAAGTGCTATGAATGAAAGAAATGAGGTCATGTGCTACAGAGTTACGGGCAGGACAGTCAGCTTGGCTGGGGTGCTCAGGGAAGGCCTTCCTGAGGATGTGACATTTGAGCAGAGACCTGCCTGGCGGGAAAGCACCAGTCCTAGGAAAATCTGGGGGAGGAAGAGCCTTCCAGGAGGGACCAGCCAGTGCAAAGGCAGTGTGGTGGGAGTGTTGCGTGTGTTTAAGGAACAGAAAGAAGCAGAGCAGTGGGGACTTCAATGAACTGTGAGGGGTGTGTGGCTTGAGATTTGGTCAGAAGGGGAGGCAGGGGCCAGATGTGGTGGGCAGGGCCTAGGTGGCCGTGGTGAGGACTTTGACTTTATGCTGAAATGGTTGGAAGTTGTTAGAGGGTCAGAAGCAGGGGAGTGGTGGTATCAGCTGTTAGTTTCTAAAGGGCGCCCCAGGCTGCAAAGAGGTTGTAAGAGGGGCAAGAGGAGGCAGGGAGACCAGCTCTGGGGCCACTGTGGTTGTGCAGGTGAGAGCCCAGTGGCTGAGACCAGGGCTGAGTTGGGGGAGATTCATTTTGGTTGCAGGCAGCCCCTTGGACTCTAGAGTTGATACCGTTCCCAGCCTTCCCTCACCCACACCTTTCCTCCTGCTGGAATCTGGCTCCAGGAGAGAGCTAGTTGGATCCCAGCTTCCCTATCCCTGTGCCCTGCTGCCAGGCCACCCAGTTGCCAGGCAGGGTTGGGTAGAATCCAGGGTAAGTTAATCTAGTGCAGTTCACAAACTGCATTTAAAAAAAAATAAATAAAAGCTAGGAAATCCCTTTGGACAAAATTTTGGGGAATTCAAAATAGAAACCTTAGAAGAGCAGAGCCTTCCCTCCCTGGCCCACCCCACTCAGTGGCAGCACTGAGACAGCTTTGAGGAACTTCAAGGCTCCAGAGAATACAAAACTCCCAGCAGTCCAAGGGGATCTGTCGTGCCAGCAAGAAAGTGGCCATTTACAAGCCAGGAAGAGAGCTCTCGCCAGAAATCAAATTAACCAACACCTTGATCTTGGACTTCCCAGTCTCCAGAATTGTGAGAAATAAATTTCTGTTGTTTAAGTCATGCAGTCTATGGTATTTTGTGACGGCAGCCTGGCCTGACCAAGACTCATGGTTATCCCTCCAGTGCATATATATATATTTGTGGGTTTTTAAGCCAAAACCAAAATGAGATCATCCTTAGGCACTGCATCATAGAAGTTAAGAGCCTAGGCATTGGAATCAGACAGATCTGGGTTCAAATCTTAGCAGCGTAACTTTATGCAGATCTCAGCAGTGTAACTGTCTCCTCATCTGCAAGTGGGGATGGTAACAGTATCTACCTCCAAGGACTGCTGTGAAGATCAAATTAGAAATTGCTCCTGAAGTGCCTGGCACAGTTCCTGGCTCATGGTTAAAGCCATTTCTCTTAAGTGGTGGTAAACTCACTACTCACTAGACCGTAGCTCCTTGAGAGAAGGGACTTTTCTGACTTGTCTGCTTTATCCCTTGCTCTTAGCACAGCACCTGGAGAATAGGTGCCTAATATTAATTGAATGAGGGAATAGCTGTTCTATGAGAGCAGATAGAGAAGCAGCTAGCACAGTGCCTTATGGGATGATAGAATTATTGGCATCATTACCTTGTTCTGTAATCTCTCAGGAGAGCACTGTGGTTGGCTAAGAGCCTGAGTACCAGAGTTCACCCACCTGGGTTTCAGTTCTGATTCTACTGGTTTCCAGATATGTGACCTGTCAAATTATTTTAAATGCATCCCCCTCTAAAATGCACTTTAAAAATACAACTCTAAAATGGGGATAAGAATAGCACCGACCTCATGGGGTTGTTACGAGGATTAAATGAGATGGTCCATGTCACGTGCCTAAAATAGCATCTACTTTGTAGGGTTTGTGTAAGGATTGAAGGAGATCATCTGTAAAAATGGCGAGAATGGTGCTCAATAAATGCTTTATTCACTTAATGTCAAAATGTCTATTACTGATCATCATCCTCAGATCAAACAGCAGCAAATCGAAAGCAGAGGCCCCCAGAACACCCAGCAGCCCCTCGAGCCCCACCTTTGCCCCCTCCATCTGCCTCCTGGCACCCTGCTATCTCACAGGAGACTCTGTTCGGGACAAGTGTGTGGAGATGCTCTCAGCAGCCCTGAAGGCGGACGGTGAGCGGGCCTGGTTCAGGGATGAGGGAGGGAAGGGCTTCCCAAGGTCAGGGAGGTATGGTCTTTCTCAGCACTGTGAGAGTGGGACAGGATGCTAGCGTCCCCAGCACAAGCAGGCCTCACTGCCAAGGTCATCTCTGGCTGATGCCCGTGTTTCCCGAATCTCTTTTAGACGATTACAAGGACTATGGAGTCAACTGTGACAAGATGGCATCAGAAATTGAAGATCATATCCTTGAGCTGTCCCAGGGCTGTGGGGGCCTGGACTGTCCAGCAGCAGGTCTCCCAAGTACAAGGGATCTGGGACAGTGGGGTGGGGGGGGCTCCAGGAGTGGGCCCCTGCTCTGCCCTTGAACCAGAATTCTTAATTCTAGCTAACATTTATTAAGTTTCACACCTGCCAGCCTCTTGCTAAGCTGTTTACAAGCAGTACCTCATTCCATTAATTCCTTGATTAAGCCCATTCTACAGGTGCAGTAACTGAGGCTCAGTTGCTAAGTCACTTGCCAAAGGTCATACATCTAGTAGTAGTGGCAGAGTTGGGATTTGAGGGCTCAACTGCTGTGCCAGACCTTCTGTGTCTTGACATGTCTGGATTGTGATGTTGAGGGGTCCAGACAGAGAGGACAGCGTTCCTTGTGCTCAGCCCTCCCCTCTCTTCCTCCTCTGAAGACAACAGCTCCCATCTTGACTCCCTGATAACTACCAGGCATCATGTCCTGGGCAATTGACACTTTCTACCTCTGTTAACACTTAAAACAATGTCTGTGAGGCAGGGGGTGTTTTTCCCATCTTGTAGATGAAGAAACTGAGGCTCAGGAACTACTGGGTGTCAGAGCTGAACTGAAAGCCTTAGTCTTTGGATTCCACGTCCTGAGTTATTTCCATATGCCCCATGCTCTCACCATCTGAAAGCAGCCTTGTGTAGACAGAGGAGGTGACCACCGTGTAATAGATTTTTGTCTTGGGGGAAAAAAATCCCTCTGCTGTGCCCCACTAAGTGAATGCATGGAATTCCTTTTACTGGAGACAACGTTTTGCAAATCAAAGAGGTGTAGAGAGTCGGGGACAGAATCCCCAGTGGAGGGGGGATCTGAGGGTTACACTCAGGGTCTTTTTTCTGGCCTCCTGGGCTCTACCTAGGGGCTCAGCTAGGGTTGGGCAGGTGCAGGGGTTAATCCCAGACAACAAACTTGCCTGCTACCATCTCCTGCCCAAGGCCCATCCTGTTATCCTCCAGCATAACTCCTGGGAGCTTCCCTCCAGCATCATCTAGTTACTAACCAGCACTGCTTGAGCTAACACCTCTCCAAGTCTATTTTCACAATTTCCAACTAATTGAGGAAGACAGAACACGATGTATCAGAGCTTCATCTTTGTTTTCTCCAAAGCAGTTATCCCTCCAAGCAGGTCCCTTTCACCTTCAAGCCCTGTCTGAAACGGAGATGGATGCTCCAGTCCGCGGTTCCTCTCCTAGCCTTCCCTCCTGTCCTCTCCCTCCACCAAATGACCCTCTTCCGATGGAAAGGAAATCAAATCTGCTCCAACCTTTCACTCCTGGTTCTTAGATGATGGGAGGTCAGGGGGAGGATAGGTTTGGGGGCTTGAATGCTCTGTGTCCTAAAAAAGATCTGTCTTCTTTGGAGTGCCCCTGGACTAACGTGGCAGCCGTGGGGCTCGAGTGTGCTCCTCCGAGGGGGGTCCCGTGATTCCTGAGCCTGCTCCCCACCTCATCCTCCTCTATGATCTCAGGCAATGGAGACAGACTTAGGAAGAAGCTGTTGAAAGTATCACCCGACCTGCTGTCCCCACATATCAAACAGATGCACACCTCCTGGAATCTCAAACAGATTTTTAAACAAATTTTTTGGCTTTCAAATGCATTAGGGCATATTCTTTCTTTTTGTATTTTGATTGTACTAACAACAATAACTGAAAAAAATAAATAATAGCACCTTCCCTCCCACTACTAGCAAGCCAGCTGTTTCCATTTTTCTGCATTCCCCGCAGTCTCTTTCTCGTATATGGTTTTTCCCAGCAAAGGCTTCATCTTCCTGATTCTTCTTGGCTTAGGAGACCAAGAAAATGCGGCTGTGTTCCCTGAGCTCCTCCAGAGGATGGAGAAGGGAGGGGGTGGGAGGCCTGCCTGGGATGCAGCGTCTGGACAGAGAACTCACTGTGGTCGTTGGCTGGGACGACTTCCTGCCGAGAGAGTGGTGAGAGCATTACCGATAGGAGGGGTTCTGGCTTCCAGCCCTGCCTCTGCCGGGAATTTGCCCTGTGACCTTTAGCAAGGGCCCGCACCCTTTCTAAGCCTCAGCTTCCTCATCTATTAAGGAGAGAAATAGCTCTGACCAGCAATGCCCAAAGTGGGTTCGGTGGGATGGTAATAGGTATTACTAGAAAGGGGGGGGGGGCAGGTGGGTCTAGGCTCTAATATATTGGGAACACCAGATTAAACAATACTCAATAGTTTCTTTATTACAGTACTTCCTAGAGCCTTAAATATGTGGCCCCTAACCTTATGTGTCCTCTGACAACTGGACTTACAACCGCCAGAGGGAGGCGCTTCCAAACTAGAGGTTATTGTCATCACCGGCGTCTTAGCCACTAAATGCTGAACACCTGATATACCCCAGACACCACACTAGCCCATTACGCAACTTAGCTCACAGAATCCTCCTAACAGCCTTGTATGTTATAAATAAGGAAGCTGAGGCACAAAGAGGTCATGGGACTCACTTGAGCTCACACACGAGGCTCAGGCAAACCCAGGCTGCCCACCCCTGAGGTCCCTGACACCACAGTGCTTGCAACGATCTCACCATGGAGGCTATTTCCTGTCCCCGCTATGTGGCTGACTCCAAGAGCCCAAGTGAGACCCCCCTACTTGGGCAGTCAGAGGCCACAAAGGTACCTGGCTCCTGTTCAAGTCCAAGGAGAGGAAGGATGGCCTTGGGGCTCCTCGGGCTTCAGGAACAGGCTCCCCATCCTTCTGTGTGCCTCTGTGAGTGGCTGGCTGGCCCTTGACTGCGCCACATATCTACCAGGAGCTTAAGAGCACGGATATGAAGTACCGGAACCGTGTGCGCAGCCGAATCAGCAACCTCAAGGACCCCAGGAACCCCGGCCTGAGGCGGAATGTGCTCAGAGGGGCCATCTCCGCCGGGCTCATTGCCAAGATGACGGCCGAGGTAAGGGCCGGGACGTCTGCGTGGTGGGACGGGAGGCCAGGCCCAAGTCTGGGAGACAGTGGCTCCTGACTCAGTGAAGATGAGCCAGGGGCTTTTTAGCCAGACCCTCTCGGACGCTCCCTCCTCAGGGCTTGTGGACCATCAGGATAGTGAACACATACGTATTCAGCACTGTGCTCAGCACTTGAAGGGCATCGGCCAAGTCTAGCTTCACACCAACCGAGGTAGCAGTGTTTATTATCTCCATCTTACAGATATGGATACTGAGGCTCAGAGGACTTAACTGATTTGCCTGTGCACACAGCTAGAGAATGCTGATGCCAGGAACCAAGCCATCTGGCCCCAGGGCGCCCACTCTTCCCTGCTTTGTGACCTGCCTCTCTCTCTGCCTTGTTCAGTCCTGTATCCCACTGCTCAGCTCTGGGCCCAGGCCAGACTGGGGGTCCCTGGCTCCATGGAGCACAGCTCACGGTGGGGAGACAGACACATGTACAAGTTTGTATAACACAGAGGTGGTGGGTGCCATGACAGGGTTCCCACCATGGGAACTTACAGAAGGGAAGAATTGACCCAGCTTGAAGGGGTCAGTAAAGGAAGGAAGCGGGAACAAGCCTGTTTGAGGAAGTACATGCAGGGGTTAGAAGTTCGGGGGCTGTGTCCAATTGCTTGAGTTTGACTTCTGCCTCTGCCACTTAGCTGTGTGACCTAGACAAGCTACTTCACCTCTTTGTGCCTCAGTTTTCACGTCTGTAAAGTGGAAATAATAACAACAACTATCTCACGAAGGATTGAATGAATTGACCCATGTGAAGTGTTTAGAGGTTAATATGAGTACAGCCCTCCCCGGGATCAGTATATGTTAGGCCCACTCATTGGCCGTTTCACGTAACCCTCAGCACAGTGCTGTCAAAGAGGAAATACTGTCTCCACTTTATGGATAAGAAAACGGAGGCCACACTCAACTGATAAGTGATAGGTTGGGATTTGATCCCAGATCTGTTTACTTCAAAGTCTGTATGTTGGAAAGCCCTTTGCACACCCTCAAGTAGGAGTGGCTTTTTGCTGCCAGAGTTAACTGAGGCTTTCCCACAAGCACCTGGTGGGGGCCCTGCTAAAGCACTACTAAATCCAAGTGGCCCAGAGAAGGGGAGGGGAAATGCACTGACGTCCTGGAATCCAGGTGTGCCTCAGGGTGTCTGGGAATCCTCTGAAACCTCTGGTGAGAGTATGCCTCTGTGTGTTTGTGGTGTGTGTGTGGTGGGTGCATATGATGTGGGTGATGTAGTGTTTGTGTGTGTTGTATAGTGTGTGTATATACATTTTTTTTATTTATTTTATTTTGTTTATTTGCAGGGGGAGGTAATTAGGTTTACTTTTTTTTTTTTTAGTGGAGGCACTGGGGATTGAACCCAGGACCTTGTGCATGCTAAGCACATGCTCTACCACTGAGCTATACCCTCCCACCCATATATGTTTTTCTGAGAAGAAGATTTGCTGCTTTCCTCAAATACCCAAAACAACAAAGAGCACTGGCTTTAGGATAAAATGGGGGACTTGGCACAAGTGGACAGGGTTATCATTTTGCTTAATTTAGAATATCTGACCTTTTTAGGCAACTAGCAATGTATATCCAGAGTTACAAATTGCAACTTGGCTTTACAGAGTATCCTCCTTCCCTGTGACTTTTATGGAAGCCTGGCTTGGATTTCCTTTTCTCTGTCCCTCACTCTGTGGCTCTGGAGTCCCTCTGCTTCTCTTTGTGTGTGTGCTGTGGGGATGCCATTGAGAGATGTCAGGAAACCAGGCCTAGGAGAACCAAGATCAAGGTGTAGGCACAGGTTTGAGCCCAACCCAGCAAGTTCCCAGAAGCTGGAAGCTGGTATAGAGCTGGGTGTCTGGATTAGGACAAAGACAGGCCCCAGAAGCCCCAGCAAAGTGGCTGGCCAAGTCAGGCCCCATCCAAGGACTATTCACTGGAACAGGGCGAGAGAATCAGGTGATCAACCCAGGCCCACAAAGAGGCTGACCAGGCCAAGGGGAGCAAGCCAGGAACTCACCAGGCCCTGCACAGGGACTGCCAGCGCCACCACCGAGGAGCCCCCTGCCAGCAACCCAGGCAACGGAGGCTGGGGAGGCCTTCCTCTCGGGGCAACTTGCTCTCAGCAGGAAGTTCTATACAACATACAAGACCTTTTTCGCTCCAGTAAGAAAAATAACAGCTTGGGGTTGGGCTGCCTGCTGTGCTGCGGCTCAGAGGACAGGGAGCTCCAGGCAGGCAGCGCCTGGGACAGTGGATGCCCGTGGGAGAGGACATCCCTCTCTGTATCCTGCGTCTCCCTGTCTCTTTTATGCCTCTTGCCTGGTCCACCTGATTCCCTCCTCCTCACTTTTCCTCTCAACCCAGACGATTCAAAGAATGGGGCAGATTTTGAGATACCATTAGAGCTGCTGAGCGGACATCCAGTCGGCCCACAAGGAGAGGGCTTTTGTCTGTTCTCAGCATCAACATAAGTACTTAAAAAATATTTAGCAGACTCACATTGTGTATGACGTGAAGATCCAGTGTCACCTCCTACTTTTATTTTCCTCATTTTCGACCTTATTTTCTTTATTACTGTACTGACTCCATGTGTCTTGAATGCTGCCTCCTAAATGAGGCAGGAGGGGATAGGTAAATGGATTGGTGAGTGGATATATTTTTATTCTGTTCTCTATTTCACGGTTTTTTTTTTTAATTGAAGTATAGTTGATCTACTGTTCTCTAATTCTTAACTGGCAGGTAAGACCCTCTTTCCAGAGTCTGACCCCCAGGCATGTCTCCCACACTCCCTACCTTGAACCCACCCCCAAAACCCTTCCCCAAACATGTTATTTTTGTCCTCTGGTCTTTAGTATCTGTTATTCTCTTGTTCTGGAATTTGCCATTCCCCTTGGGAAGTCCTGCTTATCTTTCAAGACTGGTGAAGGTGTCAGCTTTTTAAAATGAGCCTCCCTGCCCCCAGGCAGCTAACTACCATCCAGACTTTCCCTGAACTTTGTATACCTTTGCTTTAGTACCTGCTACACTCTCTTGCAATCTTGTGTCAATGCTTGGCTATTCCATTCTACTAGACTAGCATTACCTGGGGACGGGAACCAAGTCAAATCTGAGTCCTTCGGGCTTGGAGGTAGTACTGTCCTAGAGCCAGCTCCTACCAGCTCAAGGGAGATGATGCTGTATAGCTGTTCCCAACCCTGCATTCAGTCATGTCACATTTGTAGCTTGAAATTGGCCATGGTGGGAGTGTTTACATGGAAACTGGTAAATGCTACAAAGCAGCCACCCCTGTGGCCAGAGCCAGTTTACCAGCATACTAGTGCAGTTAAAGGCATTCAAGAAATTGACATCCAGTACATTTTGAATGAACAAATGAACCCAAGTGGGTATAATGCAGCAGTCAGCATACTAACATCATCTGACCTTTGTACCAACGCTGTTCTCCATGGTTTAAGGGGTCAGGATAGATGACAGTAATTAAAATGTTTGGCCAGTACCAAATCCCCTTTTTACATTATCTTTAGCTGTTCTCCTCCCCCTAAACCAATAGTAACTAGAGCTCTCTCTGGTTTGAGTGTTTTCCTCTCTGCTCTCTTCTGGCAGAAGTTCAAGGCAAGTCAAATGACCGGGGGATAGACAGAAAAGGGGAGGACCTAGATAATGCAGACACTAGTGTCTACAGGGAGACAGGACACTCTGTTCTGTAGGAACGTATAGAAAAAGATGTCCTGTGGTGCAATCACAGGTGAGCAGTGGGTTGTATGAACCCAGGAGCTTCAGGTCCTGCTTGGGTGGGGGTAGGATTAGCAAGTCATGGATAGTTGAAACCAAGGTTCCCACCAGGCAGAAACAATGGCCTGGCTGGGTGGTGATCACAGCTTGGACAGGCACTGGGTCAGGTCCAGGCTGGAAGGACAAAGGGAACATCATAGATCAGGTGGTCAGCGGTCAAGTCAGCTTAAGCAGGAAGATTCAGGCAGGTATGCAAGGTCCTGGCAGGCGTTGTGAGTGCCAGATCTGAGGAGATGCACACAGGAGTGTTGATCCTGGGTGGAAGCTATTTGCCTTGTGCTCTCCTGTATGTGCCCTACTGTACTTGGCCCAGAGCCCCCAGGTTTGACCTTCCACCGAAAGGCAGAACGGGGACTCTCCTGGTAAAGCCTTTTCTCAATTGGGACAGGGCCAGGCCTCCATCCAGCTCCTGGTACTCAGTCCAGCATGTTCCTCCTTCCTCTGCTCAGGCTCTCTAGAAATCAGATGTGGGGTAGACCTCCTGGGGCTCCCGACCCTGAAGGGCAGGCTCATTTCTCTCCAGGAAATGGCCAGTGATGAGCTGAGGGAGTTGCGGAACGCCATGACCCAAGAGGCCATCCGTGAGCACCAGATGGCCAAGACAGGCGGCACCACCACCGATCTGTTCCAGTGCAGCAAATGCAAGAAGAAGAACTGCACGTATAACCAGGTACGGGGGGGAGGGGGAGGTCGGGATGCAGGAGGCAACAGGGGCATAGAGGTGGAGAACCAGAAGGAGCTTAGGGATGAGCCAGAGGGAAGAAAGGGCTAAAACTCCAAGCTGCAGAGAGGAGGGCAAGTCTTGGTACACCAGTGTGATACATCCATGGCTTCTAGAACCGATGCACGTAGAATCACCCAGATCTGTGTCTGTGAGGCTTGGCCAGCGTGCTCTGGCCTGCCCTGCAGCAGGAATAAGAGGGACCAGACTCGCAGGGCATAGAACTTCTGTAGAGTCACAGATGGTTGGAAGGAAACTTAGCAAATAAAATTCTGCTCCCTCACTTTACACACAGGGAAACTGAGGTCCAGACAAGGGACAGGCTTTGCAGCTTTGTCTAAAGTGGCAAAGACAGTCAGTGGCATAGACAGTAATAAACCCAGATCCAGACCTGTCTGCCTGCAGTACAGCCAACTTGGAAGTAAAGCCTAAGGGATTTAGCCCGGGGTCCTAGGGGTGAAGACCACTACCCTGGTGTGGGGAGCCATGGAAGGCTGTGGAGGCCTCTTTTCTGAGACTTAAAAACCTCCTCCTATTTGTGGGTTGCATGTGTTATGCCCTTGGGGCACCAATATTCTTGGATTCTAATTGGTGCCTTGTCATATGAGAACTCTATCCATCCCCCATCTGCTTGACAAGCAAGATTTAACAGAGCACCTTGCCCGTGGGGGTCTGTGGCTACAGCAGAAATACAGTCAGCCTTGCCTCTCAGGCGTCTCTTGGAGAATTCTGATTCAGGGATCCAGAGATGTATGTGCAAGTTCCCGCTCCTGTCCAAGCACACTGCCCTCGGGGAGTGATAGGCCTCCCGTGTGTCACTTCCCACCAGAAGTCAAATGCCCATTCACAAAGTTCTCTCTCCAGGGAGAGACCCCAGTGTTATCCTTCCTCCAGTGGCAAGGCTGTGGTAAGCTGTGTCCTCCTGGCCCATTGCTGGGCTCTCTCATTACCTGGGGGATTCCCACTCCACAGACTCCAGCTGATATGGTTCATAGCTGAGTGTCTGCAAAATAACAACTTGGTACATGTCATGGCCATCCCTGGTTGGCTGTAGAAAAATCAGAACAGCAATTGTTAAATCTGGAAATGCCAGGGATTTGCTGTGGGAACCTGGGTTCTGCACCTGAATGGTTTGATTAAGGGGATGAGAAACAAGAAAACAACATTAAATATTTCCAATCATCTTCAAATCCCTTTTCCTCTCACAGCCTCAGTTCTTCCACCTGTAAGATAAGCAACAAACTGGAGGATCTCTAAGGAAGGGTGCTTCCAGCTCACTCAGTGCTGATCAGAGAGGTACATCCAATATGATGTTTTCAGAAGGGAGTCAGAGTATTTCCTGTAGGCGATGACTCTAGCTGCCAAAGAACGATCAGTTCAGAAGGATCAACATAAGAATGAGAATGCAAAAGGTCAGTTTGAGCCAGGGAGATACTGGAAGTGAGCTGATGGACCTGCGAAAGGAGAGGAAAATATATGCATACACAATAGAGTTCTCAGTGATGAGGGAATTGCTAAAATGGAGTGGGAATAACGGTGCCAGCCTCTGGGCTTTGGACCACTTTTACAGACAGTGGGAGCCATGGCAGGTCCTAGAGGAGGGGACTGACTTCATGAGCAGTCCTCTCTCTCGTTCTCTCTCAGGTGCAGACACGCAGCGCCGATGAGCCCATGACTACCTTTGTCTTATGCAATGAATGTGGCAATCGCTGGAAGGTCTGTATGTTTATATCTTTCTTCCTCCTCTGTCATCCACAGACACTGCCTCACATCCAGAGTAGCATGCCCACAGCTCATAAGGGGCCTTGCACATGGGGGGGCTTGCCAGTCTGCACAGAGCAGGTCTGCAGAGCTGGAGATGGTGGTGGGTTGTCGTTGGGGAGGTGGGGACAGAGTGCATGTGTATGTGCATGTTTTTGTTTTGGAAAGCACTCAGCTGGGGTGGGGACAGCAGCCCAGATTTTATCACAGGATGGGCAAGTCTATCATTTGAACACAGATGGAATCGGCCTCCTGAGATCCACAGAGGGGAGGGAAAACAATAGCGCTTTGCATGTGGACCACGCCTCTTTGCAAAGTGCTTCCACAGATGGTATTTCCTTTGAACCCAGCCACAGCCAGGGGTGAGAGGAGGGCTGAGCCTCCCAGGTTGTCTTCCCTTCCTAAGGCAGCTCTGGAAAAGCCTTACATTATCCAAGGCTGTAACTCAGGCTGCCCCAGCTCTTGCAAAAGTAGCAATATTGTTTTCAGCCATGGGAGCCAAGCAAAGACTCCCCCGAGAGTGCTACTTCCTACCACCTCTTCTTCTGAAACAACCATACAAGATTAATGTCCATTTCCAGTACTATTTGATTTGCATGTGTGCTGTGTAATGTCTGGGCCACCAGGCAGGCTGCAGGTGCTCCAAAAGTTGTAAGGTACTTCGCAAAGAGCACAACTGAGCGTGGGACTGGGAGTCGGAAGCCCTGGTTTCAGGTCTCCACTCTGCCCTAATTGCTGTGTGACCCTGAGCGTGTCACTCACCTCTCTGAGCGAAAGGGTGATGATGATGTCTTTCTCCCATGGTTGATAGGAGGATTGTTATATATGCACACACTTTGCAAACAACTACGAAAAATGTTCCTTTATAGTATTACTCTCACTTTTAGAAGAGGAAACTGAGCTACCAGAATAGTGAACAAGCATAAAGTCACAGAGTTTGGAGCACTGCAAGACAGTGCTGCGAATTCCTGATCCACTGAGTTTTTCTACAGCTTTACTAAGAGCCTTGACAGACCTGGGGCCTCATTAAGAACTGCTATTTTTTTAGAGTAAAAAATAAGACGAGTATGTGTTTTTCTTTTATTCACTTACTGAGCACTTAGGAGCCCAGTATAGTGGCCTACTGGTTTAGAGCATGGGCTTTGGTATCAGGTTCAAATCCTAGCTTTATCACGTACAAAGGGACTTCACTAAGTGACCTAAACTCTCCAGGCCTGGATTTCCTCATCTATAAAATAGGGGTATCAGTGTCTAGCCCACAGAGCTGTTTTGAGGATCAGAAAAGGTAATACACATAAAGAATCAACAGGGCCTCTGATAGCTCAGATGGTATCTTTGTCAAATTAGAAAAAGGTGTCCTTGCCTCCAGGTGGACACAGCCTTGCACCTGGATACAGAGCTTGGTAAACAGAGCAGGGGCTGAGCTTCAGCCCCTCTCTTTGGCCAGGCTCTCTTGTGCAGTGAACAACCTGTACAGTCATACAAAGCCCTGAGCACATATGTGCCACGAACATAGAAACCACCACTCTTATTATTCTGAGTTTGTTACATGTTGGCATTACGGGAGCTTGGGCGAGTCATTTAACCTAAGTTGCTTCTTGACCTGCGGAAAGGGAAGTGATGTAGTACCTGTCTCACAGGGCTACTGTGAGGATGAAATGAGTTAATGTATGTTAATACCACCTAGCCAAGAGTAAGTGCTCAATAAATGGTAGCTCTTGTGTTCCTATTGGGCAAAGGACATTCCACATGCTCCAAACCCAGCTCCTCCCTGATTCCTGCAGAGAAATTGGAATTTGGACCTCAGAGAGGCAAGGGCCCACTAGAGGTGGTAGCTACATGGCTTCTGACAAAATTTTCAGGTAGTGTCCATTGCCATGTAGGGGGCCTAAAGTCTAACCAAGCTATTGGTAATAATCACAGTGATATTCCTGACCATAAATTGAGAGCCCACCACATGTCCAGCATTGGATTTCTATTTATTACCTGATATCCTTTTCTCCACTGGTCAGCATTATGCTCCCATTTGACAGATGAGTGATTTGTTTGGGGTCACACCACTAATAATGGCAGAGCTGGGATTTGGACTGGTCTGTGTGGCTCCAGACCCCATCTTCCTTTTCATGTCTCCTCCACCTGCCCCTCACCTCCTTGAGTGACGCAAAGAAAGATCTAAAATGTTGTTGCCTTTTTGGTTTTGTAGTTCTGCTGACAGAACCACCAGCCAGGATTGAACAAGGTGGGGAAGAACAAAGAAAAAGCACTAAGCCATCGTAACTGGAGAAAAATAAAAATTAAAATGAAGAAAAATACTGAACTCTGAATGGGGCATTAGGGATCAGAGGGAGAATTCTTTTGCAAACTAATCGTCAGTTATTAATAGTGACTGGCAGGTAGGGGGAGGCTAATTGGGGTATGATGCTAAGTCCATGTTGACAAACATCTTGTAGAAACTTAGAGACTTCAGAGCCTTAGGGCTGAGGTGCCTTAGCTTTGACACTGGCTGGCAGACCTTTGCTTTGAGTCCCTTCCCTCACATCTGAACCTCTCAGCCTTTTCTGAGTTGAAAAATACCAGATCGGCTCAGATCCTGCCGCCCACCCTGAGTCACACGTGCAGAACAGCTGGCACACAGTTTGGCTTAGGCGACTTTCATACCGTGTAGGAAGACTTCTTCCATACTCATCTCTTCACAAACTCTCTGCTATTCCCTGTTCCAAGCTGGCTCCGGGGACCTTTGAGGACTACAGACCTGGTCCCTCTAGGCAGGGGACATACTGTCTTGAGCTGAAGGTTTCTGAGGGAAGAGTACAGCAGTGCCTGAGTTCTGTGGCCCCTGGGAGGTCCTGAGCCTTGGAACTGGTCCAGACCTGGGCAGTGTGTTCCTTTCGGCTCCATTGTGGCCGAGCTACAGAGGAAGTCTGCAGGGCACAAGGAGTCTTGTACTTCTCCCATGATGAAATCAGCTTGCTTTTTAAGCTGATAGGAACTTTAGGCAAAGTTGGAATCTTCTGGAAAAGCTTGGGAGCAAGTCTGGTGGGTCTGTCCTAGGTCTAAGTCTGTGACGTTCCCTGGCCTTCCAGCAGCCCCAGGCTGAACCTCTTGGATTCTGTTTCCTAAAACTACTAACACGTAGGAGCTTGTGAATTCCTGGGAGCTTGGGCAAGTCACTTCACCTCTCTGAGCCATTTCCTTAACCATAAAAATGGGAGTGGTACTAGCGACTAGGGTTTCCATCTGCCTTGGTTCACTCTTAGGGTTGCTGTTGGGTTAACTTCAGCCCAAGTTTATGTGCCCTGGGCATCATCCACTCTGGAACTGGTTATCATCTTCCTCCTTCCACCTGCCTAGTGCCTCCTCCTGTAGATGAAACTTGTAAATAAACTACAGAAACTTGCCACCATCTCCAGCTTTTCAGCAGTCAGATTTGGGGGCACATCCTTCAGAATAACTGAAAATCCTCTCACAGAAGATACAACACACACATCTCATAAATGGCAGATCCAGGACCAAAACCCAGGTCTTCTGCTTCCTGTCATTGTGCTCGATGCTGTGGGAAGTTCAGGGCTGTACTCAGTGCTTGGTCCCTGCCTTCCAGGAATTCCTGGCCTGGCAGGGAAAGAAACTACAGGCACAGACTTTCACACCAGATGGGATGTGATAAATGCCTGAGTATGAATATGACCCACAGAAGTGCGGAGGGATGTTGCTTAGATACCCAGGTGCTTCTTAAATTTTTAATATGTGTGGGAATCCCCGGGGGATAATGTTAAAATGCAGATTCTGACTTAGTGGGTCTGGGGAAGGGCTTGAGATTTTTCCATTTCTAACAAGCTCCCAGGTGATGCAATGCTGCTAGTCCACAGACCACACTCTGAGTAGTAGTGGTTGAGATATCCAGATTTTTCTCTGCATTATCTAATCCTCTACCCAAATGTCTAGAAATCAAAAGCAGAACAGGAATAGCAACCACTATTAATACAGTAATGTCAATAAATGTTACCTTGTGGCTTTTTAAAGATGGCGCCCTGGGTCATCGTGCTCACGGTGTCATAGGGATTTACAGCATTGGAAAAAATACAAAACTGAATCTCCACCCTCAACAACCTCACAGTTTACAAAGGAGATGAGTCAGATTAAACAACAGAAGAACAAGTTGGCTCCAGTTCGCACATCTGCACAGTACACACCTACATTCACAGAAGGACCCAGAAAAGCATGAATAGGCCTCAGACTGTTCATCCACAGGGGTTAATACCCTCCCAACTGGTCTTCCTGTGTCCACTCTGGACCCACTCCATGTCGTGTTCTCCACTGCGCTGACCAGAACAGGCTTTTCAAAATTGCAAATCTGATCATGTTACAGTCCCCAACTCTGCCAACCCCATTTACAACCTTCCAATTTTTTCTCACTGCTCTTGGCAGGGTCTACGAGGCCCTGCAGGGCTGGCCTCTGCCACCTCCTGCTTTGTGCTCCAGCCACACTGGCCATGCTCTGCTCCTCCTTGTCACACAGTCTTCGCACATGCTGTTGGCTGGAACACGTGGTTTAACTCCATCTCCTCCTCCCTGTCAAAGATGAAGCGGGTGACAGTTACAAGGGAGTTAGCCTTAACTTCTACCATCCTGGCAGGCTTCCTAGGGAAAGGGCGATTGCTGCCTTACAGGAGGAAAAAGACATTAGGTGAGGTGAAACAGAGAAGCAACGTGGTTCTCTCATATAGGAGGTAAGATCTCACCAGGAGTATTGTAACCAAAAGACCTTGAAAAACAAAGAGTACGGTCAAGATCTTGTGACCAGCTTAGAAAATGATTTCAAATGTTACAGAAACCTGAAACACTATAGAGAAGTCTTTCTTAGTAGTCTCATCCAGACTAGTGAATTTCTGTCTTTAGCTCTGAGTTTTCTTGAGCTTGAGACTTAAGTCACTAAGTACCCCACTGGCCTTTTCAATACAGTTAATTACAAACTGAATTTACATCTTCTTTTTCTTAAATCCCCTCTTCTGTCTTTTCTGTCAACTAGTTCATTATTTAGAGCTATCTTTGACCCTTTCCTCTGGCTCTTCATTTTATCCGTTACCAGTTCTGTAGTCTCTCCCTTGCCCAATCCTTCTCTCCACTGGACAGGTGCAAAGGCCTTCTACTGGTCTCCCAACTCAAAGCACTCTTTGCCTTACCTGCATGAGCCCTGTATGGCTCTGAGCATCCTTCCCCTGGTCATTCTCTGTAGACTTCCCCAGCTATCCTGGGCTTGACTTTCAAAGCTCCCCTCCATCTGCCATCTGCCTGTCTTCAGTGGTTCATCTTCTACCCCTGATGCCCCTTCTGCTGCAGCCTAAGGTAGTTCTTTGTCCTGTTCTTGAAAACAGACAATGGACCTTCCCAACTGTGACTGCCTATTCTAATTCCTCCTCCCTAACCCCAGTCCAAATCTTACCCATTCTTCATGGTTCACCTCAGATGCATGTCTTCTGGGAAGTCTTCTCTAATTCCCTGGCCACAAGAGATGGTTCCTCAGAACTCCAAGAGCACTGTGCAACTCTAATAATTACACTGCATTCTACCATGATAATGAACATGATGATAATTTCCTTGTATGGCAGTGTCAATACTTATTAATTACTGAGCATTTCCTAGCCGGGGGTCTTGGGCACATTATGTAAAGTCTTCATGCCTTCATTTTACAATCTGTAAAATGTTGGTAATAATAGCACGGAGCTCAAAGGCTGGCTGTGAGGATTCATTAGAATCATGCCTGACACAAAGTACCTGATTAGTGAACGTTAGCTATTGTTGTGAGTATGGGGAGTACTTTATATTGTCTCGACTAATCCTCAGATCCCCCTGAACTAGGTTACTACTGTTATACTCTTTTTATTTGTGGTAAAATATACATAACATAAAATTTACTGTCTTAACCATGTTTAAGAGTACAAACAGTTCAGCAGTGTTAAGTACATTCACACTGTTGTGCAGCCAATCTCCAGAACTATTTTCATCTTGCAAAAGTGAACTTCTGTACCTATTAAACAATTCCCCATTCCTCCCTCCCCCAGCCCCTGGCAAGCACTATTCTACTTTCTGGCTCTATAAATTATATTATTACTCTTTTCACAGACCAAGAAAACCAAA
Organism: Camelus ferus; assembly: GCF_009834535.1. Lineage (NCBI taxonomy): Eukaryota > Metazoa > Chordata > Mammalia > Artiodactyla > Camelidae > Camelus > Camelus ferus. Next base: position 16,148,382 of record NC_045708.1, on the reverse strand, counting down.
GTTCAGAGAGTAATTTGCTTCTAGCAGACAGAATCTGGACTCGAACCCAAGCCCCTGTTCATTCTGAGTCACCCTGAAATACGGTTTCAGCTCACAGGGCATCTGTGATGCATTTTACTTCCCCCATAACCATCTTGGCCACTGTGTGCCAAGACCCTCCCTGTGCCCATGCATTTTGCAGCCATTCTCACATTTAATCCTCATGGCAGCCCTGCAGTCATCGTGAGGGGCGCAGTCCCTGGTACAGGACAGAGACGCAGTGAACATGTGCAGGGAATATAGGCCTATTTTGATGCCTTTAAATAAGTTAAACAACACTAAATAAGTTTGTTGCACATTTTTAATGAATTCTTTACATTTTTTGAAAATGTTGACTCTCTCTGGAGAAAACCAGCAGAAATGCACACGGTCATAAAGAGCCTCCCCATCCTCGCCACTCCCCTCTCCTCCGGTGGAGTCAGTCTGCTCTCCTCACCCCAGGCCACCCCCCACCTGTACCTCATCACCAGCGTTGCTGATCAGTAGCCAAAGGCAGAGACAAACAGGCAGGCAGGCCGGCAAAGGGACATACGAGACTGTCCCTGCTCTGCTTCCTCCCCCTGCCACTCCACCCCCACACTCTTCCCTCGAACTGTACCCAATCCTGGCCATTCTGGAACACGCTCTGTCCTTTCACGCCTCCGTGACTTCGCACATGCTGTTCTTGAAGACTGGAATGCTTTCCCTCCCCTCGTTCTCCACCTCCAAGACTCCTACAGTCTTTGTAAGCCAGCTCCGATGTCATCTCCTCTGTGAAGACTCCTCCCTGCCCCCCAGCTGTGAGTCCAACATCCCCCGCGCAGACTAGCTAGCCCATCCGGAAGACTCCAGCAGCTGGACTGCAGTGACTGTAAGTCAGTGTGTCACCCATGTCCCCGGGCCCTTGTGCTGTGAAGAGGCTTCATCTCTGCCCCTAGCAGGGGTCAAAAGAAGCCCAGATCACCGATTCTTTTTTTTTTTTTTTAATGTTCCTGGCATATTTAAAAATGAACAGATAACCAAACAAGATCACATATTTTGAGGCATATTTTTCAATGTCTAACAAATGAGTGCTTCTAAGTCAAAAAGTTATAACATAATTGTGCTGCTCACAAGATAATTGCAGGATTTATTAAAATATAATAATTTATAGTGCTCCACAGGCACAGTGGTCTGTTAACAAGAAACAGACTTCAGGATACACAAGGAGGCTCTTTGATCAGATTGGTCAGTGGATCTGACATAATGTAAAACCCCATTTGGAGATAATGTCAAACGCCTAAATTGGAGACCCTGGTAAAATGGTACTCCTGGCCCCTTCCCCCAGTGATAGGCTGTGCTGCTGCCTCGGCACACAGTAGATGCTCACTGTTTGCTGAATAACAGGAACAAATAAGCTCTCCAAGTTGGCTATTGAAAACCCACACGCAATAAGTATTCCTGAGAAACAATAAAGTTCTGAACAATGCAGCAGGAAGCCACCTCCTCCTCCAGTGACCCCAACCCTCAGAATCCAGCTGAAGGCTGCAACAGGAAGCCCCTCACCCACTTGTCTTTCCTCCCCCTCTTCCCCACTCCTCCCACCCCCCACCCAGGGGCACCAGATGCACTCATGCTTTCATCCGCTCTCACCCCTCTTCTCCACCCTCTGGAGGGTCCCAGGTGAAGAAAGAGAAAAGTACTTACTCACAGTAGGAGGCAAGCAGCCAAGCTGGGCTTGGAGAGTCGTCCTGCCCCCAGGCAGGCCTGAAGAATGAAACAGTGAGAGGACAAAGAAGGTCTTAAAGCACTGGAGCAAGGGGGAAGAAAAGGCCTAAGAAAGTTTACAAAGCAATCTGTCAGAGAAGGGATGAAAAGGGAGCCCCACTGAGCTGAGGGGCTCAGGCACTCACCTCACCTTCGGCCCAGTTAGAAACCTGCCGTTACTGAGCCGAAGTCTGAACCGATCCCCTCCTGCTTGTCCCAGAGGTTTCCCTGAGCGTGAGGCCTCACCTTACCGGGTTTTTGGTAGCCCCAAATACCTGTGCTTCACTGGGCTTAATACACCAGTTCTCTTGAACCCACCGAACTGGCTCAACTTCTCCCTCTGGATTTTCAGCAGAAACACTGTGGATAAAGTCACCAGCAGATCCTCAAAGCCATGGAGCCACTCTGACTTCCTAGATTTTCTGAGCCAGTAAAATAATCACAGGCCTTTCTGAAAGTCTTCCCTGCCACCAAAGGCAGCATTAATAATAATACCAACTATCACCTGCGCGCTCACCCTGTGTGAAGTGTGTTAAATCATCTCATTGCTAAATCACCTCCGCCTTAGGTATGATTACTCAATTTTACAGAAAGGGAAATGGGCCTGGAGAGATTAAATGACTTTCCAAAGGATACACAGCCTGGATTCCAACGCAGGTCTGTCTGACCTTGATGCCTACATCTTTCCTACTCAGGACACTGCCTGTTGGGGACCCTCTATGATTCTATTTTTTGTGGTTCCCATATCAGTTTTAGATGGGGTAATATGGTACAATTCTGCGTTATCTAAAAAATTCCTCGCATCACAATTGTGAGTGAGAAGAGGAGTGGGAGTGGGAATCAGCCTCACAGCTGGGTAGGGGTCCTAGCTCTTTTTAGACACTTGAGTAATTTAACCATAAATAACTGGGCACTGGGAACAAGACACTTATTAATAAAAGCATAGCCTAGAGGCACATTTGAAGAAAAAAATTCAAGTCACTTGGTGGGTGAACATATCTGCAAAACAAAAGAAAAACCCCTTTCCCAGCCCAGGCAGAGAAGTCTCCTGTACAGTTAGAGACAACAGGCTTCTGGGCACGTAGCCAAGGTTCTGGGGATATTTATAACTTGAAGAGGGTGGGAGTCCCTAATAAGCTGTTATATTCTTTTTCCATCACTTCCCTCTCCAAGGCTACAGCAAGCTCAGAGCTCTTCCCCACGCAGAATGCCTGCCTTCCCTACTTTTTGGCTTCCATTGTCTAATTTTCTCATCCTGGCTGGGGAAAGGGAAGGCTGCAAGTCCTTCCGTTCGGAAGAAGTCCAGTTGAATGCAGCTTAGCTGCTGGTGGTGTTTCTTGGCTAGCTGCTGTGGTCTCAGGGATCTGCCTAGCCTGTGGTTTCTCTGAGCTGCCTGAAAGTCTGAGGTCTCGGGAATCTGTGAGTCTTTGGGATCCGCCTACAATCTCTGGGCTGTGCCTGCACGGCTACGAATTCGAGATCTACCCGCGGGTCTGAGATATCCAGGATCTGCCAGTGATCCCTAGAATCTTTCCGAACGTCTTAAGTCTCAGAAAACTCTGTCTGCGGATTGGAATCTATTTGAGGACTCTCTGATCCTGGAGCCGGTGAGCTAACGGATCTTTTGAGGGCCAAGCAAGAGGTAAGTCTGTTCGTTACTAATTCGGGTTTTCGGCTTCCTACCTTCAGCGGGTCAGGCACTGCTAACATCCTGAGGGTCTGCGGGGCTCAGGCCGTGAGAGGCCCCCTCATCCCATCCGTGCGGGAGGCCGCAAAGAACCCTTTTAGCAGGCATGCCCTCCGGGACGGTAGGACGGCCCTTCCCAACCCTGGGGCCTGGCTCGCTCAATCCTCCACCCTCGCTTCTGTTCCCTCAGAGTTTAGGCTTCCCCTTCGCTAGGCGCAACTCAGCCCGCCCCTCACCGGGGACCCTTTTTAGAGGGACGCGATCCGACGCCCCTACAGGGTTAACAGCGATGGAGCCGGGACACAGCTTGGCCCAGCCGCGGACTACACTAGCTCGGGTACGGGCGGCGCGGTGTCTCCTGGGAGTTGTAGTCTGCGCAGCAGTGTGCGAATGCCGCAGGCGCTTCTGGGAGATGTAGTGCGTGGGTGGAGCTCAAAGTTCCAGCGCGGTCGCTGAGTCTTCTCTGGGGAGTGGGCGGCTGCTCCTTTCCTCTCGGGCCCGGGATGTCAAATGAGAACTAATCCTGGTGGAACCCAATACAAGCCAGCGCCTAAATTAGGCTCGACGTCGCAGTTAAGGTCTGACTCAAGATAAGCTTCTAGGGACGTGAGGATAAGCAGGCCAACCTCCCTGGCTTAATCGGGCTGTGGTCTCCAAGAGAAGAAAGCAGAAGATACTCTGCCCTGGCTAGGAAGACGCGTTTCTTCCTTCAGCCTTTTGTTCTTTTCCCTCCATGGCTTTTGGCCTCTTGACTGGCCTTTGTACGCCTGGATGGAACTCCAACTCCCGGCAGGCCACGGGGGCAGGCGCAGGCGTGATAGTGGTGCCCAGCCGTCCAGCAAGAGGCGGGTCTAGTGTTCCACATTTAATTGGCCGAGCGTTTTGCGAGCTTCGCTCGCTGATTGGCTGAGGCAGCTGCCGGAAAGGGCCTAGCCTCGAGATGGAAGAGCAGAGGCGTTCTGTGGGCTGGGCTGAGAGCCTCCTCCCTGAGACAGCATCGGCTTGACCCCCAGCCCGGGAGGGACCGAGCCAGGGGGCTGTCTTAGTAAATTCTGGCATTGCCTCCACTCCATGGTGGCGGAGACACAGAGGGCGGGTCACGCCCAAGGGTCAGGGAGGAGAGTGACCCGGCCCAGGCTCAGGGCCCTCCCTACCCGCCTGGAGGCCAGAACTCCAGCCCTGGGGAGTGGGCAGGGCCTGTTTTCTGTGCCTCACGCCCTGCTTTTCGCCTCCTTTAGCGCTGTCTGCTAGCTGCTTTTCCTGCTCTCTCTCTCCTGGGAGGCGAATCCTTGAGCCCGAGATGGCAGCCACCCTGCTCATGGCTGGGTCCCAGGTAAGCCGGGGGTGGCTTCTCGGACCCTGCCTATGCTTACCCACCTCGTCCCTGCGTTTGTTTGCTCTGCAAATCCCTGTGGGAAATTTCCTGGGATTAGTAATTAGCCTGCTTCGGTATTCTTCCTCCAGAGACCCAGTACCAGGATAGTGTAGCCACAAACAAAACATTTATTGAACACCTGCTGTTTGCCTTTAAATACTGGGGAGACAATAGATGGATGAAACGTAGGGAGACAGACGCATTCGGTTAACCGTGATACTACGTGTTAAGAGCACTATTTGCTGTAGGAGCAAAATGCTGTGGGAACCAAGAAGTGGGAGTGATTAATTCTATCTGAGGTGTGGGAGGGAGGAGTGGAACAAAGCAGAGGGATGGGGGCCACTGAGGAACAGCTGGTGCTGGAACAGGGCCTTAAGGAATAGTGGGATTTCACTAGTCTGAGAAAGATATTTGAAGAAAAGAGGAACATCGTGAGTAAAAATATGGAATGATGTAGGTGCTGGATGTGTTCTGAGAAAAGGACTGCTAGAGGATAAGGTTCAGAGTCGGACAGGGATATCTGGAACCAAAGCAATAAGTTCATAAATTGCTCTCTTCTTTACCACATCTTTGTTGCTTGTTTATTTCTCCTTTGGACTCTACATGTCAGACCTAACACCTTTTGCCTCCTTAACAATTCTAGCCATGTCTCTAATCTCAAGAAGAAAAACTGGTACTAACCTCCTAGATACCAAGTATTGAGGAAGCAATGTGTGATTTCAGGCACCTGTGACATTTGAAGATATGGCCATGTACCTCACCCGGGAAGAATGGAGACCTCTGGACCCTACACAAAGGGACCTTTACAGGGATGTTATGCAGGAGAATTATGGAAATGTTGTCTCATTAGGTAAGGATTCTCTGTCTTTCTTCACCCCACATATTTCAGACTGTCAAAAATGCCTTAGCTCTTTCAAAGCAACCTAGTTACTTGATTTTTAAAGCACTTAATTGGATTTTGGCTTGAGTTGAGTCCTCAGGCAGATCTTTCAGTGAGGGAATATCAAGGTCATATTGTCTGAAAAGAAAGATCATTTCTGCACATTTTAAAAACACTCAGATTTCTTGTGCCCTGAGTCATTTGCCATTCTCCAGCCTGTTTGTACAGATCACTGACCAAACAGGTCTGACATAATAGTGCTTGCCAGGATATAAATGCCCCTGTAAATGATGCTTTTACTAGAAGATGAGGGGGTTCCGATCCAGGTTCACGGGAAGGCAAAAGCCAGTTTTTTTGTTTGTTTTGGCTTCAGAGTCCTAGCTTTGCCTCAGATCCTTTATTTATCCAGAGTAGGTACTTGTCTGGAGACATTTCAGAGTTGATCATAGATTTTGAGTGTGTCAGATGTTGTTCCAGGAAAATCCTGAACTAAATGAGATCACAAATTCTATTAGAGAAGCTAATTTTTTTGGTGGTCTGCAAACCTGTCTTTTAGCTATCGTTTGGTCTGGGTGTAACTGGAATAAACCGTATATTCTTGAGCTGAGTAGTCTTTTGACTCACGTTGTCTCCTGTTAGGACTTGACAGAAGTTAACAACCAAATATGGTTCACTAGGTCATCTGCCATTCATTAGGATTAATCCTTTTTCTGAAATTTTTATTCCTATTACTTTTAACAAGCAAAAGGCAACTGGGAAGGGTTTCCTTTTATATATCTATGGTCCAGCCCAAGGAGCACTTGTTGGAAAGATGGAAGAGTTGAAGCACCAAAAAAAAAAAGTCTTGCCCAAATAAGTTTGAGAGTAGGTTAAATAATGTTTACAAGGCTTCCTTACCTCAAGACCCTTCAAAACCTTTAATGTGGTATCAGGCATTTTGAATTTCTAAGAAGATGATGTTTGTACCGTTTACCAAACTAATTTATCCATAGACCCTTTTCTCCTAGCATACCTAGTAACCTTTTTTGAAGATACCAAGAAATATCACTTCAAAAAAGGAGTATCTGGTTGAAGGTTTCTTATAGATAGTGGTTTTATATATTTTCATTTTCATTTAAAGATTTTACACCTAGTCAATGCCAAGAATGTCCTGAGGCAGGCATCTTTTTTGCCTTCTCCAACCTTCCCACTTCTCTTTTCATTAAAAGGCTACTGGAAAGCAGCAAGTAACATTTGGCAGTCATTTTTCCTGTCAACTGAGACTTGACATAGATAGATAAAAATTTGGTTTTCTCCATGCCAACTCAGTAGGTCCTTAGTAAATATTACATAATTGTTATGATGAAGGCTTGACAAGTTAAGAACATACACACACACACATGCATTCACATATAAAATACTTAGGCTCTTGACTTTTAGAAATTCTGATTTAGAGTCTCTTATATTTTCTGTTTCTGGTTGTTTTCTTTTTTTGAAACAACAGAAACATAGGCAATTTTCATAAAGAACCGTTGACTAGTGATACAGAACATGAACTTTTATCAGACAGATCTGGCTTTGAATCTTAGCTTTGCCATTTACTACTGTACAACTTTTTGCAAGTCACTTCTGTGGGCCTTTCTTCATAAAGAAGAAATCATCATAATGCCTGACTCTCGGGTTGGTTGAGGTAACTTATATAAAGAACTTAGCACAGTGCCTGGCACACAGTAGATGTTTTTTGTGTGTGTTTACCAGTATTATTTTTTACCCTTTATTACAGATTTTGAAATCAGGAGTGATAACGAGGTGAATCCAAAACAAGAGATTAGTGAAGATGTAGAATTTGGGACTGCATCTGAAAGACCTGTTGGTAATACTGAGGAAAATCCTGAAAGTGAAGAGGCTTTTGAAGACAGGGATAGATCAGAAAGACAATGGGGAGATTTAACAGCAGATGACTGGGTAAGCTATCCTCTCCAACAAGTCACCGATCTGCTTGTCCACAAAGAAGTCCACACAAGCATCCGATATCATATATGTTCTCATTGTGGAAAGGCCTTTAGTCAGATCTCAGACCTTAATCGACATCAGAAAACCCACACTGGTGACAGACCCTATAAGTGTTATGAATGTGGAAAGGGCTTCAGTCGGAGTTCCCACCTTATTCAGCATCAAAGGACGCACACTGGGGAGAGGCCCTATGACTGTAATGAGTGTGGGAAAAGTTTTGGAAGAAGCTCTCACCTCATTCAGCATCAGACAATCCACACTGGAGAAAAGCCCCACAAATGTAATGAGTGTGGGAAAAGTTTCTGCCGGCTGTCTCACCTAATCCAGCACCAGAGGACCCACAGTGGGGAAAAGCCCTATGAGTGTGAGGAGTGTGGGAAAAGCTTCAGCCGGAGCTCTCACCTAGCACAGCACCAGAGGACCCACACAGGTGAGAAGCCGTACGAATGTAATGAATGTGGACGAGGCTTCAGTGAGAGATCTGACCTCATCAAACACTATCGCGTCCACACCGGGGAGAGGCCCTACAAATGTGATGAGTGTGGGAAGAATTTCAGTCAGAACTCGGACCTTGTGCGCCATCGTAGAGCCCACACGGGGGAAAAACCATACCACTGCAATGAATGCGGGGAGAACTTCAGCCGCATCTCACACTTGGTTCAGCATCAGAGAACGCATACCGGGGAAAAGCCATATGAATGTAATGCTTGTGGGAAAAGCTTCAGCCGGAGCTCTCATCTCATCACACACCAGAAAATTCATACTGGAGAGAAGCCCTATGAATGCAACGAGTGTTGGAGAAGCTTTGGTGAAAGGTCAGATCTAATTAAACACCAGAGAACCCACACAGGAGAGAAACCCTATGAGTGTGTGCAGTGTGGAAAAGGTTTCACCCAGAGCTCCAACCTCATCACACATCAAAGAGTTCATACAGGAGAGAAACCGTATGAATGTACCGAATGTGAGAAGAGTTTCAGCCGGAGCTCAGCTCTTATTAAACATAAGAGAGTTCACACTGACTAAGTCCTATGATTATGACTGAGAAGTGATTCATTTGAAGGTACAATTTTATTTGATATCAAAGAGCTCTCTCAAGACTGAGCTGCTTTTATCATACGGAATTTCCTCATTGCGGGCCACAGTTTACAACATCAAAGAAGACAAGCCACTTGAAATCCTGACCCATGGCTTTAAGAACGTTATTCCCCCCTCCAGAATAGTGATTTTTAAAAATCACTCAATATTAATTAATTACATCATCAAAATCAGTCCCACAAGTAACTGAAAATCTAAAGACCAGGTGATAAATCCTGGTAAATGCTCAGGCCTGGAAATGGAGTAAATCTTTAAAAGTAATTTCTCCCATCCTTGGCCCAAAGAACTATGCTAGGGGAAATGTTGGACTGTGATAGGGTGCTCACAGCTGTTTTGGAAAAAGACAACCAGAGACTGCCTGAATTGCCACACCTATTGACTCACTGTAGTAGCTGGGCACATGCATCTTCCCTTCAAAGGGCTTTCTCCTTGAGTTGCTCATGCATTTGTATCTTTCTGTCTTCCTGAGAGCAGGATTCTGCATAATGAAGGCAGTAATCTAACTTTTCTCCTCATTGTTTCTAAAGCTTTCATCTTTGTGAAGGCTAACCGAAGATACAGATTGAAAGGAAAAATGAGACAGGTTTGGGGACCAAGGACTCATCAACAGTGGTGACTTTAGCAAGAGATGCCCACTGTTGTTATAGCCAATAATCAGAATTTATTAATTTTCTTTGGGGATCATCATAGGGAACATTGTAGGGAAAATATCTTCAAGGAAAGATAGGACCATAAGTGATGGAGTGTAAGGAGCAAGTGGAATTGACCACTTCAGGGAAGGAAGCACAGAGTCCCTTCCCAAGGAACACAGGTCATTGCTGTGTTCTTTCCCTTCTACCCTTTAAGATCAATTCTCCCTGTACCACTAACTATAGGATTTGATAAGGGCCACATCCCAGTGTTTATCTTAGCTTGCATAAGGGCATGTGTATGTACAGTAAAATGTGTATTCCTGTTGTTTTCCAATAGCAGAAACTGAATTCACACTGAATTAGCATGTTCTTGGGTGACTTTGATCATGTGACGGAACTACAGACATAACTCCAATGTGAGAAATGTTCTTTTTTTTTTCATTCTTTATGAAAAAAATTTAAACACTAGTGCTCCAGTGCGCACTCTCCTGTAAGATCTGTCTTTGTACAGAACCAAGCACTTGTTTATATGTATCAGTCAGTTGTGGGAGATAATGACCAGACAAATAGGTTGATTGTCCTGTTCTCAGACTGAATTGTCTTCTCTTTGTCCCAGTCACAAGGAATTAATAAACCTAGTTGGGAATGTATTTCCATCCTCCCAGCCTACAGATATAAGCGATTAATGTAAGAGTTGACCCAATTTAAGCCCAGTAGTATCAGTTCTCCTTATCTCAGCCCAAATAGGAATTAAGAAATATCCCAAATGTTGTTGCTTATCCATGGATTTGGGGGTGGGAGTGGGAAGAAACTGATGCCAAGGAGATGGGACTGGAGTAAGGAATATATATTTTTTGAGCCTACCGCAAGTTATTTCTACTGTGCTATTGTGAGTGTTGTAACATTTGAAAAACTTTTGCCATAGCTCTTTGGGTCTGGTTAAAGGCGCCAGTGGTCTCTCTTGAGTAGTGTACTGTAGTGAGTTACTATGACCCATGTGGGTCTGCATCCCTTGCAAAAGATACAACCTCCGAAGTAACTGAAAAAACACTCCACCAAGTAGGTGTCTATGTTGCCACTCCTATTTAAATACAGACTCCGGCAGGGAGCATGTTTTTCTACACAAAATCTAGCCAACTGTGGGTATTCGTATTTTAGTTGTTGAATGACTTCCATGTTCTTGATGACTAAAATATGTCTTTTCCTGTATCAGTGTTGCTGATGGTTTTAATGAATATTGAAGTTCTCCTGTTGTTTCTTTGAGCCGCTAAGCGCAGCAGCTTCAGAGTGGCTGCAGAAGACAGCGTCTCCATGACCTAAATGTTTTCCTTTCCTACTCTCCTGCCCCACCCCCCAACCTGTTCCTGTTCCTGCTTTTGGCTTCTCAGTGCCCCGGCCATCTCTCCAGACGTGTACACTCCAGCTGGGAAATTAAAAGGGCAAGGGCCAGACCAGCTCTTGTCTCCTCTCTTCCTGCCAATTGCTGCCCGTTTGCTGTTTTGAACTTTGTGTAAAGTTATGCATCAGACTCTCTTTGCTAAAGCTTTTTGCATGCCTTCTGCTCCCAAGTCTCTGGCTGCTTCTGCACACAACCTGAACACATTGTGCCTGTTTTCTATGGTTGTGGAGAGTGAGTGAACAAGTATGTAGAGCAGTTTTCCTTACGGTATTGGTCACAGTTATTCTAGTGTCTATCTACATCTGTATTATTCTAACAATATTCTATAATTAAAAGTGTAATTTTTAAAATCAAAAACTGAGAATTATTTTAGTAATGCAGCACCGATTCATAACATGGCTTTTCATCAGATTCATTAAAATTGGGCACAGTTGTTTTTCTACTGATGCATTTGTATAGATATTCCTGTGGAAATTTGGGAATACCGCATCTTCACACATTGGTGAGCTCTCTGGATATTACCGTATTTTCAGATGATGCAAAAACCTGAACAGTTTCCTATGAAGATTAATTAGGCTGGTGGCAAAGCAACGTGGAAATACTTGGTGTGAGTGACTCAGTTTTGGAGACAGAAACAAAAGTCAAAAAAAAAAAAAAATGAACGGAAAAAGGAGAAGAGGCCATATTGCTTTAAGGAGATATTTTTGGGTATCTGCTAAGAATACTAAAACAATTTCTACTAAATTAGTGTAAGGATCCCAGAACAGAGATACCGCTTAGAAACAGTCAAAGGCTCTCTATTCAAGACATAATTGCCTAAGTCTGCCTAAGGCAGTGATTATGTTCTACCAGGGTGTGGCCACAATTTTCAAATTACTTACAAGTAATTTTTTCTTATGAAACCTTTTTTTTTTAATGGAAAACCAGTTTAGACAGAGGGAGTGGAAGTGCTTTAAATTGGAGAAGAATACTAATATGAAAGAAATTTCAATTAACCCTATAGCCACGACTTGTAAAAGAAAGATTTTATCAAATATTTTTAAAAATTCTTTTTCTCCTTTCTTCATGTTCTGCATTTTTTATTTCTGGGAAGGAAAACTGGTTCAAGGAAAATACCAGTTCACCTGGAGCAGCTCACCTGGAACCTTCCCCTCAGGATATTTAATATGTTAATATTTCGCCGTCATTACAACAGGCAGATTTCCTTCTGTGTAAGTTTTCTCTAGGAGGCTAGCCATTGGAAGGGCGGTGATTCCAGGCCATTAGGACACCACTGAGTCCAATGAAATGATAATTTGTTAAATGGTTCCCTTGTGTTTTGAAAGTTAGTATTCCTCCTGGAAATGGAGTTCCTGTGCTCTGGGAGAAATAGAGTCTTTAAAGCTTTGGTTAGATACCCATGTGTGTAGTGGAATAGCTGACTGGGCCCTGCTTATCTGTAGGAGACTTCAAGATAAAAGGTTGTTAGTGAAAGACAACTGATGAGTAAAATAGAAGAAAATCACCCTGTAGTGACCTAAAATAGTTTCATGGCTAATCTCATTGTATCATCTGTTTTCCTAAATGCTTCATATTCAAAGTTTGTATCATTTTTCAGCTTCTCAAAGCTGCTTTTGATTTTCCCTCTGGGAGAGACTGAGGCTGAGGACATCAAAAATCTCTGAGTTTCACACCAGCCCCTGCAGCTGCCTTGTATACATCTCCACTTGGAAATTAGCCAGGCAAACCCCAAACTGAATTTACCACTGTGTTCTATCACCCCTCCCCCTCTTTCTCCTGTATTTCCTAATATAGTCATTGCCTAGTTATCCAAGCTAGAAAATTGCATATCATACTTGACTCCTTCTCCTTTAGCCATCTGCCCAAAATCCATAATGAAAATCAGTTAAAATAATTACTTTCAGTCATGACCATACCACTGCCTAAATATTTCTCAAAGCCATATACGTGCTCTCCTCTCTACTGCCACCACTTATCATGTGACCTTGGGCAACTTACTTAGCTTCTCTGTTCCTTGGATTTCCCATCTGTAAAATGGGGATGATTATATATGCCTCATAGTTATAAAGATTAAATGAAGTAATGGGGCTCAAAATATTAGCTGCAATTATTTAGACCATCAATCACCAAGCCACATCTTGCTTACTGAAACAACCTCTTAATGAGTCTCTGTTTTCAGCCATCTTCCACCTACTCTTTGCTGCAGCTACAATGATCTTTCTGAAGGGCAAATCCCTTCATGCCACTCTTGTGTGTAAAACCTCCCCATTCTTTCCACTGCCAGCAGCACACAGTGAACCAGGCTCTGTCAGTGTGGCTTAGGAGGAGGGCATCGTGGTCTGGCCTCTGCTGCCCTCCTCAGCTTCAGGTCTCTGCACTCCCTGCACTTGCAACACTCTCCAAGCTGCATCTCTTTCTCGCCACTCTTCTGGGCAACTCCTCCTCTTCCTTCAGGTCTCATACCTCACTTGTTCTAGGGAACCTTCTCCTCATCCCACAAGACTGGATCAGTGTCCTGTTCAGTGTCCCCTGGGTTTATCCCAGTCAAACCATTTTATCCCAGTTTTGTAATTGCCTATTTACTTTCTCTTCTCTTCCATGAGACTTTGATATTCCTGAAATCACTGTGTCTTGCTCACCATTGTATCTTCAGCTCCTAGCAAATGTTTGACTTAGAGTAGGCAGGCAAGAAATATTTTCTGGATAAATGAAAGAATATATATAAACTTCATTCCCTTCAGTAGGACTGGTGACCTCACTTCTGATTTGTCACCACACAAGCTATTCATAAATTCTATGGAAACCATAGGTATTCTGTCATTGCTTATCTGGTGGGGCCCAGTGCAAGAGGAAAAAGGCACCCAGAGGCAATGTGACCTATGTAAGACACCCCCTCCCAAGGTAAAGCTGGGATAAACTCACCTGCCCCTGATGCTCCTGCACTTGATGAGTCATTGTCATCTTTGGAGGATTATCTAGGAATAGACATTATGGCAACTTTGGAGACATGTTGCAAGGCAGGCTCTCAATACAGGGTGCATCTTCCTCAGGTGTGTTCTCTTCAGGGCAAACCAAGCTGCATGTGTGTACCCACAGCCCTTGGTTTGGGAGGATGGACAGAACTTGGACCTGCAGCCACACATGTGGACATGAGGGCCCCCTGGAAAAGGACAAAGCCAGAGTAGGAAAAGAAGGGGGCAGACTTTCCTCAGTACTCTTGCCCCAGTCCTAGTCCTAGCGTCCAGGCATACTATCAACTGTTTCCACCAGTGACTTATACAGAGTCAGAACCTTTGATATCCAGATTTCTGAGGTGAATAATGTGTTGGATGGATGAGTATGCTGTGAATGGAACCACAACACACAAAGAGGAGGAATCTGGGGTAAAGGATACAAGCAATTTAAGTCATTTAACAATAATCTGTTGAACACCAACAGTGTACCTGGCAGAGGACTGAATGAGACGAAGACTCTGCCCTTGTTGAACTTACACTCTGTAGGGAAGATGGACAATAAACAAAGGCATACATAACGTCAGGAGGTAACAAGTGCAATAAAGAAAGGGTAAGGGAAGGGGAGTGAAGGGGAACTGCTATTTTAGAGAGGATGGTCAAGGAAAGCCTCTCTACAGTGGTGACATTAGAGCACAGTTCTCAATGAGTTGTCAGGATACCTGGGGGAGAGTGTTCTAAGGACTTAATTTACTGAAGAGCAAATGTAAGGTGCTGAGGCAGCGGATGGCAAACTGGAGGAACCCACCAGGTTGAGGTGGGTGGGGCTCAGTGAGGAAGGGGGCAAATGGTGGGAGATAAAAACCATCTTTAGAGACTAGTTGTGGCGTTTGAAGAAACTGTTACATCCAAACACATGTTCATATGCCCAGCAGGTAGTTGAAAATACGAGTCCAGAGCTCAGGACCCAAAATGCACCTGTAGATAAAGAAATGGGGACAGCTGGTATGGAAATTAGTGAAAACCATGTGAAAAGGGATGGCCCTGATGGAGTGTGAGAACAGCATCAAGGATGGAATCCTGGGAACACCAATAGGTAATGATGGACAGAGGAGGGGGCCTAGGAGGAAGTATTATAGAATCCAGAGAAGAATCAGGAGAGGAGAGTCACAGGGCCAAGGGCATGACACATTTCAAGATGTCCATATGTAGTAGATGTCTACTGAGACACTGTATTTGAAATTCTGTAAATGGAGAAGCTCCATGCAAGCACTAGGTATTACATTATTGTCACTATTAATAATTAGAGAGCACTTGCCCCATTCTTCTAATGGCTATTTTAAGGGTAATGAGAATTCAGTTATATACACATACTCTATTTATAATCAATTCATACTATTTTATCACATTTTCAAAACAAAAGTTATACTGAGGGAGAAGGACTCACAATCCCTGTTTAATCTGATTTGTATAATGGTATATTTGAATATGAGTAATAATACTTATAATTCTACTGGATTTTGGTTAAAAGCTTACAGTAACCCTTCCTAAAAGATTTGCCGTATATAACTCTTCTGTCTGCCTATAGGGAAGCTTTAAAATAATTAGAACTCAATGGACAAAATGTTATGTTCAACAGTCTCCTAGAATTTGATTTCTGGAATTTAGGCGGCAGCTGCTGCCGCTGCCTGTGCCTGTCTCTCTGCGGCTGCGGAGTTCAGTGTCAGTGAGTAGATGCACCAAGGTCCTGGTGGTAAGTCTCCAGGGAATCCTTCAGTTGCTAAGCAGAAAAATGTGTTAAATTCTTCCATAAAACCAAGTGTTCATCACTCTTAAGCTGAATTTAACAATCCTAATTGGACTTGAAAGTTGATTTTTGCTTTCTTGAGTTTGATTGAGGAAATGGAAGGTTGGAAAGGAGAGCTCATTTTGCTACCTTTCTTTTCCAATTTTTCCGTTTTTCTTTTTTTTAATATTCCCTCAACAGAACTCAAGGTGAGAAGAAAACTGATTAAAAAAAAAAAGGACAAGAAGAATTTCAAAATCAGGCTACCAACATCAGGTTTGGAAATGTGAAGTCTTAAAAAGACAGAGGTTTAACTTTACTGGTTTTGATTTCTCTCTCCTGGCTGTGTACCATAATGATTATGAGACTGAAATTTGGAGTTACACCAGAGTTGGAGTCTCAGCTGTGACATGGGAATTAGTTTCTTCATCTGCAAAAGGGAGATGATACCTTTCGGTACCTGCCTCATATATTGTGAGCATCGAATGAGATAGCATGGTAAGTGCTTAACAAATGTTAACTAGTATTATGATGACCATATAGGTATAATCTCTATGAGACATTGTCTTTTCTAACAAAGCTACCCAAAGGACTGTTGTTCCACAATGGTGATACCTTGTGAGGCCACAGTTTTGTTCTTAAAACTGTCATTTCTCAGAACATGTTCAAATTGCATTGCAAAGCCGATTTGCAAACCATGTAAGGAAAATGTTCTCATTTTATCTTACATCACAGTTTTCTTTGGGCTCTGAATAGTATTTTCTAACTTATTCATCAGATTGACAATGGTGATGTTTTGACTCGTAAAAATATCTCTACAAGTGAAGAATCTACCAACACTAAGACTTTAATTGAAATGGAGCTTGGTGAAGTAGCTCAAAACTGTGTTTGAGTCTTAGTTCACCTGTGTGGCTTTCAACAAATGTTTTAACCTCTCTGAGCCTGATTCCTCAATTAAATGGGGTAGTATTATTAGCCTTTAAGGTTTCAGGTAACGATCAGCAATAGATTATGTAAAACACTAGACATCAAGTAGGAGTTCAGTAAATGGTAGTGATTATTGTTTAAAACATTGTGTCACTAAGATGGAGAAACTTTTTTTCCATTTTAAAACAGCTTGATGAATTTGAGAACTAGACGGGAATTCAATGGGATGGCTAGGATAATCTTCAAAAGAAAAAATACTGCAAAAAATGATGATAAAGCAGGAATACAATAAGGTCTTAGGGTGAGTTGACTACAAGCTATTACAAGTCAGTCATATGCTGCTTCATTTTTTAAAAGAAGCATACTTCTAGGAGGTATAAATGAAAGACAGTCTTCAGCTCTGGCCAGTCTTGATTGGAGCACTACCATTCTGGAAAGTGCCTTAAAATAAGAAAAATTATTAAAGTGTGATGAAGAAAATACAGTTGTACCTGACAAAGGAGAAATCAAAATAGAATCGAAGTTTTCAAGTAAAGCTGAGTAGAGGCCTCTTGGTACCTAAATGTTAACAAGGGTTGGTTGTGGATGCCCTTTCCACTAACATTCTACTCATGATATTTCTTCATTTTCCATTTTTCTCTCCCCTTTCTTGCTTTCTTTTTTCCTTTCTGCTGCCTGTGACTTCGAACTGTGGCTGGGATGGCTTTATCTTGTTAGTAGCAAGTGAGGGCATTTTGAAAAGGCTGAATTGATGTAATCTTGTTTGGAGTCTGAGGAATAGACTAAATAGTTCTTTTAGCATCATGAAAGGGACGAGTAAGATGAAGATTAATCTAAGGATCCAGTAGAAAGGTTTGGTAATTTTAAACATTCTTTGGTACAACTTCAGGTTATAAGTAGTAAAAGTCAGAGCTTCTATTTGAATATTCTGGTGCCCTGTAATCGTTTAAGAAGCAAAAGCATGTTGTTCATTGACATTACCAGCTGAGACCATAGATTTGGTCTGTGACAGGAAAGGGTTGTGGAGTGGTCTGGCTGCACTGTATTACCTAATCTCAAAAGATGAGAGATATAGCCAGAGCTCTCCCTAGCAACTCATATTTATTATGTTTACTTGTATCCTTGTCCTGCCTTGTCAGCTAGAATATAAGCTCTTAGAGGACAAAGATTATGTCTTATTCATTTTACATTCCCTACTTTCAAAACAGTGATTTATATGTAGAGGGCATGCAACAAATATTTGTGGAATATTGCATTCACAAATACAAACACACACACATAACTGTTTTTGAAATGTAAAGCTCAGATGACCGTATTTTCCAAATTTAAAAAAATCAAGATATATGGTCTGAAAAGGTGGCGTACACTTAAAAGGACTATATGGCTGAATATTTGAAACAGTAACTCAGAGAATTTTGGGTAATAGAATCACTTGAATTACAGTATCCAGCCCAGGGGTTCTTATCCTGTGTTAAATGGACTTAAAGGAGTATTAGACTAGCATTCACTGGTCCTTCAGCCTGGAAGGGAAAAAAAAATAACATCTTGATTTTCACTAATATCCTAATGAAATTAAGCATTTTCCCCCATTGTGAATGTAGGGGAAAAACCACAAATTAGCAGTACCTTTCACTCTGTCACCAATAGGAATCACAGACATTTTTATACCGCATTATGGTTACAGAATTCCTTGAAATACCTTCTCATTGCTTTAAAATTTCAGTAGTTGTTTGACCTGCTCCAAGAGCATTAAATTGTTTTTAAAATGCATTTCCTAACTATATTTCAACGCAAAGTTTCTTTTGTAATGCTTATTTTATTTTATGCATTTAAAACCCTAAAGAGCCACAACTTTTACCAGACTGTCGAATGGCAAAAATAGGTTAAGAACCCTTGAGCTAGAGGCAGATTTATGTGAAACTAATAAAGTTTAAGCTTCAAGGTCCCTTCACCAGACCCAAGACTCTAAGTTTGTATTCGTCGTTTTATACTATTTTTAAGGATCCCAGCATTTGTGTAAGTTTCACACCCCATAATACAAACGATAGGTTCACCCAGATATTTAGCTCGGTACCGGGCACGTGGGTTTCCAATAATTAATTTTCGGTTGACTGCTTCTGGGAAATTTAAATGATCCTCAAAGGGTATCTGGAAATCTTGCAGACCACTGCTTGATTTCCTCCACTCCCAGAGAGGGATGGGGTGTTGGAGGTTGGGGTAGGGAAGGAAGGGCTGTGTGATGAGATAGGTTTGGACTAAGGCGAGGACAGGGAACAAACCGCAGAGGTAGACGGTGAGAAATGTTTAGGAATAACGGGAATTAGTCTCCTTTGGGAATTAGCCCTTCTCCTTGCACATCTCTTTTGGCTTCGTAGATACACACACACACACACACACACACACACACACACACACACACACACACACATACCTGCCCTATCTACTTTATGAGTATTAATTAGCGCCAAACCCTGTGAAAAAAGGTCTCTGCTCCGTCATTTGTAGGTAACACTGCTCTTGAGTAATGTCCACTTTAGCGAATTCTCTCACATTCTGAGCTGCTCCTAACGAAGGATGTGTGGAGGCAAGGATGCAGTTTTCTGAGCGCTCCAAGGGCTGATTCTCTACGCGAAGCAATTCTCCCAACAAAACGGATGAGCCAAATCCTTAAACTGTGTTCTAACCGGAGCCTAAAAGATGACCTAGACCGAGGCCGGACCGCGTGGCGGTGGGCGTGTCTGGAGCGAGCGGCGACGGCTCGCGGGGGGATTACGGGCGCTGCGACGCCGGCGAAGGGGCGGGAGGGCCGCGGCTGAGAGAGACCGGCGCGGACGGTAGGGGGCGGGGTTCCGGAGGCGGCCTAGCGTCGCGAGGCCTAGTTTTTCGGCCTCGCGTCGGCAGCAGACGAAGAGGGAGGGGCCTCGGCCCTCCTGGGCCTGGTGCCCCGCAGCCTCGCCTCCACCCGGGGCATCACCAAAGACCCCTTTGTGTTCCTACCCCCGCCCCGGAGGCGCCCCAGCCGGCGGCGCTGAGTTCCCTCATTGGCTCAGCCGACGGCTTCATCGATTGGCTCCAGAGTCATCCGGCGTGGCGCGCCTCTTCTCGCTACTACTGGTCGTCTGAGCTGCCCGTCAGCTGCCCGCGCGAAGTGATTGCCCGGCTTCTCGGAGTCCCTGGAAGCAGTTCCGGGAAACCCCGTGTGCTGCCGGGATCGCGTCTCCGTCTGTGGGGGGGGAGGGGTGGCGCGCGCGCCATTTCTAGTCGTTTTCAAAGCGCCTCGCGCTGATTCTCACGGGCCTGGCTGCCGGCCCCAGCTCTGCCCTGGTGAGTCTCGCGCCAGCCCGCCGAGGGAGGGGCCGGGAGCCCCGATCCGACCCTACCGGGCCCGGCCCGGGCTCGGCGCCTTGTCCCCAGTTTTCGTTTTCGGTCCGAGGCCCCGGGGTGGGGGTGGGGATGGGCTGGGGGCGGCTTCGGCCTCGTCCGGCCGCGCAGCTGAGGGCCTAGCCCCGCTGAGGCGCCTCCTCACCCTCGCCCATCCTCCCCCCGCCCCTCCAACCCCCTGCCCGCGCTGTCTGGCCCGCCGAGTGTCCTCCGCGCGGCCTGCCGTGTCGGCCGCGATTTTCCCGCCTCCGCCCTCCGCTCCACGCGGCCTGAGGCGCCCGCGGCCCCCTCGCTTCTCCCCGCCGGAGCCGTTCGCTCGCGTTTCAGCCGGCCCAGCCACGAGTGGGATGTGTTGATGATCGGGACGGGCATCGGGGGTGGGGTAGGCAGAGGGCGGGATTCTAACCCCTGGTGACCTGATCCGGGAGAAAACTTTTGTATGAAGCAAAGGCCGAAAGGCCGGTTTATGTAGGAAGCCTCCCTCCCCTCCCCCATTCTGCATGCTGCGAGGCGAGATTTGAAGGAAAAAATGACTACTAGAGGCCATGAAACTTAGGCTTCGAGTGGCACCTGAGATACATAATTCAAAGAATGTCATAGGCGTACTAAATTGGAAAGGCGATTCTTTTTCTTCTGCGGTAGAAACCGTATTGCCAACATTTAAAACTTAAAGTCATGGGGTTCTTGAAGGGTTCAGTCCTTTCACACTACCTGTTTAAAATTTTTGCTGTCCTCCAGAGGCTGGATTTATGTCTCATGAGTCAGTCGTAGGATACGGGCTTGACACTCCTAAGCCATGAGATAACCGTTAGTTTTCATTTCGTTGGCTCTTTTAAAGTCGGTCTCTTAATGTGAAGAATTTGCACGAGATGTTCAGAAAAAGTCAGGGAGGAGCTAGTGCCAGACTTCCCAAATCTCCTAGCAGTCCTTATTTAAATTTCTACTTTTTGCAAAAATCTTTAGAGCAAATGACTTCAGTCACGTTAGTATATTTGCTGCATCCAGAAATATGGTTTGGCTGTGTGGCATTGTATTGAATTGACACAAGAGTTTAAAATGGTCTCATATGACATGAATGTCTTTTAAAATAAGCACATTGTATTTGACTTGAAGAAGTTTTTCCTTGATCTGAAGGGTTTTATTTTCTAGAGTCCAATAGTTTTACCGGTTTTTTGTTGTTGTGAAAGTTTACAGACTTTTTTTTTTAATTTCGACCGATTTCCGCATCAACTTGTAGAGAGCCTTTGCAATGAATGGTAATCATAACGTATTTTTATCTTGTGCTTAATACACAACTTGTCTTTTTGCTTTACATATACTTTAAAAAAAATACCACCTTAACAGATGTTCATTGAAGTTTTCTGTTAACATTTTGCTTTCTTTCGGTGACTAATAGTATTCCCAGGTACAATACTGTAAGAGTCTTGTGATAACAGAACTTTTGAGTTCTGATAATCTTATTTACGGCCATATTTGGGAGTGGGGGAGCATGGACAACAACTATATGTTCACAAAGAGGTTTTTGGACTTGAGGATGCATCTGTATAGAAATAGGTTGTACTAATCAGTTAACTATTCGTCCTATACTGTAGGCAGTTTCTTGATCAAAAGTGTGCCAGTTTTGAATGTTTTCATTTTTGCCAGTTCATCAGAATTTGAGGTTTGCCTTGAGAAACATTTATCCATCCAGAGTTTAACCACGGAGTCCGCGTCTGTATAGACATTATTGGGTTACTAAGTCTTAATAATGTTTTGTAATCATAAGAAGTCATGATATTGTTTATCTCATTTTCAGAGTAACCCTTTCTGCATCTTACACTCTTCCTACTATTACCTCCTTCTCAGTCTTCCCCCCACCCCCCTTTTTTTAATTAACTTCTATTAAACATCAGTGGACTTTGAAATGAAGTTGTTTTAAGTCAAAACTGCACCTAGTGCATCTGCGTGGTGTTTGGATAAGCAATCTGGAAGTGTGGTTATCTTACGGGTTTTAGTGCTTTTTTGGGAAACTTGTATTTTCTTTATAGCTTCTAGGTATCTTGAGTTTCATGAAGAAAAGTAGGATTTTCCTTGAGATCCACCTTCATGTCCTTTATTTCAGTATTTGTTGCATTGTCTTTATTCTGCTGCTTGTTATCTTCATCACATTATCATTTCAGCACAGACAAATGCACTTTAATTCCCTGTCTTTTGAGGAGACAGGATAGAGACTGGCCTTGTATTTTTTTTTTAATATCTCTTTAGGGAGTTGGTCCATTTCAGCATTGCATACAGGTTGAACACCCAAAATGATTTGGGTGGGTTAATCTGAGACACTTGACCTAAGTTTATCCTAATTAGGTAATGTTTGTTGAAACTATTTAGAAGAAGTTAGTTGTCTGTTCTTCAGTGTTTTCCAGCTTTATTTTACTGATACAAAAAATTCAATATATACTCGTGATTTTTTTTTAAAGAAGTAACCTCAACTGTAGCTCAGTTTTTATTTTATATGGATTTAAAACAATTGTTTAGCTTCTAAACCTGGTCATTTTTTCTTTTAAATCTGTGAATGGGAATAGCAAATTAATTTTAGAACAAAAATTAATGTCAAGTTTTGTTTTTTTGTTTTGTTTTAAGTGAGGTGGAGAAAACCCAAACCACCAGCATGTTGAACTAGAGACAACAGGGCATTTATTTTACTATCTTGGATTTGAAGCAGAGCTAGGAAATTTTGAAAGTCCTTGAACCTTGATTAAGTGGTCTGTGGGCGTTCATTCTGTTTTTAAACCAAACTTTTAAACTATAAGAATTGAGAGCTGAGGGGCTTTTGAGGATTTTGTAGTGATTTGTTGATATTCTCATCAGGACACAACAGCTGTTTTCATTAACTCAAGCCTCTATTTAACCTACTGTACATGAAGTTCCTTAAAGATACAATGCTTCCATGTACATATTCTATGGTTTTACAGGATTATTATTGCAAATTTAGGTCAGATACATCACAAAAGGCATCAAGATATTATTTTGATAGAGGTTATTAGCAGCATGTATACAGATTAGTTTAGATAAATCATGCATTGTCCTACAAACTAGTTATTTCTGGCTTAATGTAATATAGCTCCTGAATTTTTTCCAGCAGCATAATAAAATGGCTAATCAGGTGAATGGTAATGCGGTACAGTTAAAAGAAGAGGAAGAACCAATGGATACTTCCAGTGTAACTCACACAGAACACTACAAGACACTGATAGAGGCAGGCCTCCCACAGAAGGTGGCAGAAAGACTTGATGAAATATTTCAGACAGGTATAATATGCATTTCTTGTTTCTGACTGGTTATGAAAGTGAGGGCAAACCACTTTGAATTTTATAGATTTTTTTAAGGTTAAATATTACTTATTGTTTCTGATCTATGTAGAGCTGAATGTTACTTTCCCTTCATTGAGAGCATATTGGGTTTGACTTTGATATTCTTATTTCATTATTTTGAAGCCTTCTTAGTGTTGAATATGCAGTCTTAGTTGTTTCAGAACAAACAGTACATCAATTTGTCTTAGATGTACCACCAATTAAAATGTTTCAACATACCAAATTTTACAGTTTTTTCTTAATCTAAATCAGTCATCATTTGCTTTTACTTTCTACTTCCAGTTTCTTAAAGTGATTGTTAAATCAGCTTAGGTCTGATTAGGTGGCATAATAAGAGGTCTAGTTAGACTGTCTGAAATGATAATAAATGTTAGACTCCTTGAGTTTGTGGCCTGTCTAGTTTCTAACAGACAGAAATCCACATCTCAGTAATTTGGAAGTGTTTGGTTTGTAACAGCTGCTTTTTTTTTTTTTTAATCTGAGAGTCCCATGGTTAAGTGCTTAAGCAAATTTGAACATTTTAATATGGTTGTTGTAAGTGGTTTGAAGTTCTAAAGAGGGAGAGAAATATTTACCCTTAGGGAGTGTTGTTCATAAATAAATGTGTCCTCCTCCCCCTTTTGGGCAATAGATGGAAACTTTCTACCTGTGTTTTGTGTGCCTATCCAGATTCTGGGAGTGAGAATTGAATTGTCTCACAAATGTGTCTTCAGTACCATAGTAACAAATATATGTTTTTTTGTCCTTGAAAAAATTTTTTTTAATCTGAGAAGCTCAGGATAATTTTAGACATAAAAATGACTTCTCACAATGACTCCTGGATGATGGTCCCCTTTGAAAATCACTCCTCAGGAACTTTCCGTGACATTCTGCCATAGAGAATTGGCAGTGATCTGCTTAGAGATGCTCTCTAAGTGTTTTGTTATTGATAAGAGGTGGATGGTTTGGGTGTAGAGTTGGATTGATAACAGGATTGATGGGTATCCTGAGTTGTGGCTTTGGGTGGTGGTATGGAGTATTTAAGTAAGGAAAGTCCAATTATTTAGGCATGCTCATTTTGAGCTTTTAAAATAAATCATGGCAACATTTTTTAAGGTAACTTTGCAAGTGACATTAAATTTATTTAAAGTATATTTACTGTATGGAATAAAGTTCTTTTTGGCTTTACCAAAATGTAGTCACTTTTGATGTTCTTATGGACTTGGGGGTTTTAATCTGCCAAATATTTCCACTTTACATTGGATCAATTCTGAAATATTTTGAGAACTATAGAATTTAACAGACTTAAATTATATTTAAACTCAGTAGATGTTCTGTGTGCAGTTAAATATGCTACATGTATAGAATACAGTGCATATATTTTCTGTATAGTTTGTCATAAGTCCATAGTAAAGTCCTTTTAATGCCATTTAAAAAAATTGTCATTGTTGACAGTGTTGTGAATGCCACAGCATCTTTAAAAATCTGTGTGACACTTCAGAAGAACAAAAAATGCTTCAAAATATGAATTTCAGAATTGATTAATCAAGCTGCACTTGCATTTATAGAAAAGCTTAAAATTATGCCTTTCCACATTCTGACTGCAGCAAAGTAGATGCTCAGATAAACAAATGCATTTCATTTTATCTTTGGTGCTAAGGAGGGAAAGCCTTTGACACTTTGGAGAGTGGAAAGAATTATTTAGTAAAAGTGGTTCTCTCATTTTTTTCCCCATTTCTTGTGTGGTTAGCATCAACTTCAACAGTGCATATAATTTGAAGGTTGATCCTTGGGAAATACAATGTGTTCTTACTACTCCAGCATAACCAGAACTTGTTATATTAATGCTTAATCTATAGTACAGTGTGTACATCAGATTTAACGTCCAAGACTTAAACCTTTTGGGGAGTGGGAAATGGGGTTAGGATTTTTTTTTTTTGTGGGGTGTGGGGATTGAAATTCGTGTTTATAGGTATTGACATTTTATCTTTTTTCGTATTTGTAATCTTGACCTTTGTATATAGTATATAGTATTTGTATAGCTGCCTATATGCATATAGTTAAATGAGAATGTAGTTAGTGATAGTATTGAATGTAACAATTCTTGATTAAACATTGATAGCACAGTTTAGGTTATCCCCTTTGTTGCAATAATGCTACCCCCTTTTCAATTTAATTTTTAGGATTGGTAGCTTATGTCGATCTTGATGAAAGAGCAATTGATGCTCTCAGGGAATTTAATGAAGAAGGAGCTCTGTCTGTACTACAGCAATTCAAGGAAAGTGACTTATCACATGTTCAGGTAAGGTCATCATTCTGAAATGTCTTTGAACAGCTAATGATCTGAAATTGTTTTACTGTTACCTTTTTTCCTCTGGAGAAGTGATTTCTTTTGTTTGTGACCACCTCTACTTTTTTTTAAAAAGTTAAAGAAAAAGATCTGCATGGCAAAGAGCTTTCAGAAACATAGGTGTAAAGTAAAAGTCTCCCACTCCTTTGTAACATTTTTGGGCTATCTGATCCTGTTTTATTATCTTGGAGGGAAATAACGTAGGTGGGAGGGATAGTTTTGGGACATTTGGCAAAAATATCCCAGATGCATTTAAATATCAACAAATAGAAGAATTTTGCCAGTGGAGAAGGTAAGTTCGCTGAGGTCTTGTCTGTCTTTAACTGCTATCTGCTCCAGCCTCTGGCACATATTAAGCACTCAGCAAATGTTTGTTGAGTGAATAAATGAGTAAATATTTTGTTAAAATTCTGGTCTTTTGAAATTTATATTTGATTATGTATTTGACCCTTCAACAATTCTGGTGATTCTTTTTCATTGAATGACTTGGCTGTTCTAGAACAAAAGTGCATTTTTATGTGGAGTTATGAAGACCTACAGGCAAAGAGAGAAACAGGGAAGCAAAGTGCAAGAGTCCACAAAGGGGCCTGATGAAGCAAAAATCAAGGTAAAACTTGACTTGAATGGTTGTAGTGAAAGTGAATTAATTTTAATGTGATCAAATGCTTCTTTTCATGTTTCCTAGAAGAAGCTTTTCTTGCACTTAAAAAAAAAAACCCTGTTGTTTGGAAATGAGATAATATAGGGGAAACTACATAAGAAGAATTTTTGGAACAATGTTTAACTGTATGTTTGGTGAAAATTCCTAAATACACACTCCCTTACTCCTTTTGATATATATTTACTGATACTTCCAGTAAGTGTTTTTGGATGGATTCGATCATGACTCTTGGTTCAGTTTCTTTCCAAGCAGTTTGTGTCTTTTTCTCTTTCAGAAGAGGTTTTTTTTATAACTGCCTTCCTCTTTCTGAATTCTTACTTACCTCAGTTTTTTTGTTTGTAAACTGGGAATGGTAATAGTACTTACCTCATAGAGTTGTTGGAATGATTAAAGGAATTAAGATATATCAAGTGTTTAGAATAATACCTGGAATGTAGGAAGAACAGTATAACTATGAGCCATTGTCATTATCACTACTACTGCTACTATTATTATTATGTAGATAAACTGCTCTGAAAGGTAAATATAGGGCTTATTAGTTAAAAGCCCAGTGATCCTAACACCTTAGTTAAATGGATATTGATGTTTTGCTGCAGTGATAGACCTTTCAGTTTGAAATAGTTGTTTTATTTAATGTTGAAGTTTGTATAGTTTTGTTTTAGACAAGGAACATAACATATTTTTTGTCATATAACTAGCTTATATAGACTGCCTTTGTATCTTTTCCCCCTCTGTAAAAAGGCATACTCCCATTCTTATGTCTTTTAAATAATAGGTGAAAATTCTATTTGATGTAATGGTTGTTTTTTTTTAATTTATTACTGTTCATTGAATAGGTCTATATTATTTTCATAAAGCTGGCTATTTGCTCTTGATAAGGTGTGTATTATGTATGTAATATGTGTACATTACACATTATACAAGTAGCATGTAAATATGTAGTATACATATTATGTGTATGTGTTATATATTACGTGTATTTCTATAGTTAAAATAATCAAAGGTGGGAAAATGGAGGGTCTAAGATAACTGGAATCTCAGGGTTCTTCCAAAGATATTTTTGAAAACTACTGAACTTGATGTCTAAAATCTCTTAGAACCTGAAGTGTAAAATTCTCCCCTTTTTAGGTAGATTGCATTTCTTTTTTTCCATTGTGTCTTTGTTCTGTAGGCCTTTCATATATATACAAATTCTTAAGGGCAAGTACATTATCTTTTTTCTATGATTCCTCTTATTACCTCATATAATGTGAAGAAGGTTGGAAATCAGAAAACATGGTTTTATTTGTTTTTTGAAATCTGAGAGTATATTCATTTGGTATTTGCCAAATATTTTGAGTCTGGGCTGTGTGAGAAATGGTCTGGCTCTTATGGAGCTTATGGTATAGCAGGAGTACAAAACAAAAGGATCAAGTAAAATAAAGGTTAAATTATTTGAGTACAATAGAAAGTCAGAGTAGGAAGATGTGAGAAATAGTAAATGAGAGAAGCTGCATGAAAGGTAGGACTTCAGATTTCTTAAGGCTAGAGAACATTTTATTTGAAAAGAGTCATTGGTGGATGTAAGTATGATATGTGAAGGGAGCAACTAATGAAAAAACCTAATTGATGCAGAGGGGGTACAAAATGAGAAATACTGTGATACATAGGTATGAATGGTAGGCTGAGGTCAGCTTATGTTAGAGTTTTAACTATCCTTTCCCCTTTTCTCTTTTCTCATAACAAAAAAGTGGTATGTGCTTAGACAATTTGCCTGTAATTCTTTCCATTAAATGTATGGAAAGGAGAAATAAAAGTAGGAGCAACATGTGTGAGAGGAACCAGTGTGATTTTTTTTTTTTTTTTTTTGGCCTAACTAAAATATGTAGCCTAAGATGTTGGGGAACCTTTTGGAAAAGATTAATATTTTGATTTGTGTGTGTGGTATTTAATATTCAAGTATAAATAATTACATAAAATTATCTTTAGGCCTTGCTTGAGAGGACTGGTTATACCCTGGATGTAACCACAGGACAGAGGAAGTATGGTGGTCCTCCACCAGACAGTGTATACTCTGGCGTGCAACCTGGAATTGGAACAGAAGTAAGTGTTCTTCAGCTGTTTGCTGAAATCTTTTCAGTTAGGGGGAAGGTACAGCTCAGTGGTAGAGTGTGTGCTTAGCATGCACAAGGTCCTGGGTTCAATCCCCAGTACCTCCATTAAAAAAATAAATAAATGAACTTAATTACCTCCCCCCAAAAAACCAAACCAAAACAAAATACAGGGAAATCTTTCCAGTTTGTAA
Organism: Camelus ferus; assembly: GCF_009834535.1. NCBI lineage: Eukaryota > Metazoa > Chordata > Mammalia > Artiodactyla > Camelidae > Camelus > Camelus ferus. Next base: position 16,119,892 of record NC_045708.1, on the reverse strand, counting down.
ATTATTCTAGCTATTGTATGATGGGAAAGAATACTTGATTTTTTTCCAAAATGTAGCTGTTATTTTTTTGGATAGCCACCTGTATTTTGCTGCCATTATAACAGGGGTAATCAGTTGACTGGTAGATACCCAGACACTTTTTAAAGGGATGTAGAGTTCCTGGAACTGGTTGCTAAAACTATGCAGTTGGGAACACACCATTTTAGGTCTTGGGGTGAGGTTATTAAGGACAAATAATTGCTTTTTTCTGTTTTTGGTTTTGGTTTATGTCAGTAATTTTGAATGGTGCTTGTCCTCCCTCCTTGACCCTTCCTTCCATCACATAGACGATACTCAGTATTTATAGAGAGATTTATTGAAAGGAGTGGGTTGCACAGGGGAAGGATGTAGAATCAGATAAAAGTTTGAGCATGTTGGTTTGTACTTGAACAACGAAGGAATTTCTCCTCCATCTGTGCCTTTGTGAAGGTTTCTTCGTATGCTTTTATGCTAGCCCAGTCTAACCCTTTAAATGGAGAAAACTGTACCAAAATGTAAGCCCTGTTACTGCAGGGACCTTTTCTGATTTGGTGTCTCCACTATCTATTTAGTGCCTAGCGTAATGCCAGGAATATAATAGGCACACAGTATTTAACAAATGATTGGTTATGGTTTTTTTCTTTGAATACTAAAATCATGGCTTTGTAACTTAAAATTTAAACCAGATCAAGTGATAATCTCACAGGATTTTCTTTAAGACAGTGATAAGGGGGTAACTTCCTTAGGTGATGATGTCAGTTAAATATTTAGATGATACTATTATGTATCTCATACTTATATTAGAATTCTAAGAAATCTTAAACTTATCAATGATACCCTCCTAAAAGCTGAAACTTTTCATAGCCAAAAGCAAACATTATTATTTCTACTTTGTGAATAGATAAAAAAAGACATCACCTATTAACAGAACTTTTTAGGTCTATATTGGAGCTAATTCTAGTTTCATTCTGTATAGAATGGAGTTTACATTTATTAGTGTTTGTTCCCTGAACTTCTTTTAAACATTATTATACTTTATATTTTATTTCTTAATATTTAACATTATTAAAAGGGCTCCCAGCATTTTTATTTTTTATGATACCTGATAAACTACATGTTTGTTTTGAGTCTCCAAAAACTGGTATAAATTACTTAATGTTATATAACTATTGATAGAGTTGGAATTGGGACTCAGTCACACATTCCTTATAGGAACAAATGTCATTGAAACATAATATACAAGTGCGTAATATTTCAACTTTTCATTCACTTTTGTCCTCTCATTAATCCCCCTCTACCATCCTTTATCTTTAATGTTCTACTTATGTTGTGAACCCTTTTAAATCTACATTTATATTTTATTTTTAAACAATATGGAAATATTCTTACTTGGACTCCTACACTGTATGTATTTTTTTTCTAATGGTTTTAAATTTTGTTCTTGGCATTAGGATTTTTTTCCCTTGCCTAAAGCCCTCATAAAATGAATAAAAGTGGAATTACTAGGGTGGGGAGGGTATATTCAGTGGTAGAGTGTGTGCCTAGTATGCTTGAGGTCCTGGATTCAATCCCCAGTACCTCCATTAAAAATAAATAAAAGCCTAATCTCCCTACCACCCCCAAGAAAAAAACAACCAAAAAAAAGTCTAAAAAAATGGAATTACTCCTTTGCCTTTTTCTTGTTCTTGAGGCAGCTTGAAATACCTCCAAGAGAATACATTTTCAAAAAAGTTATCTATCGTATACCATTCAGCATGTGATGTACTTGTTAGTATTTACCAGTTGTCATTACATTTTCCTAGTCTTATTTCTTTGACTAGTTATAAAATCCTTAAGAATAAAAATTATATATATGGCTATATTCTTCACAGTGCCTGGTATAACTTGTGGAAAATTAGTTGTTTGTATATATTTCACAATTACAGAAATGAACTTTTTTAGCCCATTTAGTTGGTTTCATTAATGAGCTCATTAATGGAGACTTGTTTTATTTTTGCATTATATAGATAAGGAAGGGATTTGCTAGTACTCAAAGATTTCACTGGAGGTATTTGAACAATTAAATAGGATAAACTGTTTTGAGTATCCAGTTAGAAACAAACAGTATGCTAATTGTAAGATATGTATTATACATTTTCTTATATTGTACTGCCTCTTTAGGAGACATACACTTTTTCCTGTAATATCATTACATATAACAGATAGGGTTGCAGCAAAATCTCTATATGAGATCACCAGCCTAAGCCACTCCTGTCAAGCAGTTTGTTACGAGATTACAATGTTAAAGTTTTGGATTCCTCCCATAAGTTTAGACTTCATGAGATTTGGCCTATACTTATTGAAAATTAAAGTTTTGAAAGATGGGAGGTTTTTAATATATTGGGTTGATGATAGATTAAATAAATATTTGGTTTTAATTGATGTCATTTTTGGTGCTCTGAGATTTAGGTTTTTGTTCTTTTATGGTTCATTACTGTTAAAAATTATTGGTATTTATTACCTCCCCACCCCCCCAAAAAATTATAAGCTCGTGATTAAGTTGAAAATAGGGTCAGTGCCTGAGACTGACAGTATTAAAATTAAGTTATGAGATGACTATGGGGTTTTATCTTTGGATAAAATCTATAAATAAACCCTATAAATGAGCACTCATTGTTAAGCATTGGCCTTGAGACAAAAAATACACAAGAATGATAAGTATCGATTTTGAAATGTGTTTTTTTCACGTGTCTTGGCTCTCAGACCTAGTCTGGATAAAATATCTTTGTATTTTTGTTTCCTTTTTGTTCCAGTTTTATTGAGAAATAGTTGATATACAGCACCATATAACTTTAAGATGTACAGCATGATTTGTCTTATATACATCATGAAATGATGACCACACTAAGTTTAGTGGGCATTCATCATCTCATATAGATACAAAATTAAAGTAATGGGAAAAAATAGTGATTTTTTTTTTCTTTGTGATGAGAACTGTTAAGAATTACTCTCTTAACAACTTTCTTATATAACATACAACAGTGTTAATTATATTTATTATGTTGTAAATTACACCCCTAGTGCTTATAACTGGAAGTCTGTACCTTTTGACTACCTTCATTCAATTCCTCTTTCCCCCAAACCGCCCCCCACCTCTGGAAACCACAAATCTGATCTCTTTTTCTATGAGTTTGTTTAATTGTTTATTTTTGAGGTATAATTGACCTGTAATACTATGTTAGTTCCAGGTGCACAACGTAAGATTTGGTATTTCTATATGTTTCAAAATGATCACCATGATAAATCTAGTTACCATGTGGTACAATACTTTTGTGTTCTTCAGCTGGTATCGTAAAACTCTTTTAATTTGTTTCCATTGACATAAATGTAATCTCCATGGAGATCTTGGGTATATAATAAGCTTGGTTATAAGCACTGATATTCTGTGGAGAAAGTCAAAGGAAATGGTAGATTGGAATCTCTTTGATTTATTAGTTAATGGAAGTGTTAGAGAACCATTGTATTTAACAGAGACCTGTAAGTGTGTGACTTTGTAGCACCTGAATTGAATTATATATAAAGATGAACTGCTGTGTTTGCAAAATAGTAAATACGAGCTGGATAATGGAAGAACCCTAGTAGATAAAAGACTGTTGAGCTGCCTGGTTACTTCTGTTAATAACTTCTGGAGTCTCAGAGGGCTTCCTCTATTACTGTTGAAGTATTTGATGGATAGATAATAGCCAAAACTTTTTCACTTAGATGGTAGATAGTAGACAGCCAAAACTTTTTCAAAGCCTTAATGCCTGGTGAGTAAAGGAAGAACTGTTACAGTATTCACTACATTCTGTTGGTTCTGGAAGGAGAGTATTAACCTGCACATGACTGAGTGCTTACTCTGAACAGCTCATATGGAGCCAAAATGGCTCAGCAACCGACAAGTTAATAAAAGGAAAACATTTCTATTACATTTTAGTTAACTAAAAATTGAGTTTAAAGAGCTTTAAAAGGAGTGATGCTTAATTAGTTTTTATTAAAAATTTTTTTTTCTTGAAGTATAGTTGGTTTTCAATGTGTTAATTTCTGGGGTACAGCATAATGTTTCAATTATACATATATATTCCTTTTCATATTTTTTATTATAGGTTATTACAAGATATTGAATATAGTTCCCTGTGCTATACAGTAGAACCTTGTTGTCTATCTATTTTATATATAGTATAGTAGTTAGTGGCTGCAGATCCTGAACTCCCAATTTATCCCATCCCCACCACCCCAGGTAACCATAAGTTTGTTTTCTATGTCTGTGAGTCTGTTTCTGTTTTCTGAATAAGTTCATTTGTGTCATTTAATTAGTTTTTAAATTGTTTATTTTCAGCCTTTTCTCAGAGAAGTCAGTATTTTTGGCCTGTTTCTTCACGGACCCCAGTGATTATAATATTGGGTACTTTGTTGATCATACATTTGTAGATGTTTCTTCTGAAATAGAACAGTATTCTTATGGGAAAAGCTATAAATTGGACTTCTAACACTTAAGTGATACTTTAGAGTATAAGGAGCTTGCTCTTATTAATTCTACAAGCTGATCATTAAATTGCTTTTCCTGAAAATACAGATTTTTTTGCTATAGGTATGCTTAATGAGACAAACTTAAATGATTCTAAAAATATAGACACGTTATATAAGTAGTATAATAATCTGACACTTAGCTTCCTTACTTAGCTGTGTTCAGATATATTTTCACAGTGCCATTGCATGTGCTGTCTCTGCTTTTGCGTATATTTGTAATGAGAAGGGAGAAAATATGGATGTTGAACAATGGAATTATGAAGCACCATTGTATCATTTTACTATAAAGAATATAAAGCAGAATTTACTTCCCAGAGCAGTTTTAAAATATTCAAATACAAATACTCTCAAATATAAAAATATTCTAACTTGGCTAGGCTTAGGAGTGGCCAGAGAGCCTGGCCACACCAAAAAATACATTTCAAAATTTATACCAATTTCTCTTGTGTATTTCTTGTCTCAGAACACTTTTTATCACTAGCTTTTTTTTTTAGTACTGTCCTCTGTTAATGAATGCTCATTTATAGAGTTGATAGTGTTAACAGAGTGATATATCTGAAGCTAGTGAGAAGTGGTCAGATTCTGGATATTTTGAAAGCATATGTAACAGAACTTATTGATGAGTTGAATGTGGAAGTATGAGAGAAAGGAGTTGAGGATGACTTAAAGACTTATGACCCGAGCAGCTGGAAGGGTGGAGTTGCCATTTATTGAAATGCGAAGGCTGTGGAGAAGAGCAAATTAGCAGGATTGAAAGATAAGAGTTCAGTTCTGAACTTGTTATGAGTTAGATGTCTCTTAGAAATCCAAATGGAGCTCTGTTGAGTGAACAGATGCTTACATGATCCTCAAGTTTATAGAAGAGTTCTAGCTGGAAATTATAAATATGGGAAACATAAGCATTAGATAGTATTTAAAAACCATGAGTTCAGTTGTTGTCACCGTGGAAGTGTGTGTGCTAGAGAAAAGGTCTAAGATCTGATTCCTGCAGCTCTTCAACATTTAGAGTTTGGGGGGATGAGAAGGAACTGGCAATGGGGACTGAGTAGAAAAAGCCAATGAAGTAGAAAAACCAGGAGTGTGGTGTCCCAGAAGTCAAGTGAAGGAAGAATGGTCAATTATACCAAATTTCCCAAGTAAGGTGAGGGCTAAAAATTGATACTTGATTATGGCAACGTGGATGTCATTAGTGACTTTGACTAGAATGGTGGTAAAAGCCAAATTTGGAGAAGATTCAAGAGACTAGGAAATGAGGAATTTGAAGCACCAAGTATGTATAGCTCTTTTGAGCAATTTTGCTACAAAGGATAGCAGAGAAATGGGACAATAGCTGGAAGATGTTATAGTCAAGATATATTTTGGTTCTAACTTAAATTTTAAGGGAGAAATTATAACATACTTATGTGCTGATAGAAATGATCCATGTATGAAGGGGAAATTGATGATAAAATTGTTACTGGACCAAGTGTCCTTGAGTAGGAAAGAAGGAATGGGATCTAGCACATAAGTTACAGCATGAGGTACATACTCATTCATAAGTTCATTCAAAGATGAGCAGCTATTATGTTCCTGGCACTGTGTTCAATCCTGGGAATAAAATGAGGAACAGGATGTGGGCTCTTTGGTCACATGGAAATTGAACCCTCTTGTTGATGTTATTCCCAAATGAGGATATTGAGACTCTGGTTTAGAAACTTGCTCAAGGTAACTAAAAGGTAGATTTGAATCCAGCATAACTTAAAACTCACTGTTTTTCACATTCTCCCTATTTTCAAACTATCACCCTACTACATCAAGCCTTCACCATCCCTTGCCTGAATTGCCCTGTTAACCTGACTGGTCAGCCTGTTTCTCTATACAGTCCACTTTCTATCCAGCTGCCAGAATATTCCTTTTAGAACCTAAGTTACTTGTCTGTTCAAGATCCTCTGTCTTCCCAACACATTTGGAATAAAATGCAAACTTCTAGCCATGGTTTAACTTAATCTGGCCCCATTCTCTCTTTCCCTTCACTGCCTCTTGTGTGAAGCTTTTACTTCAACCACTGGCATCTTTGCTGTTCTTCAGATATGTCAGTTGTGCTCCATCTTTTTGTACTTGTTCCATCACCTTGGAATACTGTTTCTTCAGAGTTTTACCTTATTTTCTCAAGTAAGCCTCAGTTTGAATTTGCCTCCCCAAGGAGGTCCTTCTAATTAAAATACAATCTCTTCTTCATTTATCCCTTTTCTTTGCTTTTGTTTTTCTTAGCTTTTAATATCTCCTGGAATTATATTGTTTATCTCTTAAATTTGTCTCTATCAGAGCATAAGCTTCATGAATGGCTAGACCCATCTGTGGTGTTCACTGTGTCTCTAGAAAGAATACATGGCACATGAGTCAAAGGTTTGGACAGGTTCTATGAGTAGGGAGGGAGCTGTTATCGGTAGCATTATATATTACATCTTTATTGTAAAGTATTTAGAAAATGTAATAAGGAAAATAGAGTAGTTTTTTCCATGCATTCATAACCACTTTTAATATTCTGATACAGTCATCCTTTTCTATACATACATATATGTTTAAAAACAAAAATTAAAGGGAGGAGGGTATTGCTCAGTGGTAGAGTGTATGCCTAGCAGGCACAAGGTCCTGGGTTCAATCCCCAGTACTTCCACTAAAAATAAATAAATAAAAACCTAATTACCGCCCCCCCCCCCAATTGGCATGGCTTATTGATGATTGAGGTAAAATCAGGACTGCCAAGAGGAAATGTTTATAGGTAGTTGGAGATAAAGAATTAGGTCTTGGGATGTATGGGGTGTACTGGGAGATGACTGTAGAGTTGTGGGCTGTGGGAATGGATATGATCCTTAAAAGTGATGAAAATACATGAAGAATGGGAAATAGAGCCATAACTTTGGGAAACACACAGACTATTATTAGATGGATGGAAGAATCACCATGGAGAGGATAGAGGAGTAATTCAAGGTAAGAAGACCAGGTTATAGAGAGTTCTGAAACCTTAAGGGAAGAGAATTTTCAGAAGGTAGCATCACTAGTGTAACACTTGTTGAGAAGGGAAGAATGATGAGACTGAGGAAGGAAAGAGTTTTCATTTTGGTCCTTAGAAGTCCATTAGTGACATTTCGGCACACAGTTTAGTGTTAGAAGAAGCAGCCAATTTTTAGAGTTAAAGAGAGCATAGATAACCAAGTGCTTTTCAGAGTGTACTTTCATTAGAAAGATGGTTCTGTAGGGAAATCACTCAGATGATACCTTAGGTGTCTTATTCATACTTCTCTTAGCTGCATAGTACTAAGCATATAGTAGATGTGTTGAAAAAAATAACTACGTGAGTGAAATAAAACAGATGTGGGTCATGTGTTTAAAGCATTTATATGTGAAAGGAAAGATACAGGCTAAAGAAGGGATTTTGCTTTGTATTTTTATTTTGTTATGGGAAGTGATTTGCTATGTTTGAAGATAGAGGGAGGAACCAGTGGGAAGGAAGGAATGTCCTGAGCAAAATAAGCAGTTGAAAAAATAAAAGTTTATGATTATTTCCAGAAGAATGAGAAGAAATGGGCTTATTTATTAGGGTTAAGGAGCTAATCTTTCCTTGGAAAGGAAGTAAATCTCTCTCTGAGGTGTAAAGGAAAGAAGTGAAAATAGATGTTGAGACAAGTTTTTAAGGCCTAGAGGAAGGAATATTAAGTAACCAATGACTTTTCAGGTGATCTCCTTAGATGAGATTTTTTTGAATGAGGATTGGAGACTTTTCAGGAGGTAGAAAAATTAGAATAACTGTTGTGTGAGAATCATGCTGGAGAATCGAAAGACCTCATGTTTTACCAGATAGCAGGGAAGATGAAACTGATTATTTTGAAAAGAATTATCTTAAGATAGCACAACTGTTGTTACACCAGAGCTTAACACCAGAAACTTAATCTCCAATAATAATTTTGGCATCTTTTGCATCGCTGTTATTATGTTATTCGGGTCATTTTTCAGAATATGAAAATGTTGACGTAGATGAGTTTCACTAGAAAGTTGATCTCATGCTAACTCTGATTTTCTTCTCAAGACTTTGTGTATGGATTGTAAATGTTTTAACAAAAAATTGTTTTCAGTGTTGCTGACATGGTGGAACTTGAAAATTGTGGACTGATAGTAAATGTATACTGAAAGTGTTTCTGATTGTTTAATTCTAATTCATTATTACAATTTAACTCTTACATAAATTTTAACTAAGATAGAACACAAGATCTTCAGATGATGAAGAGTTTTTCATACCTTAAAATGTAATATTCTGAGAAGGGGGTAGGTTGAATTGAAGTTTTAAGTAGTAAAGATTTCAGAGTAAAAAAAAAAACTTGGAGACCTTATCAATCTTTTATTCAATTATTGTGTCTGTAAAATGCAGAAATACTTCCATGAAGATTTATACATGCCTTTTATCCTGTCTTTTTGTGAGAAAAAGACAAATTATAAACATTCAAAATTTAGAGTTGTTAGTTTATGTTTTGTACATTAATCAGTTTCCATTTTTCAATATAGAATATTCTGTGTTAATGCCCCTAAGGTCATTATAATAAAAACTAGGGTTAGCTTCACAAGATTCAAATTGTCCCCATTTCTTCTAACCATCTTTGTGTCCCCACCCCTTAAAAAAAGGGGACAGTTAGGCTTAATGGTGCTAAAATCAAATGCTTACATTGGGATTATAACACAGAGATTTTTTTTCAGGTTTTTGTAGGTAAAATACCGAGAGATTTATATGAGGATGAGTTGGTGCCCCTTTTTGAAAAGGCTGGTCCTATTTGGGATCTCCGTCTTATGATGGATCCTCTGTCTGGTCAGAACAGAGGGTATGCATTTATCACCTTCTGTGGAAAGGAAGCTGCACAGGAAGCTGTTAAACTGGTATGTGATAAACAAATGCCCACTGTCCAGCAAGTCATTATTTCAGAGAAATACCTCAATTAAAAATGTTTGCATCTAACATTGTTTCACTGTTTAATTTTTGCTTTGAATGTTTTTATATTGACTTAGTTGGCATGTGACTGTTGCTCTTTTTTTCCTGACTATAAAAGTGAAAAAGAAATGAAAATACCCAAGAAATAAGGTGTTAGAGAAAGTCTCCCATAATTCTAAGAAGTTATTCATTAGAGTGATTAGTATCTAAAGTTTCATTTGAATATTTGTCTTCTGCAGCTCTCTCTTTTGATCTTAGACAAAATGTCAGTTCTTGCGGTTAAACTTTAGGGTAGGATTCTTAATGAGTGATGAAGTCTGAGTTGGGTTCTAGGGAACATAGCTGGGCGACAGTGACTTTTAGACACAATTCAGGAAATGGGTGTGAATCTGCTTTGTTTTTGTCATGGCCTAATCATACAGTTTATTTTCTAAGTATATTCTTGTTCTTTTCTTTTTGTTTCCAGGTCCTCTAGTCCTCTCTGTCTTTAATCTTTCTTTTTCTACTATTTTGTAACCAATCTTCTAGTAATTTACTTTCTGTAGGGCCTTTTGCCCTTTGTACTTATTTCAGTGGTAGTAGTAGTTAAATTATGCAAATTAAGTATATCTTCACTCATATTGTATTAAGATACAACCATCTAAGTAACTCAGAATAACAGTATCATTGTTTTTTCGCATATTCTTTTGCCAGACTGCTAAAAGCCTCGGTTAGTCTAGTTCTGGTTCTTCTAGAATGGTAATCTCTTTCACCAAGGCTTCTGATTTCATCTGTTGCTTCTAAACTAGTTCTACTTCTAACTTGACCCAGCTTTTAGTTTTTATTATGGACTTTTCCTTCTAGTTTGCTTATGTAATACTGAGAAGTTTTCAGAGTTTTATTTCCTTGTTTCTGGCAACATACGGATTTTTTTTTCTTAATAATTACATATCTTTTAGTAAAGTAATGGGTAAGTAATATTAAAGCACAAGAAGGTAAAGTTTATCAAGGAAATCATCACAGAGCTATTTAAATAAAATATTTTTATGAAATATATAATTTTGAAAGTACTGTGTTTGATATGCAGTTTAAAGTTTCAGGATTCTGTTTTGTGTAGAATGTGAAATTCTTCTAAATTTCTTTTGCATTGATTAAACATGCTTGTTACTCTTTATATATTGTTATTTTGTCTATGGCTTATCTATATCTGATTTCATCTCTGAAGGCCCTGAATTGTCAGTCTCAGGTATTTTTTTCTGAAATTCTCTGGAAAAAATTTTCAGATAGATAAGACTGAAATATGAAATAAGATCTTTTTAAAAATAAATAACTCAGCCATTTATGTATAGTGGAACAGTAAAGGTAAACAAAACCAAACTAAAGAGGCTGCAACAAGTTTAAAAATATGCATTTTATATTAGGGCAAGCATGAGGGAATCAGTGAGTTCATGAAGCAAGGAATGTTTGACCTTAAATTGTTAAATTTTTTAGATTGAGATCAGTTGTTCTGAGTTTGGGGTGGTTGTGGGGTGTCTGGTTCTTCTCTTCCTTTCAGTGTGACAGCTATGAAATTCGCCCTGGTAAACACCTTGGAGTGTGCATTTCTGTGGCAAACAACAGGCTTTTTGTTGGATCAATTCCGAAGAATAAGACTAAAGAAAACATTCTGGAAGAATTCAGTAAAGTCACAGGTAAAACAAAAATGTATTTAGAAATTAGTTTTGGGAAATCTGTGGTACTATTTATAAGTGCAAATAAAGGAGGTGTATCTTAATCTAAGAGTTCAGGTATCTATTCAGTGTCTGAATTTGCCTCCTTTCTGCTTTTTAGTGGCTTGGACTAAGCAACTTCCCTCATGTCTTCAATTTCTTGGAATGTCCCCTTCACTTCTTTGCCTTAATTGAACCTTGGCTTTGGCCAGAGCCTTTGCTGTAGCCCTCAAGTGAAGACTTTTCCTCTCTGACATTCAGTGTGCTTTAGGGCCAAGAGGATGAGAGTTCTTATCCTCTTTTTTCCTTTTACCATGTCTAGGTCAGATTTTTTTCGAAATTTCCAATTCTAAATCCATGGAATTGGTTGAGAAGAACATTTTATATCACAAGTCTATATATAGATATAATAAATAACTGGGGGAAATTTTAACAGAATTATACTTTTGCTTGTTACATATAATTTTAGTTCGATATTCCTGTTCTATTTCATTTTTTAAAGTGTTGATGGAGACCCACTAATGCTAGCTGCAGTTTAAAAAACACTTTTAGACCATTATTTCCCCATGTGAAAACCACTGTTCTTTACATTTTTGCCATCTGGGCATACCACAGACACACAGTCCTTTCCCCTTCCTTCAAGCTGTTATCTATTGCTCTTCTGGTTTCAGTCTTTCATTAATTGAAGATTGCTCCTGGCTCACAGTCTTTCTCTTCTGCCCTAAATTGACTTATTTTTAGTACTTTTAACATCTATATGAATGAACCATCCAATACCCTAGCCTAGTTTTATGACCACCTGATCTCCAGTCCTTTGCTTCAGCTCTCCCACATCCAGAGCACATTGTCTTGCTGCCAGAAATTCTACACACTGAAGTCTTGACTGCTAGCATCCCACTTTGTAACCACTGTCACTGTTTGTCATAATTGTGTTGGTCATATGCCCCTAATGGCACAGTTCTTTGACCTTATCAGTTTATTACTCACTAACTCCCTTCTGATTTTGTATCCATTTATTTATGCCTTCAGCAAGTATTTATCCACTGCCTGCTAATTGCTGGCATTGTGCTATGTGCTGGGATACAGTGGTGAATAAGGGTGATCTATTCTCTGCCCTTGTAAGAGTTTACATTCTGCTAAAGGAGATAAGAAAAAAATTAAGAAATATTTACACATTGTGGTAAGTGCTGTGAAGAGGGAATAAAGGATATTTAGCTAGAGAGTAACTGTTATCCCTGTTTTTGATGGTCAAGGAAGGCTTTCCTGGTAAGATGACATTTCATCCAAGACATGAGCCATGAGGAGATATAGCATACAGAGAGGAAAGGGATGTGCATTTCAAGAAAGCAGCATGTGCCAAGACTGTGAGACAAGAATGAATTTGCTGTATTGAAGTATTTGATAGAAGGCTGGTGTTGTTAAAAGGTAGAATTTGGGGTAGAATTACATGAGAGGAGGTAGACAGGGCTTCTGTAGACCATTTAAGGAGTTTGGATTTTATCGTATTTATAGTGTATTTGAAGGTCTTAAGCAGGGAATAACATCTGTTTCATGTTTATAGGATAATGCCTTAGAGGAGTTAAGAATAGAAACTAGTAAATTAATTGAGACTGTCATAGCAGTTCAAAGAGAAGATTGGACTATAGTAGTACCAGATGGTAATGGAAAGAAGTAGATGGGCTTGGAATTGTATAAGGGAGATGAGGGAAAGGAATAAATAAAGAATGAGTCCTCAGTTTCTGGCTTGAGAACCTGGGTGATGGTACTGTTTATTAGATAGGGAAGTCTAGAGAAGACAGATTTTGGGAGTGATGGTACAGTTTTGGACATGTTAAATTTGAAAAGTCTAGTCTAGAAATAAAATCTAAACACTCTTTAAAAGTAGGTACTACCTAAAAAGAACATAAAGGGAAAGATGAGGGTACAGGACTAAAACCAGAGGTATACCAATTTTAAGCAGTTATTTTTATTCTTGGTAAAAATAGTAAGTTTTAAAAAGTTAGATTCAGGGATGATTTTTGGTCATGATTAGTTGTTGAGTGTTAGTTCTCTTGGATTTATATTAATAATTTGATTTTTAAGTTCCTTGGTAATATTTTCAATAAATTTTAAGGTCATGTTACATCAAACACTCTAAAACATTGTAGAATGTTATGTCAGAATACAGTAGTTGGACTTGTTTATGGCTGTACCTTCAGGACCCCTAAAATTAAAAATACTGTCCCAAACTCCATATCTAATAATGCTAATTTAATTGTCTACTAGGTAATTAGCGAATCATTTTGAGGCTTCGTCAGTTATTTTTTGCTCTTCAGCAAGTGGATTTAGGTCTACCTAATAGCTAGATGTGTGGTGGATGCTTTTGGCTTATATATCTGGCTGTTGGTTTAACAGAGGGTTTGGTGGACGTTATTCTCTATCATCAACCCGATGACAAAAAGAAGAATCGGGGGTTCTGCTTCCTTGAATATGAGGATCACAAGTCAGCAGCACAAGCCAGACGCCGGCTGATGAGTGGAAAAGTAAAAGTATGGGGAAATGTAGTTACAGTTGAATGGGCTGACCCTGTGGAAGAACCAGATCCAGAAGTCATGGCTAAGGTAAATGCAATTGCTTGGAATGGGGGTGCAGTTATCATTTAAAATTTTGTACTCAGAATAAAGGCCAAATTTTTCATATAGTATTTTATATAGTAAATACAAATTGTAGCTCTTGATCTTAACTATTTAGGCACGGAGTTGCTTTCATACCAAATTTAACAGCTTGTGTTGGTGTCTAGGAATTTCCATTAACCATTCCATTTTCTGCAGCTTAAATGTGTAAAAGGAACTGATATGAAATCCCTTCAATTAAGTATTCTGTATGTATTAAGAGTTTGTTTAGTGCTTAGGCACTAAGAGGGATACAAAGGTTAAAAAAATTAAAGAAAAAAGACAAGGTCTTATTGAATAAAGAGAGAATGTTTTGAAGATTATTAATTATAATATTCATTGACATACTGTGACTTTTATTACATGGCCATAAATTATAATTTATTTAGATTTATAGCTAACTGTCCTTTTTATTTTTTAAAGCTTTTCTTTTTTAATGATCATTCTCCCTTAGAGTATTGTCTCCATGAAGAATGACAAATGGTTATCATGTTTGTTGTTAGGCCATAGTGGCAAAATGCGCATGGCAAATCCTGTGGAGGGCCCTCAGTTTCCTCCGAAGCCCTAAACTTGCATTGCCAAGATCTTTGCCTGGGAAAGGATGGTTCCATAAGTCCTGGTTCTCAGGCTTTCATCTAGGTGACTCCTGAGATTGAAGGGACACTTCACAGTTGCATCTTTGCTGTTTTAGTGAGTTTTTGAGTATTTTGGTGTCTGTCTTTTCCCTTGTCAGGGTGGCAGCAACTCTGGATGGCCATGAATTAGTGGTTGGATTATTCTGGACTGAAAAGTCTTTTTCCTCAGGCTTTTTATTACAGGTTCTGAGGGGGCAGTCCTCACTTTTGATTAGTTTGGAGGAGAGCCCCGGTTAATACTAGCATGATAAAGTTTTTGTAAAGAAAAACATTTTGAATTAAGCAAAGAAGATCCACTGAGAACGATCCAGAGACTCAGAATGCTGTGTACTATCTTTTACTCATAATCCTTGAGTAGATGGATGTCAAGGAAGGGAACTAGGAATCGAAATAGCCCTTATTTTAAATTTTTATTTATTACTAGCTTGATTTTAATCCCACTTGTTTATTTTCCTAATACAATTGTGCCTTCAGACTTACGAATTCGGTAAAAAAATATTTAAAAAAATTGTAAAATGATTATAAATCTATAAAAAATGTTAAAAAAAACTTACGAATTTGGATGTTATCTATTATACTGGGGTTGGATAAATCTATTTGCAAGATCCCTTATAACTTGAATCTACCTTGTAGAAACTGACTGTAGCCTATATTTCATTTCCTATAAAAACATTTTTAAAATAACATTATAGATTAAGAGGGAAATGACGTCCCCAGAAGATCTGAAGTATAGCTGGTAATTAGCTTATCTACCACTTTTCACATACCTCTGGTAGCCTCTCAGATTGAAATTCATCCTAAATCTTTTTATAAGGTTAGAAAACTTAAAGATTTTATTCTAGTAACCATTCTTCCTGGATGAAAAACAAGTTTCAGAATGAAAGGGAGGCCTCTATAAACTTGAACCATACTGATTGGATAAACGTCATTGAATAATACTCCGTTATTGTTTTCATTTTGGGAGTTGAGAAGTGGGGAGTTTACCCAGTAAAGTTCTGCTGGTGCTTCACTCTGTCAAGTGTTACCATTCATTGAAGATTTGTTGCCAGGTTGGTTCAGTTTTATAATCAACCAGAACCAAAGAACCTGAATATATCTTTCTTAAAGGGACTTTCTTTATTCAACATTTTAAACACAATTTCAAATAGTAATTTTTATATAGTATGCTTTGGTTTCACCTCAGAAAAGAATAAAAGATCCATGTTGAGTTTTAAAAAATGTAAATAAGCCAGTCTAGACCTGTCTAGTGTAGAGCTAGATCTCAATATGACAACATTGGGGAAAACAGTAAAGGTAGAGGTGGAAAACTTTAGATTGTTTTTCTCCTCTTAAATTAGTGTCTAATCCCCAAATCCTTTTTACTCAGATAGCCCTTTATCTGAGTCAACAGTGTGTTCATTGGGTTTGTTAATTTTTTTGTTTCGATGGGTGATACATTTCCTTAGTTCACACATTAAAATTATGTAGAAAGGTACAGACAGAGAAGTCCCACGTCATCCCTAGCCACATCTGCCATATCCCCCTTGTCCCCTATAGATACCCAGTTTTAGTGATCTCTGGCTTATCCTTTTAGTGCTTCCTTAGGTAAATACAGGCAAATATGAGTATATATTCTTTCTTTCTCTACTTTTTACAAATGGTTAGTGGTATCCTGTATCTAGTGATTTTGTTTGCTTTATTCATCATCATATTTCATCAGCTATAAGGAAGTGTATACTATTATTTTACGTACCACCAAGAAACTGTAAAATGCTGCCAATTAAACTATGGCAAGTGCTTGTCTGTCACATTGACTATAAATTGGATTCCTATTTCGGAGATATAAAAATAGGAAAAAATGTCTTAG
This sequence comes from Camelus ferus, assembly GCF_009834535.1. Classification (NCBI taxonomy): domain Eukaryota; kingdom Metazoa; phylum Chordata; class Mammalia; order Artiodactyla; family Camelidae; genus Camelus; species Camelus ferus. Next base: position 16,103,549 of record NC_045708.1, on the reverse strand, counting down.
CAACATATATCCTGGCTTTTTTTTTTTTTTTTAATATCAGCTCTTAGAGCTCTTCCTCATTTTTTAATGACTACGTAATTTTTTATTCTGTAGATGTACCATAGTATATTCAACCAGTTGGACATTGGATGTTTCTAATCTTTTGTTACTGTAATACTGTAATGAGTAAGCTTATATTATTTCAGTTAATAATACAAATGCAAATATATCTGTAGGATAGATTCTTAGGGATAGAATTGTGGGCTGAAGGGTAAATGCATTGGTAATTATTAAGATAATGATCATATTCCCCTTTGTTAGGAGGTGTACAATTTTACCCTCCCCAGCAGCAAAATACAAGAGATCTGTGTTCCTCATCCTTGTCAAAATAGTATATGGTTAAACTTCTTTGCTGAATCTCATAACTAATAGTACCTCAAAGCTGTTACTATGATTTGCTTTTTTTTTTTAGTGTTTGATTTGACTTTTTTTTAAACATTTTTTATTGATTTATAATCATTTTACAATGTTGTGTATGATTTGCTTTTGTTTCCTATGCATGAGTTTAAATTTTTTATGCATTTAAGGACCATTTGTGTTTTTGTATGAACCATGTATTCGTGAATTTTGCCTATCTTTCTGTTTGTATGAACCATGTATTCGTGAATTTTGCCTATCTTTCTGTTCAGTTTTTCTGTTGATCTTTTTCTTATTTTCTGGAGCTCTGATATGAAAGAGAGATTCAACTCTTTGTGATATAAGTTGTTCATTTTTTGACTTTGCTCATGGTATTCTTTGCCATGCAGAAATCATTTATTTTTAGTAGAATTTTTCAGTCTTTTGTAGTTTATAGATTTTAAGTCACAGAGCCTTCTCTAGTGCAGTATTACATAAAGGAATTACCCTTATTTTCGTCTAATACTTTTAACATCCTCTCCCCCCTTGTAAGTTTTTTTTTCTGTTTGGAGTTTAATCCCAGTGTATAGTGTGAGGTATGGATCCAACTTTCATCTCTATCCAGATTAACACTACACTGATTAAATGATTTAAGCATTGAATTGATAATTTGTTATATCTGGTAGGGTTCATCTCTAAACTTTGTTCTTATTTTTCCCTGGCTATTCTTGCTTGTTTATTTTTTCATAAGAACTTTAGAATCAGCTCATCCAGTTCTAGGGGGAAGAAAACATAAAAATTTATTGTTTTAGGGGAGACTTATGGACCATGTTAAATTTGTATATTAGTAATAATTATATTTTGGTTCCTTGAAGGTCCTGTTCATAGTATTAGCTACTTTAATGACATGGTGAGAGAATGAACTGATACTTTATATAAATTGGTAACTAATAGAATCATTTTGTTAGTAGTTTTCATACTTTCTATGATAGCACTTTTAGCACTTAATATTTTCGAGAATAAAAGCCTATGCCATGAAGTTAGAAGAAATACTCCAAGACTTCAGCTAAAATTAAGTAACCAATGACAGTTTTGTATAATTGTTGTATTAGGTGAAAGTTTTGTTTGTGAGAAACTTGGCTACTACAGTGACAGAAGAAATATTGGAAAAGTCATTTTCTGAATTTGGAAAACTTGAAAGAGTGAAAAAGTTGAAAGATTATGCATTTGTCCATTTTGAAGACAGAGGAGCAGCTGTTAAGGTAGAAATTTTGAAATTTTGTTTCTTGAAATTTGGATTTTCTTGTTGAAACTTGCTAAACATATAAAATTACTTTGAAAACAAATAAAATTGGTTTTCAGCTTTCACTGAACTCTGGAACTTTATTTTAATAATCCCTATGAAGTAGTAGTAGTGTAACAGGTAAGACTCCATATTTCAAAGCCTGATTATTACTAACTGGGTTTGTGATCTCAAGCAAGTTATTTTTAATCTCTGTATTGTTTTTGTAAGCCTAAGGTTTGATAGCACAATATCTTGGAGATGTTATGAATAGTAATTAGCTGCTATAAATACTAAAACGGTAATGAATGAATGTATTGTAACTACTTTCTTTACCTTAGGTTCTGGACCTATAAAAGAAACAGATGTGTACATGATTTCCTACCTAGTACAGCACATTTAATTCACTTAGATGTGTTCTGAAGGGATGGTTAGTTCTTCATAATTTTGCTTTTCTTTAGTCATTTTAGAATCCTCATATATTGACTGTTTTGCTGGTTTCGATAGTTCTTAGAAATACTTCTTGCATATAATAGTTGATTTACTCCTTGAGGATAGTTATGAGAAATATGAAAAAAAGTATTTTCATGTGGTATGTAGAACATAAAACCTGAATACTCTGCTGCTTTCTGTTGATAGGGATCAACACCATCTTTGACAGGTGAAATTTCCGGTTTCTTATTGTTCTTGTCTCCTTTCTGGGGGAAGGGGCAGGGACAAAACCCTAATAAAAGCTTTTTTATGTAATTGGGGCGATGGATCCAAAATTCTTGGTGACTCAGACGTGGTACTTGATTATTCTTCTACATGCTCTGTTAGTGAAATGGTGCCACCTCTCATTTTAGCGGTTTTTGTTTCTTGCCCAGGGTACTGCTTTAGAATGTGCCTTATAGAATCTTTGACTAGATAGAGTTTATTGGTTTGCTTTTTAATGGAAGCTGATTAGTGAGATAGTATTGCTTATAAAATTCACAGCTTTATATAGAATCTAATGTTTGGCTTCTGAATTGCCAATGGTGTGAAAGACAGATAACTAATAAATTTGTAACTTCTAAATATTCCTTTTGATTCAATTGGTATTAAATAACCAGTTGTCTGTAATTGAAAATAATTTTCAAGGGTGGTTTGGCAAAGAAGTCTGTGAAATTACAAAATTTCTAGCTTGGCAACTGGAAATCAGAGGATGGCCAGAGGAGAGAGCAGACAGATGCGCCATTCTTTTGTTTAATACCAGGAAGCTGTTGTAGAGTCATTTAGTTGCTTGAGTTGAAGCAGCCGAAAGCTAAGGTGGTAAAGGAATGGAAAACTAGTTTGAGGAGGATGCTGATTTAATCTGTGTCTAGATACTTGAGAATCACTAAGTATTCTTTATGGATAGAGCATTTTATTATGTATGTCCAGAGAGGAAAAGGTTGTATAGGGAAACAAAAGCTATAATGAGGAAGTGATACTTTGTTGTTGAGTTACCTGAAGTAAGTGCAGCAGAGGCTATTGGGTGGAACAACATGAATAAAAGACTAGAGCCTAGAATGCTTTTGATTTTGGAGTCTTCATTAATCCAGGCCTTTTCTTGGCTCTGCTTTTAACTGTTCAGACAAGGTATGTTCCAGGTTAAATACTGTGGGAGAAACCTAGGCTTTTATTGGGCAGGGGGTGGTGGGGTATCAGTACCTTGTTGAATTTCACTGATAACCTCATTTGTGCTTCAAATTCTTAAAAAATCTTACGGAAGAAAAGTTTAAGACCTACATGTTGAATGCCACGTGTTTATTTAAAAATTTGAATCCTGCGAAGTTTGTTAATACTGGCACTTTTTCCGGCCGTGAATTTGCTGCTTTGGTGTGGCTAAGTTTGGAGGAGCTAGTTGGAATTAAGGAGCAGCAATAGGCAGCTCTCTGGCAGTTCTTTTATCTTTTTAAATATAATACTAAGACATCAATTTTGTTCTCAATATAATGTACACATGAGAAAATAATATTGAGGGAAACAAGTACTTTCTTTGTGTTTTTTTTTTTTTTTTTTTTTTAGTTGGTGGCTGTATTCATCTTCTGCAAATTAAAGTAGCTGTGAAGTAAATTGTTTATCGGGTCTATTGAATGGCACAGATAACGTTTGTTACGTTTAAAGTACTGTATTTGTAAAATAAACTTATTTTCTTGTTTTGTATAGGCCATGGATGAAATGAACGGCAAAGAAATAGAAGGGGAAGAAATTGAAATAGTCTTAGCCAAGCCACCAGACAAGAAAAGGAAAGAGCGCCAAGCTGCTAGACAGGCCTCCAGAAGCACTGCGTGAGTCTACATTTCAGTAAATACATCTTTGAACAGAGACTAACTTGACAATAGAAGTCAGGTTAATAAAAAAAAAAAGTCAGGAAAGAGTCTTGAAGCAAACTAATTTGTTTTTTCTTTTCTCCCTTCCCTTCGTTGCTAGGTATGAAGATTATTACTATCACCCTCCTCCTCGCATGCCACCTCCAATTAGAGGTCGGGGTCGTGGTGGGGGGAGAGGTGGATATGGCTACCCTCCAGATTACTATGGCTATGAAGATTACTATGATGATTACTATGGTTATGATTATCACGACTATCGTGGAGGCTATGAAGATCCCTACTACGGCTATGATGATGGCTATGCAGTAAGAGGAAGAGGAGGAGGAAGGGGAGGGCGAGGTGCTCCACCACCACCACGGGGGCGGGGAGCACCACCTCCAAGAGGTAGAGCTGGCTATTCACAGAGGGGGGCACCTTTGGGACCACCAAGAGGCTCTAGGGGTGGCAGAGGGGGTCCTGCACAACAACAGAGAGGCCGTGGTTCCCGTGGATCTCGGGGCAACCGTGGGGGCAATGTAGGAGGCAAGAGAAAGGCAGACGGGTACAACCAACCTGATTCCAAGCGCCGTCAGACCAACAACCAACAGAACTGGGGGTCCCAACCCATCGCTCAACAGCCGCTTCAGCAAGGTGGTGACTATTCTGGTAACTATGGTTACAATAATGACAACCAGGAATTTTATCAGGATACTTATGGGCAACAGTGGAAATAGACAAGTGAGGGCTTGAAAATGATACTGGCAAGATACGATTGGCTCTAGATCTACATCCTTCAAAAAAAAAATTGGCTTAACTGTTTCATCTTTAAGTAGCAGTTTGCTGCCATTTGTAGTGGGCCGAAGAAATCACTATTGTGTATATATTCAAGTCTTTTTATTTTTTCCTCTTTTCATAAATGCTCTTGGACATTATTGGGCTTGCAGAGTTCCCTTACTCTGGGGGTTACAATGCTTTTATCGTTTCAGGCTTCATTTTAGTTTCAAAACAAGCTGAGCACATTGTTAAATCATGATTTTGCAGAACCTTTGGTTTTGGACAGTTTCATTTTTTGGATTTGGGATAAATTTCATAGGAGTATGGAGTATGCTGTAAATAAAAATACAAGCTAGTGCTTTGTCTTAGTAGTTTTAAGAAATTAAAGCAAACAAATTTAAGTTTTCTTGTATTGAAAATAACCTATGATTGTATGTTTTGCATTCCTAGAAGTAGGTTAACTGTGTTTTTAAATTGTTATAACTTCACACCTTTTTGAAATCTGCCCTACAAAATTTGTTTGGCTTAAACGTCAAAGCCGTGACAATTTGTTCTTTGATGTGATTGTATTTCCAATTTCTTGTTCATGTAAGATTTCAATAAAACTCAAAAATCTATTCAAAACATTACCTATTTCAAATTCAATTGTGTCCTAAAACATTATTTTATTCGTAATCCTTGCAAGGAATATTGTTTTCAAACTATAACTGCCTATGTGAGTGATCAAATTCATGCAAAATTTCTTGTCTATTCCAATATGTATCATGGATATCAGACTGAGGATTAGCCTAAAATCTAGTATTTATTCCAAATAGCACCTCATTGATGTTCTCTCATAGTCTTTTCTAATTTGGAAATTTTATCCTTGATTTTTATAACAACAGATTCAAAGGCCTTTGAACATTCTTGCAGGCTTTGGGTATTTTGCATTAAATAAAATGGGATTGGGGAAGCAGACTGCAATATATTTTGACCCACATTCTTTCTATAAAGGAAATTTGTTGTCTGAAGACCTGGAGTGAATGTACATAACAGGAAAAAATGTTAGTACTGTGGCGTCAATTGCACTGCAGACTAAACTTCATGTAAACTTTTAGTATACATGATTGTGACTACCACTTTAGTTACTGGTTTAGGAATACAATTTCCTATTACTATGTAAATTTATTTTGAGAAACACGCCTTATTACAGAGGCCTAAAAATATCCAATAGTCGTACTTTTGACCTTGTTAGTATCTCTCATTTTTATTTTTTTATTACCTGGATGGCTAAAGCTTCATTAGCCAAGTGATAGCATCTATTTCCCTGTTTCCTTTAGAAACCGATTTATTGTGATGACTTTTTTGCTTGAGAATAAGAGGAACAAAAGAATATAAACTTTACAGTGCAGAATAGTCTGGATCACTTTCAAATTACCATAAAATTTTCCCTCCGCATTATTCTTAGGTGGGTCTAAAATTTTTTTTAATTCTAAAAATAAGGCATTGGAGCATAACTAAAATGGGCACACTTTGGTGTTTTGTTTCTTTTTTGGTGTCTTATGACAGCAGTATTAGATTTCAAAATTATAAGCCACTTAATTCCTTGTGAGCTCAGACCATATTTTGGGTCTCATGGCTTCTAGATTTTGAGTAAGAAAATTAATACTTGCTGATAAAAGTTGACATATCTTTACTCTTTAAAAGTACACCTATTACGTAGCATAGTAAGTTAATAGGCCTAATTAATACTCCTTTTATGTTTTTGGAAAATTATAAAGGAATTACATAGTCTGTTGTATAGTAGTTTCAAATTAACATGGGTATCTATTTGGTAAAGCTTAGATTCCATTGTTTTTCTTATGCCCATGTATGCAGGTAAAGACACCAAACAGTCTTTAAATGCTGCTTTTAAACTTCGAAAATTTAATTTTCACATAAATCTAAATTAGACTTAAAACCTTAATTTTTCTTGGAAAGAATAAAGGGTCTACAAATAAAATTTGAATTGTTTCTATTTCTTGCAAAGTAGATGTTACAAGCTACAAGATTCTGATGAACAAAATTAGGAGTGGGAATAAGATGTTAGTCTGAAAAATAATTTATGTACCCCCCCAGCCCTGAAATATAAACCCTAACAAAAAACATAAGACTGAAATCTGAATTCCATGTCAAAATCTTTTCCTTTAATTGCAAAGTATATTTTGCCTCACCAATTAAAATATATCTATAGAGATTTCCCTCTAATAATGTTTTATAGGTTTTTTTGTGGCTATTTAACAGACAAATGTAACTTGATAAACATTACTCTCTCTAGAGCTTTTCCCTTGTTGATATTTTCTTGTAAGTTACTGCTGTAGCTGTAGAGAAGATAGATTCAGAGCTTAGCTTTTCACAGAAGTAAGTGTAACAGTCTAATGTAGAAACCTGAAAAATACCAGTTGAGGTTTTTATTCTAGATTTGTGTTAGGTTTTTTTTTAATAGGTGCAAATTATGAGTTCTGGGAAATCTGATTTTTCCTGCTCCCCTGCCATCTTTTTGTTCCCCAACCTAATTCATTTGGTTTTATTTAAGAGCCTGCTACAGTAACATGCATGTTGGGAAAGATATTTTCTTTATATTGAGGATGACTTTTTCGTAGGTGCCCTTCTGAGATTTGATATAAATATGCCCCCTCCCCATAATGGAATGCTAATTTTTATTTGATCACTCATTTATAGCAGTTGCTTAAATGTATGTATTTATATGATGGTGTTTTAATTTTTTTAAAGCAAAAAAGTTCTAATAAGTTGCCAGATTTCTAATAATTCCAAGTTTATTTGATCAATTGATGTGGAAATTGAGTTACTATGGTTCTGTAATAAGTTTTTTTTTAAGCAAAAGAGTTCAGCACAATTGTTTTTCAGTTTTCCTAGTTATTGGGGTTATTCTGCATAAGAAAGCCCAATGCTTTCTGATAGTAGATAATTTTTCTCTCATTTGACTTTGAAGTCTGACTTAGGAGGCGAACCCTCTTTTTTTAAAAGATCAGCATGCATCAAAATAAATTATATATATTAAGTTACAAAGGAGAAGGGACGTAAAATTCCATTCCTAGCATAAAGCCATATAATAGTCTTGAAACTCATTGCATCATTTGCCTCCTGCCCATTTGGATAATCATACCTACGTTTTATTAATTGTGTATTATTTGTAAAACCAAACCCTTCCAGTAAATACTTGCTATAAGGCTATTACTTGTCAATTATAAAGACTTCTAAAGAGAATTTTATTGTACTGAGCTATCCCATATTTGTAAAACCAACCAAAGTATATAGAAGGAATGTTAATGTTAGTGTTGTCCTTTATAATGTGGAATCTCTTAAGTGAGCAGCTAAGAAAAAGCCTTATAGAAAGAGTGCACTGGATTTATAAGTGTGTTTATGTTTCTCTAAGAATGGGAGCTTCTGTTAACTTAGTTGTTCTGAGTAAGACTGGATTGGGTGACTGACTAGAGAATCCAGAATAACAAATCCATCTACCAGGCATGTTAACTTTTGCATTCGAAGTTTGTTGACTAGTCCTTATTTTTGAAATACAAACACTAAGCTTTAAAAATATTGCATATTTAATGTTGGTCAGTAATTTAATATAAATATTTAATTGGAAGTAGTCACTGTTAATCTTTCTAGAAGAAAGTTTTTTTTTCCTTTAAAATACATATTCATACATACTTTTTATTTAGAGGTTACCAGAAGCTCTGGGCTTTTTGTTTTGTTTGGTTTTGTTTTTTAATCATTTTCAGATGTTATCCAGAAATCTGCAAGTGTACTTTTCCTGTTTTAACTCCTTCCTTTTATCACCTGACTATCAGGGAAGCGAGGTTGAGGCTGCCCTGACCTGACATGTCATGATGTCGACTTGCTAGGTGGGGTTCGCTGGGGACGATAACCAGTGGAATTGTTGGTAAGAACTTTTTTTTTCCTATTATTTTTTTTTTTTAATTAGTAGTGGGGCATTAAGTGTGGGAGAATGCCCATATTCTATAAGTGGGCATTTATGTCAGTCTTGTAGAAAAATAAGACTTTAATATTAGATAATTCTGTTCTTAACAGGAACATATAATAAGTACTTCATGTTCATACTCTTTTATTATCATATTTGTAGATTAGCAGGAAAGGCCTGCTATTTCAAGTATGAAATAATGAAGTACTCAGTATATTTTAAGTGGTCAAAATAGACTCTAAATATAAAGTCTCATAGAGAAACAGTAAATTTGCTTTATTTTATGTGTTTTCAGTCCCTCATATCTTATTTACATTACATTTTTATTGGGTAGATAAGCAATAATGCACCTTAAGAAGTATTTATTGTACACTAATATTAGTAAAAATAGGAAGGTGTTAATAGAACAGAAGGTTATACACTTCCTGGGAGAAACTATTTTTTAAAATCTTCGAAAGAGATACTAACATTGTAAAATGAAACTTAAAAGTTTTAGCAATTTGACGAACAATAGTGGGCTCAATTTAAAGACACACTTGATATGATGACTGAGTCAAGAGGAAATTACATAGCTGAAATGTTCGGACCTTGAACATAGCAGAAACACAAATCTATCCACAACTTGTGTTTTGTCTAAAATCAGGTCAGCTGATTGGATTAGTAGATAGTGGTACAATTAGAGTTAATTTTTAGATCATTACTGAAGATTAAAATCTCATACGTAGGGGATTCCATGATGGTAGGTATAAATTGAGAAAATTAAATTTAATAAATAGGCATTTTTTACTGTACTACATAAAACATAGTTATAATACAACATAAGCACTGATTTAAAATAATTTTGGATTTTCATGCCTGAGAACCTCCTCAGTATTCTTATGCCTTTGTTGGTTGTGTGTTTCAGTCTAGGAAGAATCTCCTGGGTATTAAACATGTGCTAGTCAGTGTCATAAATATAAACTCTTATCTGTAAGTTTGCTGTAGACTAGCTGTACATCACTACAATGAAATCATATTTTAAGAACTGTAGTGATTACATCATTGTGTTAAGGTACTTGTTTCTCTTCTGACACATTTTATGCATGTATCAGTGATGGAAAAGATTGGAGTATAGGAGTTGTAAAGATTGCACTTAATAATGTGCTCATATGGAAGTTTTACAGTAAGCAATAGGAACGCTCAAGTACTGCTGAGGAGTTCATGTAAGTTAAGGAAAATGTAGTGCAAACTTACTGGCTTTTATACACTAACAATAAAATAACATTTCATGTGACCAGAAAAGAAGAAGCCATTATGGGGGGAAACTTAAATTCCTCAAATATAAATAAGGGCTTTCATTTTCTGTAGTAGCTTTGTTAGGATCCCATGAACATTGCTTATCTTGATGTCTCATTTATGATGGTTGGACAAAAGGGACTCCTCTAGCCTATTCAGTAACATAGACAGAACTGTACTTTAATGAGTCCTATTATGATGTTTAGTACTATGTTATAAAGCTGTTTCTATGATTGAGCTGAAAGCTCCTACAAACATTACATTGCTGATATGCATACAGTAACAATATTAAAATAGGAACATTTGCAAGATCATTTAATCAGCAGTTTAATAAAAATTTTGCGTTTGGTACAGTGTTCAGGTACCGTAACTGTATTGGAATATTTGTACAATGTTAAATATTTTTAATAAAATCTAACATGCTCAAAATGTTGTGTTGGTGATTTTGGGTGGGGTGTGATGGGTTCAATTGTGCAAAAAAGATTCAGTAGTTCTATAATTGAGACATTTGTAGTCAAATGGAATTCTTGTCCTCAGGTTTAGTACTTGGTATTGGACACCTGTTCCAGGGAAGGTAGTGAAGGTGTGGGATAGTAAAAATAAAAGTATTAAACTCTAGGGGGGGTTATTAAAGTATGAGGAGTAGGTTTACTGGGGTTAAAATTGGATCTACAGGTGTCAGATGGGATTGTCATCTTTGGCATAACAGGCTATAAAGTTTCTCTGATGAATTTGAGGCATATCCTCGTTGGAAATGATCCTAAAAAACATACAGAGGTGGGCAAAGAGAAACACTTGTACAATGATTTCAGTAGACATTTTTATTCTCCCAGTGTCCTTGACCCCTTAATATGACATACCAGCAAGTGGAGGAGAAGTGAGGGGATATGTGAGGAAGGCTATATGGGAGGGTTTAGATGCATCACTGAGAAATAATCTCCAGTGTGGAAATACCATATAGAGAGCTCTCTTATTTCTTAAACTTTATAAGGGTTTCTATTATACTCATCCCATTCTCAAAGATAACCCTACTATAGTAGTTTTTCATGTGACGTCTTTTCCTTGATGGTATACTTAGTTCCTTAACAGTCAGAAAGTTTCTACAACTCAGAATGGAAATTTACTTGAAGTAATGTGCTCATTTCTCTGAATACATACCATTAATAACAAAAAAATTTAGGAGGAAAGTGACCTAATTTATAAATAAAACGAGTAAGAAACTATTCAGAGGAAGTAGTAATATATTCTGCCCTGTCTCTTTTAAATGAAAACTGTTAATTGTGAGCTATAAGGAAGAAAAAAGTGATTACCTTACTATTTTAAGAGAGCATACAAAATGCTTCCCATAGTTTTTTCCAGAAAGAGTTTACTGTTTTTTGTTTTCCTTTGTCCCCAAAGCAAAAGATCACTCACTGAGATAGTAAGGAGTGTTCTAACAGCAAAAATATCTGAACTTGGGCAACTTTAGGTGTTGGCAAAGCTGGAGGTGGGGTGCAGTGGGATAGAGCAGCTCGCAGATTTGTGGTATACGTTTTCCAAAAATAGAGGTTTATTTTGACAGTCATTTTAAGCTTAGGCTCTATTGGTGTCTTTTGGCTGTACCTAAAACCCTTAATTTAGCTTATTTTTAGAAATAAGATTTTATTAGACATTTTCCCATGGAGTGTATTATTATATGAGGAAATATTTTCTTCCTATTGCTATGAAAAAATTGGTATTTAGACTTGAAAGTTGTGACTGAATTCACACTCATGCGTGGATATTTCCTCAAAAAACTAATAAGAATAGTGTTTGTTCATGTATTAAAATTCCCTAAGGGTGATTTTTTAGGCCTAGCTATCCGTTTATTAAGAGGACTGGAGGTTAAATTAGTCATAAAATTGTACAAGTTAGTCATGCCTTTTAAAAGTGTAAGTTTTGATCACTTAAAAATTTTTCCACAGGGTTAAAAGGTGAGGATCAGTGTCAAGTATAGTAACATTGGTGGGAAAGGAGCTCAACCTCAGTTTTCGAATAAGTATATTTCCTTAAATATGAAAATACTGCATTATTAAAGATCTCATATGCTATACTGAGGACTTTTTAATAGAATTTGGAGATAGAAACATTCCCATACAGGTGTTCTTGGGATATTAATTTCATACTTCAGCCAGAAATCCTTTAAATCTGCAAATTTCAGTTGTCTAGGATTTTAAGTATATTTTTTAAAAGGCCATTACTGTTTATCATCTAAATCACTATTTTGAAAATTTTGTGAAAAAATGTGAAAAATATTATTAAAACAAATCTTGTTTTTATTTGAACCTGTTGATTTTAATGATGTTTATGTATTTTGCTATTCAAGTACCTGAATGGGTTTGGTGAGAACAACTTGGGTATACTTAGGTATGTTAAGTTAGGTATTACTAAATATTTTTGGTTAGATGTACATGTTTAGCATTGGCTTATCATTGAAACTTTCCATGCTTCCTGTTAAGAAGTAGAACCTTATCAGATTAATCATATTTAAGTATAATCTGTGTAGACTTGGTATGGAAAACAATTTGATCTATTTAAATACAACCAACAATAAATATTGTCCTTGAAACATCTTTAAATCATGAAGAGTAATTAAGTATGTTTGTTAGTAGTAATGTCATTTTTATTTGACTTTTCAAACGTGGGAAAAAAGATAAATGAGACCATTTGTTGCATTTGTCAAAATAATTTTGAAAGAACTTCTGGTGATTATTTTAATTTTTTAGTTAAACTGGTTAGGTTACAATTCACCATTCAGCAGTGTTTCTCGAACTTTAATGTGGGTGGGAATCCCTGGAGATTTTTTTTTTAAGTGCAGATTCTGATTCAGTACTTTGAGATGGAGCAAGAATCCTCACTTCTAACATCCTCCTAGGCGATGCGAGTGTCCCTGACTACACTTTTAATAAATAGCAAGGTCATAGATTATCTCACATTTATGGGGATTTTAGAGAGTAGACCTTAGTAGAAAAAGATACTAGCAGTAGATGTTTATAATGATTTGCAGGATCAAGTAGGAGATTAAAAACTTTGATAAAGGCCACCACAAATGTTAGTGGTGTTTAGGATCTCAAGGAAAGTTTAGGAGCATAGTCTGCAAGAGAAGGAAATGAGTTTAGAAAATGAGGCCTAATAGTTTTGGGGAGTTGATGGAAGATCACAATAGGAAGGAAAAAGTAAAGATTAGGTCACTAAGGAAATGTTATGGCATGTTTATTTAGGAATTACAACAGAAGACAGGTACAACAAATCATAGAAGGTAAAAATAATTTCTGAAAGCTCAGAAAGGGAAGGTTAATAGGTTACAAAAAAAAATACCTGTGTGGTGGTATTTTTTTTGAAACCTCTTTGTGAAAAAAAAAAGTTAACAATTAGATCAAAGTAAATCCTGGGTGGTGAAAAGTTAAAGCAGGTTAAGGAAGAAAATCATTAAAGATGACTTTAAAAAACAATTTATGTGGATGCAACATAGTAAGCTGGAAAAAAGTATATATATATATATATATATATATAAAAAACAATTTATGTGGATTAAGATGAGAGATAGACTAGAAATGACAGGTGTATCTTTTTATATAAAGAAGGGCTAGGAGGTAGTCCCTAATAACTGATAAAATACCTGATTTCCAACTCTAAAACTTCATTTTGAAAAATAAAAATATAAAGTATGGAAAATAAATATTCTATTGTTTCCTTATGCCAGTCATTTTTTATGGCAGGTTAATAATATCTCCTAACTGTGGTGTGAGTACTGTGTACCAGGCATTGTGCTAAAGAATCACTTTACATTTTGTGTATCATGTAATCAACAACCCTTTAAGGTAGGTGGTATTGTCCCTACTTTACATATGAGGAACTCAAGAGATTGAGATTAAGGAATTTTTTGTGTATAGCTAGTGATCACCTATCTATAAAGTGGCAAAGCAAAGATTCAAACCCTGTTCTGCCTGACCCCAAGCGTACACTTCTAACTACAAGGTTATGGATAGGCCTAAAAATGTCAGGTTAGAATTAAATGTTTAATTTTATGCTTACTTTAAAGCTCTTTGTTGGGAGGGCATAGCTCAGTGGCAGAGCTCATGCCTAGCATGTGTGAGGTCCTGGGTTCAGTTCCCAGTACATCCATTAAAATAAATAAATCAATAAACCTAGTAAACATCTCCTTGACCAAAAATAACCCAAACAACAACAACAGAAAGCTCTTTAACGTATGACTAAAGTAAAGCCAACCTGATCTGAATTTAGAGTAGAGTTGACCCTTGAACAACACAGGGTTTAGGGGCATTTACTCTCCTTGTAGTGGAAAATTCTCATGTAACTTAGTCGACTCTCCACATACATGCTTCCTCCATATATGCTGTTCCACATCCTCAGATTCACCAACCGCAGATCATATAGTACTACTACATCATACAATATTTACTCCTGAAAAAAATTCACATATAAGTGGACCTGTGGAGTTCAAATTTGTGTTGTTCAAGGGTCAAGCGTAAAGTAATTTTGTCCTTTATTAAAATGGATTGCTAAGGTGTTTGTGTGTGTGTGATGTTGATAATTCAATTGCCATTTTTTTGTTTTCTTCCATCATTCATTTATAAAAATTTAGGCCAAAATATCATTGGATTTTAGTCTCCAAGAAAGCAATTTTTTTTTAAACCTAAGCAAGCTTATACTTGATTTGGAAGGGATGCCACTTTCCACTGGACTTTAAAATTTTATATTTCACTTGCTTTGTTCAAAAATCCAAATTTACCTTCATTCCTGTCTATATTAGTGTTAAAAAGTATTTTTTAAATGTTGGTATAATAAGCCATTCCCATCATTTAACATTGATTTCAGCCCTTCTACATCTTTTAAGGACATGGTGGAAAAGTTTGTTAAAGTCTTTGCTTACCAAACCTGAGTGTGTGCACACGCATGTATGCATGCAAGATACAGAATTACACATAAAAGAAGCCAGTATGCTCAGCCCTCATATTGGTCATGTGGAGAACTACTTTGCTGATTGCACTCTTGCAGAAAATGTTATCTTCCCTGATAAAGAAAGAAAGGTGGTCTTTTAAAACAGTTTTAATAAAATAATAATGGCTTCAGATTATTCAGGGTGTTTTCTGCTGTTGCATGAAGATCTGAGCCATACAGAAAACAATATATATTTTTGTTAAAAGCCTACAAATTCTTAAAGACTGTAATGTCCTCTAGAATTCTGTATAATTTGGTCTATTGCTTAAAATAATTGGGTATTTCAGAATAGAATCAGGGATTCTCAGCACTCAATGGCCCTGAATTTAAGGTCACCATGACAGTAATGTGGCGCTTTATAAGGGAGGAGGTGAAGCCTTATTTATATTTGCCAGACCTAAACTCTGAAGCCATTTTTTTTGAGTTTATAACTGATCAGTTGATCTGGCTCTAAAAAAAACTCTCTCTCCCTTAACAAAATTTTCACATGACTAGTTTTGTTTGGTGTAGACTTAATGTCTACCAGAGAGAGCTTATTAAAGATTTAGAATAATGTAATGAAATACTACATTAATAAAGGATCTGGCCAATATTTTCTGAAAAGTCACTATCATTGCTGTTTTAAAAATAATATGTTTTAATTTTGCTTTATATTTAAATCTGCAAAATAGCTCAATGATAAGTGCTTCTTAAAATTTACCCAGAGAAGCTGTCTGAGGCAGAATATTTTAAGTATCTATAGATGTATAGTAGCCTTGAAGAAGGAAGTTTGAATAACTGTATTCCAGCAGCTGAACACTTACATGAATTCTCAATATATAATTTATGTGATCTTGCTTATCAGTAAACATTTGAGGAAAATGTTTAAATAATTCTAATAAATTACAAACCCAAATTGAGATTTCATCATGATTTGTTGTTGAAAATTATTAGCTTTAATCTTATTATTAATGTAACATGATTTTTTCACCTTAAAAAGATTACAAAATATGCAAGAATTGCTTCCTTTATAAGAGTATGAGCTTTCAGTATGACAGTAGGAATTACCAAAAATTCCCTGTCCTAGATTTTTGTCCTTGAGAACCATTATAAAAGTAACTAACTTTTTTTTTTTTTCCAGAAAGTACAGTAACATCTTGATCAACATGTTAATGCTTAGGAAGGGATATCATTGAATACATTCATCTTGTACATTATCAATCAGATCTAGATAGTCAGCTATTTTATTGAAAAGGTTAAGTCTAGTCAATATCTAACATTGATAATTGATGTGTGGTTCATTCATTTTACAACCATTGAGTGTTTTGTTTCAGGAGTTAGAAACACAAAATTAGTAAGTCATGATCATTATCCTCAAATAATTTAGAGAAGATTCCAGGAGGCAGTAATAAATTTATAAATAGTAGTGATAATCAAACCAAATCTTCCAGGAACACTATTGGAAGTTTAAAATGTGTTCTGTCTTCCTAATAAAATATTCAGTTTACAATTGGAATACATGAATAATGTGTATGATTTGGATTACTCCTAGAGAGGAGTTTATAAAATGTATATATCATGAGTTTTTTATTTTAATTTAAGTTTAGTGTCCACTGGATATGTTCAAAGTAACTTAATTTTAAGAATTTTCACTATACAGTTCAAAATTTAAAGGAAATAAGACAATATGAAGATAGGGTGATTAAGTGTATCAATCTGAAAGAACAAATGTGAAGGTAGGTTTCCTTTTTCTGTTTTTCTCTTACTGAAAACTAAGTTCTTAAGTGAGAAATCCCTGGTCAAGATTGAAATAAAGAGCAGTTCTTTGAAACAGTTCTTACCTCCCTGAAGATAAACAGTCATATAGATACTACTTTCTTCAAAAGAAATTGATTTACTAAAAATTTATGCATTCCCTGTAACTCATAAGACCCCTTAAGAGGTCAAGCTGTTTCATACTCCATTATGTCTTAACAAAACTGGTTAATCTAGTGTCTGATAGTACATTTTTTTGTCAATGGTATTTTAGGACATTGATACATTTGATAGGAGTGACTGCTGAGGTGATTGAGAAAGAAATAATAGATGTAATAGATCTTTCTCCAAAAAACTTAGAATTCCATGTCTGTTAAGAAAACATGGTTTAATCCAGTGACTTTCTAACCTTTTCAGCTCAGTCTCTGTTTCACCCATGAACATTTTTTTAAAGTTCTGAGACCTATAATTGCCTTCCAGAACTTTCAGTCAGCAAGAGAGAACTGAGGTTAACATGTTGAACTGGTTATAATTTCAGTCAAAAACAAACTTGACAGAAGAGCTGATACTCAATGTTTCCAATGTGCTGTCCTTGTCTTAAGGTAATTAAACATTTATTAGCCCTGTAAAGTAAGTATGAATGTGGAAACAGACACACAGACATTTTGATCTCCTAACTAGAAGTGGCCAATCTGGAATTGAACCCAGTTTGGTCTGATACCAGAGTTCACAGTTTAACTACCACTCTCAACTGCCTTTTGGGTTTTTACTTGCTCTGTTCAGTCTTATTCAGTAAATGTCATTAGACTTATTTGAAATATTGAATAACTGGGATACTACTCCCTGGTTGGTTAGACTAGTAGTTTCTCCAGCGCAAAACTAGGTGGGGCCAAAGGCCAGTTTCACAGAAATAACAGCATGAGAATTACTTTGTGTGATAGTAAGATTAATGATGCTGTCTGAATAGCTGAGAAGCTTCCCTTTTGTAAATAAATGTGCTATCAATGTAGCCTTCATTAATTGAACCTTAAACCTATTTACAGTTTTCAAACTTTTTTTTTTTTAATACTTATGGCTTTTGTTACAAGTTTACTAAATATCCTATAATTTGGGATTTTCTTTTTCCAATTTTAAAACATCTAGTTAGAGTGCTTCAGGATTTGTTTTAAATTGCTTTCAGTACATTGGAGCCAGAGTATGGTATTTTATCTGCAACCATTATGATTTTACATGGAATTCAATTTTATCGTCTTTCTTTCCAGATTGGAGTTCTTACTCTTTGAAGGTAAAAGCCACTTTATTTTTGTAAACACTTCCTAGTTGCCCTGTTTTGTACCTTCCCTGGCTTTCTTTTATGTCTTTGATGTGGTAACTGGATGGTCATGAAGTATGCTGGGTGCATATGTAACCATGGCTTTGTGTTGTAGTGTTACTTTTTTTTTTTTTTTTTTTTTTTTTGCATCTTTCTCATTACTTGCAATTGTTCTCTTTCTGTTTGTGTGCGTTTTAGAAGTCAGGCATTATTGTTTCCATTTCACTTCCTAATTCACATGATTTGCCTAGGCTAGATCATAGATTAAAGATAGAACAGAACCAGAACTTATTTCCTGATTTGTTTTTCCACTCACTTTTGATTCCTAGCGAAAGAAGCCTGTATATAGTATGCGTAAACAAAGTTGAATGGCATCCTGATTGCCTGTGAGCTTCTGGGAAAATCAGTTCTGACCATGTGCATATATGTGGCTGTGAATAAACAGTTCAGCAGTAACAGAACTGGAACTTTACTTAATGACCTGGAAAGTATTATTCAAAGTTAGGCTGTCTCTAGTCATGCTTAGCACCAAGATCAAGTTCAGAATTCAAATAGATATCCAAAGTGCCTTCGGTTGTTTTGGGGTTCCATCCAGCTGTGTTCTGCCTAGGAGATTCATACTTACAGACCATTTTAATTGCCGTTCAGTCAGAGCCAGCGTACTAATGACAGTAGTGATCTTCAGGCCATTTTAGTTGCCTCCTCCCACCCCCCAGTCATCCTTGATCATCTTATTTTTGACACAATTGAGTAAACATTCAAAACTTTTCTGGCTTTGCTGGCTCTGTTTGATTCCACAATTTGTGTATTTTCTTGTACTCTGTAATTCCCTCTTCCTGTTTTTTGTCCCATTTTAGGGATTTCAACTACTGTTAGGAGTACTGGATTTTATATCCCTAACCCCACCATTTTCAGTCTCTAACCTCATATGTACCTCTAGATTACATGAAACTTGATAATGCTGAAAGTCATTTAACAAACATTTTGTGAGTACATGTATTCCTGGTACTTGCTGTCACTGAGGGAGGATACAAGGAGCAGCATCTGGCAAAAGGAACACCACCTTACAGACACAGCCATTAAACAACTATGTGTTTTGGGAGCACCTTTTGATTCTACAGGTTGCAATCTTAATAGTTCTTCGGTTGGGTTTTCTGTTAAGCCATACTGATTCTTCTACAATGTCTTTTCCTTTTTCAAGTTGTTAACCTACTATCCTAGGGTTGTAGTTCTTAGTCTTGCAGGAAAATGACTTGGAACCAGTGTAGAAAAAAATATCAGACCAACCATAAGAACTGACAACTATTTTACTACATCAGTTGATTGGAAATTTTGTATTAGAAGATTCTATGAATTTAGCAGTGCTTTTTAAGTGAATTATTTTATTAACAACAGCATTTATAGATTTAGACTATAATCTTGGAGAGTCATCTTTATGCTAGACAAATATATTCTGGGTATAAGGCAGTCTTTTCCTATTGTGGAGCTAATGTTCTGTTAAGGGAGAAAGTTCACATTCAGTTGGCTTGATATACCTCCAAATCCAAGACTCACAGGTTAGGAAGCATTACTGTGGGTCTTACAAGTCAATTTCTAGGTTATTAAAACTCTTTTCCTAATTTTCCTACCTAATCTCTCTTACTACTCTTCCTATACAATTGCCATAATAATTTCTGCACAAATACCAACATTACCATTAGATCGTGGTGTCAAGTCTAAATTCTTGAAATTTGAGACCGTTCATATACCTCCCAGGCATCTTACCTTTCTTTTCTAATCTTTTATTCCTTTCCCAGTCTAACATTGATTCTACTTAAACCTTTACTTTTAGCCTTAGGGAGGTTATACTGCCTCTGTCCAACTTGCTTTAACCCATTACTTCCTAACAGTTACTTTGGAGATTACTCACATAAGAGACATGCATTGGAATGTGATATCATTCATGAAATAACAAGGACATATGGTATGAATTACGAAAATTGCAACATACAAAATGATTTCTAGACTCCAACCAATTTCAAGGAGCATTTGCAATCACTTTGGCAATTTGACAACAAAATTGTACTGAAACTTATCTAGATGCAGTGGGTAACAATCTGTAAGTAGAAAATGCAGAAGGGTTAGTTAGTCACATGAATATAAGAGTTTGCATCAGGTTTTGGACCGTACCTAGTGACTCAAAAGGAAACTTAAAGTTCTCTGCTCTTGACTGTTTATAGAGGAGTCTCTTGCTTCACAGTTCTCAGAATACTACTTCTTGAAAGTACACAAAACCAAACAGAAAACAGCCTAGTTGGCCAGTCCTGGCCTAAAAATTGCACAGGTGGGTACATTGATTTCACATGCTGTTGTATTTTCTGAAAGCAGAGGTACCATTGTTATTGCAGTATATGTCCATATTGTGGTAGTCATCCATACTGTGAGTGAAACTGTTTAAATCTGTACTTTAATCATGGTGATAGACTCCCATAGACAAAGTCTGTTAGACTGGTCTCCTGTGCTCTGTGCTCTATCTGTCTTCCTGGGGGAATTACAGAGAAAGGAAGGCTTCTGGGTATTTTGAATTTCTGATTTGAGAACTAGTCCAACCTCCTTCACAGTAGTCAAAGAACAGCTCCCATTCATTGAGTTCCTCCTGTGTGCAGGACATAGGCAGCTAGGTGCTTTTTATTATCTTTAATATTCACAATAACCCCTGTGTAAGGCACTAGTATCCCTTTTTCCAATAGGAAAACTTAGGCCCAGAGAGGTTGAATGACATGGCCAGGGTTGTTCATCTAGTTTGTGCTAAAACAAGTACTAGAACTAAAAACTTATCTTCACTTTAATCTTTCTCTGGAAATGTTTAGCTTTTTAGAGCTAGAAATAAAGCATTTTCTTAGGTTAAGATTTGTTGTGGGGAGTTTTGAAATACAAGCTAAAAACAAGGTTTATTTTAGAATATAAGGTTTAAATTTGTAAAATTTAATTTGCTATTATTGTATGCTTCTATTGCCCTGCCCTTAGCATCGTAGAATATTTTCTTTTCAGCGTTTTGTGATTGATACATGTTTGCTTATATATATATATAAAGGTTTTAGTTTTGTAGAGGAAAGGGATAAAAGAGGGTGAGTTGGTTTTATACTTGTGTAGTCACTTTGATTATCCCTACAGCAAAATTGAACATTCAGTCACCTACATTTAGCTTGCAGACACGCCATATATATAAGGGTCTACTTCCTTCCATCTTCTAATATCAATAGTAGTAACTGATGCCAGACAAGAGGAGTGCTAGCTACCTCATATTTGGATCAGCTACTCCTCCATAAGGAACATTTGAAAGAATTTGCCTGAAGCTATTCTGAAAGTTAAGTATCATTAGATACATTGTCAAAAATCTTGACTCAAATTTCAGCCATTCAGGGAGCCCTTTGGGGAGATGCGTGCTTTTGACCTTGTAAAAATAATAGCCAATAAGAAAATATTTGAATGAATATATGCTCTTGTTTAATGATGATAGCTAGCATTGCTAAGTGCTTACTGTGTGTCAGGTACTGTTCAAAGTGCTTTTCAGGTGTTCTGTTTAATCTTCACAACTTCACTTTTACAGATGAAGACACTGAAATGCAGGAACGTTTTTGTAGTAGAGCCATGATTCAAATACTAAGTGATTGGTCTGTTCAAAAATACAGCCCCACATCTTAGTAAAACTAGAAGAAGAAGAAAAATCGAGCTCCATAGTGTTGTAGAGAAAGGGTTTTTATTTTGTTTTGTTTTTAATTTTGATGTTTTGTCTCCCTCTCCTCCCTGCAGTTTACTTCTACCCCATGTTCTGTGTTGATCCCACCCCCATTTAATTGTGCTTTTTCTTTTTCTTTGTTGTATTCCTTTCAAACTATTTCAGCATCCTCAGGAGCAGAAAACTGGGACTTTATTCCTAAGTTTAGAAATTTTATAAGACTTCAAAATAATTATACTTCATTGACCTATGTCTTGTCTTGAAATTTTTCATTTTGAATTATGTTATTTAGGGGGAGGTCTATTAAAGTGTTTTCTCTGCCTGTTTATGATACATTTTAGATCTCCCACATTTTTTTCCTGGATACTTATCAGGAGATGGTATAAGAGGTTTGGTAAGTAATACAGTTTGATTTTGTATGTCTCAAGGGTTTCTTATTATGTCACATATTTGAGTTCTTTGTATTCTGGCCTTTTTTTCCCTGGTGATTCTATTTGCACTATTAACTGAAAAACTTGCACAAATGCTAATTTTGATCTTTTTTTTCACTAGCATGTATTGGAACTCAGACTTGAAGAAGGACATAGGTAAAAAGTATAATATGGAACATTTTCTCACATTAGGGTTATAAAGTCTCTTACCTTTAGTTGCATACTTTCCATATTCAGTCTGAAAATTATTTACATAACAATTTAAGTGGTATAAGCTTTGCCAAAAAGATTGTGGATATTTTGATTCTCCTATTTTTATAAACATAACATCAAATCTCTTAATCCTTTAAGTCAAAAAAGGTGATCTCATGTTATATTAGGAAATACTTAGGACTTTATTTCCCCTCTGTGAAACTTTATGCAGGACTTGAATTACTTAATTGTAAAGTGAATAACAAATACTAATCTGAAACACACTTTAGATTTATCAGAATCAGGCCTTACTGCTGCTTTGTCCCAAATGCTTTCTTACTTCCCCAGAACCCTCATTGGATATAAACCCCCTAGTCTCCCATGTATCTGCCAGGTGTGCCAAGATGAACCCAGCATGTCCTTATAAGTTCTTTTCTATGATTAGAAAACAAAAAAAACAAAAAACTTTGAAAGTATCATATTTCCTTTGCCCATGAAGTTATTTTAAAACATCCTTTAATTTAGAAACAAAACATGCTGTACATTTAAAATTTGGGGGGGGAGGGTAATTAGGGTTTTTTAAATTTATTTTTAATGGAGGGTACTGGGGATTGAACCCAGGACCTTATGCATGCTAGGCCCGCACTCTGCCACTAAGTGATACCCTCCCCCTTAATACATTTAAAATTTTTGAAGTTAATTTAGTGACACCAAAAACGTTAACACATTTTTCTGTCAAACATATGTTCTTTGAAAATTAGATGTCTGCAGTTGTTCTTTTATTTGGAGTTACTTGAAATGTACCTACTCTGTTGACTTGGAGTAGAACTTCACAGTCAATGATTGAAAAGAACTGGGTTCTTATACAAAGTCAGTCAGAACATGAGTTTCTCATGTTCTGAATGTGCATAATATATATTCTCTTTTCCTACTTGATAATCAAATCTCTGAGAACAAGACTTTGATGGTGATTTTTTTAAGATATTTAGAAAAAAATATTTTTTAAAACTCTATTTTATATCTTATTTATAGTAACCTAATTTAGCAAGATCAAATTGGAAGTTTTACCCAAGGTATTAGGTAGAACTGTTAGTCTGTTGGAGAATTTACTTGGGGGGGGGGGGGACCCAAAAAACTAGTGGAGGAAAGAAGAAGGTTGAGAACTACCAGAAATAAAGGTTGGGGTGCATAGCTCAGTGGTAGAGTGCATGCCCAGCATGCATGAGGTCCTGGGTTCAATCCCCAGTACCTCCATTAAATAAGTAAACCTAATTACCTTCTCCTGGAGGGAAAAAAAAAAGATTGTAAGGCATCTCTGGAATTAGTTTGTTGTCAATAGAAAATTCACCTGGTATATAAAATTTTATGTTTATTCAGTGGATTTTTTTTTAGAAATTGACATATTTTGTAAAAAGGAGGAAAACAGTGTTAATACAGGTGTGGCTGCTGACATTTGGAAGTGTTATGTGCATTTACTTGTAAAAGTGACACTCCAGGTTACATAGCAGTTGCTGGCAAAATTCATTCACATCTAGATTTTCTAGTTTTCTTCTTTGCTTCAGCATTTTAAAAAAGGTGACCTAAGTTTACTTTAGAGGGGAAAGTGAGCGCTTGATTAATGGAGTTGTGTATGATGGTGTTAGAGTGCCTGTTAGTATTTTCATGGAAGAGGGAGAGTGCAATTACTGATTGGCCAGTGATTAAAAGATAGTGAGACACTTAGGATTTCTTACTCTTTGAAGTTTGGGTTAGAAATTTATAAGCTTTGGCTCATGAAACATGCAGCAACTCCAGGCACTGCTCCCACGTATCTCCTTAAGAGAAAGGTGGGGTCACCATGCTTACAAGTAAGCTGCATTCACTTTGTCAGATTGTCTCCTGACAGCCTGC
The DNA here is from genome assembly GCF_009834535.1 of Camelus ferus. Classification (NCBI taxonomy): domain Eukaryota; kingdom Metazoa; phylum Chordata; class Mammalia; order Artiodactyla; family Camelidae; genus Camelus; species Camelus ferus. The sequence goes on along the minus strand of NC_045708.1, from coordinate 16,079,310 downwards.
CAGTGACCATAATTTCTAAGGTCCACACTTGGAACCAAAGGTATCAAGAAAGGGGAGAGAGTGCCAATCAGGTAACTGCGTCTTTAATGTGACCCTTTGGGTGATAATTTACATGAAAAGTAGTGTTTGGGGGGGAGAGGAGGGTATAGCTCAAGTGATAGAGTGGGTTCAATTCCCAGTACCTCCATTAAATAAATAAAATAAACAGACCTAATCCCCTCCCCCCCAAAAAGTAGTGTTTACTTTTATTATGAATCTGCTTCTAGTTTTGACACTGATTTTTTTTTTCCCTGAAATTTCCAGGAGCTTAGCTCATCTTTTTCAAAGAATGAGGGGTGGGCAAAGCCTTTAAATGTTGGGAGAAGAGAATTTAAAGGGAAAGTATTTTTCTTAGATTAAAAAAAATGCAAATAGAGAAGAAGTTGCAGGAACTGGAGTGGGATCAGCATTCTGAAGGGAGGAGATGACATAAATAACTATTTGTAACTTGTAATCTGATTTGCTTCCTGTGTGGTTTACTTACACTAATGTGAAATGAGTGTTTCATTCCTTAAGCATACTTGGGGAAGAATGGGAAGCCAGGCTGGATTTGCAGCAGGTGCTCTGTATCCAGGTAACAGTGGCGCTAGTGGCATTCAGTCCAAGAGCAACAGCATCTCCAAAGGAAAAATCTAAATATTCATGAGTCTGATCAACTATCATCAGCCAATGATAAAAGCTTCATGAAGCACACTTTGATGGCTTTAGATTATCAGGAAATTTTATATAGAAAAAAAGTTGAAATTATGCTCAAGACTTCTTTTTCTGGCTCCTTATTTTCTTGATAATTCATGTTTCACAACTAAAATAATCAATGCTTTATTATCTTTTAAAATGCATTTTCATGAACTGAGGCTACAGAAATCTCCACTTTGTGGGTAGAGTTTATACTTGACCGTTTGTTTACTGTTAGGGCCAGAGTGTCCCCAAATTGGGAGAGATTGCCTCTTTAAAATTGGTGGCCATTTTGGCTCAGTGTTAATAAGGCCTAGTCTACAGGTTCAGTTTTGTTCTTGGCTTTGTCTCTGAATTGAGAACCAGTCGAGCAAACTGAGTAGAAGTGTTGGGATACAAGCTAGCAGCTGTACTTAAAATATATGTGAATCAAATATATTGTTTTTGAAAGACTGGTCCATTGAGCCCACTTCAGTCAGGAACACTGAATATTGCGTTTAAATAAAACAAGAATGTTAGTGATTGTATACGTTTGAAATTAATATTTTAAAGAACCATGCAAACACTTAAAATTGTAGCTGCGTTTGTTGTAGGCCAGAAAAATATGGCTATTATCATGAGGTTATAACTCATGTGGTTCTTGATTACACTGTTAGAGAAGTTATATGAATAGCTCCAACTGTTCAATTAACACTGAAGTGAGAGATTATAAGCACCTTTATATGTGGCATAGATATCTCGTGGTGTTTACTTCAAATGAATGATGAAAATAACCTGTGAAAACTTTGTGCCAGGATCTCTACTTTTTCTTATGTCCGGTGGTCAGGCAATGCCTTATAAACCAGGCATGAAGAGAAACAAAAAGTTGTTCTTCATACGGTTAATTCTCTTCAATTGGTATAATGGAGCAGTATAATGATTACAATTTCTCAGTTTTCTCCTGTCCCTCCCCCTTTTAGTCCGTAGGAGCAATTGTGATGTCAGTGAAGCTGTGGTTAAGTGTATTAGATTATATTAGAGGATTTGAAATAGCAACAGAAGTATTCTGTAGTTTAGATGTTGCCACTGACTTTAAAGGTAAGATTTACCTTGAAAATTCACAATGCAGGACTGAAGAATAATCTGATTCAAAATAACAAACCTTGAATCTTAATACTTGTTGGCTGTTAAAAAAACAAAATACTACAAACTAGGATATCGAAGGGCAGAAATCTGTTGCCAACTCACAGCTCTTAGTTTAGTACATCTAATCTAGGATGCATCTCAGCTCTGCAACACACAGTATTTTATTTTGCCCTTATTTCCAGATACCAGTTTCACGCAAGGGCGGTTCCAGATACCAGTTTAACGCAAGTGCTCTGCCCAATTGCTTATCTTTGAGCAAAGAAACTTGGAAAGAAACTTACATGTACGTTTCCTCTTCCCTTTGAATAGTGCTTTTTAACCGTAAACTAAGAAGCATTGAGCCCATTCACGCAGCTTGTTCTCAAACCTTGTTTTATGAAATTTCCCAGATTTCTCAAGTTTTTTCCCCAGATCATTGTAAATGGTGATTCCTTTTCTTTTTTAAAGTGAATTTTGCTTTTTTCTTTATAAAGAGTAGGTAACATGAGTCCCTCTTGCCCTTTGCTATTAAAATCTGACATCAGGAGCAGTTGTTGCTATGTCTGATTTTCATGCATGGATTTTTCTTTTCTGGGTTGAAGCCATATTGATTTCTGTGTTTATTATTTAATTGGGCAATATAAGTAAATTCACTGGCTCTCCTTCCTGTTTAGCAGACATCTAACTGTGATATTTTATATTCCTTGCACTTCTGGAATGCCAATCCAAAAGTAGAAGTTGTGGAGGAAAGAGGGTACTTGGAGGATACTTTGAAGATACTCTGAGATTTGTTTTTCTTAGAAACAAACCCAACTCGTCAGGACCAGATGTATTCATTATACTTTTCTGAAAAATTGCTTCTAGTTGCTATCATTGTCATTCATGAATTAGTATTCTGCCCTAGTTCCTAAAGGTAGTTTTACATGCTAACTTTTGTTTTGCCTTTCTAGCTGCTAAGATAGATAATGGTTATTACAAACTGCACGTTTTTAAATGGTCTCCAGTGTGGACTGCTCAGCCAGTGATGGAATGAGTACACTGAGGAAGAATGTGTTATTTGGAATCCAGAGCCACTCAACAAGGATAACTGCCCGATATATGGTCAGAATGCTTCAACTCTTACGGTGTACCGATGGCTTCCTCTTCCATTCCCCTGAAAAGCGAGTTTTGTCAGCCTGAATTCCCCTAATCTAGCTACTCTCATTTCCATTCCCGAACAGAGACCTAGTTCTGTCAGTTTGGGCTGCCAAAGGGAATTGGAGTGTCAGTGTGTGAGTATAGCAAACCTATTTAATGATTTACAGGAAGCAAATAAAAGTAGTTTTGTTTGCTAACTGTTTGAACTGTAGAAAGTTTGATTTTCAGTTTATGATTTTGCAAAGCGTTAAGAAATTTCTTAGTTGTTAATTCTACATGAATTACTCAATATTTTTTCTCAGTTAATTTCAGTGCAATTTCCTATAAGAAAGCAATTGAATAAGTCTTAACTTAAAACTTGTACTAACAATTAATCAGATAAGATGCACTTTGTTTTTCTGACTTAAGTGATATGTAAGTAAAATACCCTTTTCAAATTTGGCAAGTTAGAAAATCAAAACAATTTGCCAGTATTTTTCATTCCTTTTCTTAGAATTATTTTTTCTTTACACATTTATAGTGCAAAGTAAATCAAGGGTGCAGACTCATACTAAATTGATCAACTTGTGTTTTGGTCTTCATGGGAATTACATCTTTTTCACTCAACATTTATTAAAGGAACAAACAAAATTTAGGCTATACCAGACTAATACCTTTTGTTTGACTAAGCTGAATTTCAAAGAGGAACAGAATATGAAATTCATTTTCACATACATTAAGGTATGACTCATCCCTATTAAAGTTGTGCAACTCAAAGCTACACCCATATCACTTAATTTTATGTCCTTCCCTGTTTACTGTGTCTAACCTTCAAGATTTCGTGACTGATGCTGAAATGGAAGCCAACCAGTGCAGAAATTTGGGGGAAAATGAATCTGAAGAATGCAAAGGGAAGTAGGAATTCATTTCTAGCATTCCCAAACCTGCTCTGTTACGTCAGCTCCACTGCAGTGAGAGGAAAAGAACTGAGTTCATGGAAATTGCCAGCTAAGCCTTACATCTGTCTTTAATGTTTTTAGGAAATATATTGAAAAGGTAAGTGAGATGTCTGTTTTGAAGAAAGACTTTATTAGGTATTTTTAAATCAGTTATTTTGTATTAGTGAAAATGGACAGCTTTAATCTGAGCTTCAAAAAGTCTTGCCCCCATTTGGTGTGCTTCTCAGTAATAGTGGAGAAGGTGGAGTTGTTCCAGCCAGCATGGAATTTTCCCTCTACTTCTCAGCAGTTAATCTGGGACTTGCATTGAAGTGTACAAAGTGCCAATTTTGTTGTTTTGTGCTCAAATCCTCTCTTTAAAAATTATTATTAGTTTTAGTTTTATCCCTTATATATAGAAAAACTTTTAAGTGCTTCAGAGTTCCTACCAGAACTATATTTGCATTGTATATAGTCAAATAAGAGTAAAATTATGGGGTTTTATAGGTCTCTATTAACATATATTGGTTATATAGATAATTTTTAAATTACTAGGATTAAATTGTTCCATATTTATTACACTCCTGTATAATAGGCATATGCCAGACTCTTGAGTGAAAAAATGAACTAGCATGCAGTTCATGTCCTCAAGAAAGTCAGTTTTGTAACTTTTTTTTTTCTCCCTTAACGGAGGCACTGGAGATTGAACCCAGGACCTCATGCATGCCAAGCACTTGCTGTACTTCTGAGCTATACCCCTTTCCCCCAAGAAATTCATTTTTATTGATATGGATAGAATTCTAGTTTAGGGAATCAAAATCTAATAAAATGAAGCTAATTCCATTTCCCCAGCAACAGTCCACTGTAGCTAGCATGTTAATCTGAATATAACAAATTGTATTTGAAAGATCCTTTGCTTGCATGTGTGTGAAAGAGACATTTACTAAATACGTCTGTGTTCCAGGTACTGTTCTAAGCTCTTTATATATATATATATATAATATTTGTATTTTTAATCCTCATAACTATTCTATGAGATAGGTGCTATTATTAAAACCAATTTTCTAAGTCATTAAGACAAAGAACTGAACTTGCCCAAGTTTGTACAACGATAATCTAGGACCAATATTTGGACCCAGGCAGGCTGATTGCAAAGCCTGTACTCTCAGTTTGGGTGTGAAATTTTATGCAGTACCTGGCTATGAATACCCAGAAGACATTCCAAATTCTTAATGAAATTTGCCTAGTTTTTAAAAAGTAAAGTTTAAATAGCATAGAAAGTTTATAGATGACAGTTGCCAAACTTTTTAGAGAACCAAAAAATTTCTTTCTCCGACTCTTGCGTCTAGTACAGTCATTTTGCATGATGCCTTCCCTCCTTCCCCCCATCTCCCCATCCCCCTGAGCAGAGTGCTTGCACACATCTTTTAAAAAGTGCTGAAACTGGGCCTACCATGGTTATATTTTATCTTTAGCACCTACTGGCCCTCATGTCCACCCCTCTTTTTTTTTTAGAATGGGGACATTTTCTTTAGCTGTTAAGTCATGAGAAAATATGACTACTGAGACTTTTCCTAGGATTCTTTAAAAAGTAGGTTAGGTTCTGTGCAAAATAAAACTGCTGTGAGAACTCCAGGTAGGTAATTTACTTCCTATTGTATGTATAGTGTATTTGAAGACTCTGCACCTCTAGCCCCTACTGTTTTATATTTCTGTAAATTTGATTTGACCTTTAATAAACTATTTTCTGAAGTGAGTGGGTTTGTTGGTCTCATTTCCCATTTGGATTTGTATCTTTGGTTACTTTATGTTACTGCCACCCCTTTCAAAACTGGTGGTTTAAAGTAAGAACACCTACTATATACCTAGTACTGTTGAGGTTTTAAAATAACACACATATGCCAAGGCTTTGCCCTTAGCTCAGTGCAGGTGTCACCCCATACTAAAACTTTGCACATTTTTAAAGGAAAAATCAGACGTTAAAAAAATCACTGTGCATACTGGTTGATTGTATATCTCAAGCAATTGTGGAAAGAGAAATCTGTCCTGGTGAAGTCAAATCAACTATCTCATAATAGTTAATGAAATTGACTGGAGAAATAATTTTTACTGATTTTCTTCTAGATTAGTGTGTCTCAAACTTTAATGCATATGTGAATCACCTGGGGATCTTGTTAAAATGCAGATTTTGATTCAAGAGATACAGGGTCAGCAGGAGAGTCTGCATTTCTTTTATTTTTTTAAAAAACAGTTTTATTGAAATACAATTCATATAGAATTCTCTAATTAAAAGTATACAATTCAATGTGGGTTTTTTAGCATGCAGAATTGTGCAACTATCACTGTCTTGATTTCATTCAGGACATTTTTCATCATGCCAATAAAGAAACCCAATGTCCATTAGCAGTTATCCTCATTCATCACCATCACCACCGGCCTGCTGGTGTCTCTGGCAACCACTCATCTACTTTCTGTCTCCACAGACAAACCTGTTTTGGACATTTCATATAAGTGGAATGGTACATTTTGTGGATTTCTGTAACTGGCTTCTTTCACTTAGTATTTTTCAGGATTCATCCGTGTTGTAACATGTAACAGGTACTTCATTTCTCTTTATGGCCAAATAATATTCTATTACATGGGCATGCCACATTTTGTTTATGTACTCATCAGTTGATGGACATGTGGGTTGTTTATACCTTTTGGCTATCTTGAATAGTGCTGCTGTGAACATTTGTGTAAGAGATTTTGTGGACATGTGTTTGTTTCTGTTAGGAATATAACGAAGTAGAATTGTTGGGTCATATGGTAACTTTTTAAAAAAATTACAAGAACACTTAACATGAGATTTACCCTCTTAAATTTTCAAGTGCACAATACACTGTTGTTAACTGTTGGCACAATGTAGTACAGTAGATCTTAACAATAGGTTAACTTGAACATTTTTGAGGAATTGCTAACCTGTTTCTAAAGCATCTGTACCATTCAAGAGTCTGCATTTCTGATAAGCTCCCAGGTGATGATGACTAGCAGGCTTTCAATTACATTTGGGCAGCTACAGAGTAAACAGGAACGTGAACTTGAACTTAATCCGACTGGCAGTGTCTGACCAGCAGCGAAGGTGTGTTAGCTTTCACGAGGCCTTGGTGCCTCATTTCTTCTTAACATTAGTCTTATTGCACCTGGGCTTATTCATCTAACCCTTGAATTCTTCATGTAAATTGATATATCTGATATCTAAAGGGGATGAGAATATTCATTTATAGTTGAAAGAGGCAGCTCCAAGTTGAGAATGCCTGTATAATTGGCAGAATGTTAATAAAGAACTTTGATAGCGTTCTACAGATGTGCTGGGTGGCTCTTCAATATGCTGACGACAACATTCAGGGGAAAAGTGATGAGTGAATGAATACCAGCCTGAGAGGATCTGTACATTTTCTTCCAGTTGAGTTAGACATTTTGATCCTTTCTAGATGCCTTCAGGGAATGAAGGGTATAGTGGTGGAGATACACACAAAAATGATTTAATACATTATAGTGAACATTAAAACTCAGTTCTTTCATCCACTCAACTAAGAGTTGACTTCTTATAGGAGATTCAGGTTCTGGGCTTTGGCTCACAATTTGATAGGGAAGGCAAGGTAGGCAAAAAAGTACAATGACAGCGTGAGAGAAGTATAGCTCAAAGGTCTGTGAGTGAGGTTTCCAGTGGAGTAGATTATTTCCATTTTGTGTGAGGTGGGATGACAGCTGTGGGTAGGAGGTGGTAAAAGTTAGAAAAGATTTCTTAGAGATGATTCTTGAAGTAAGCCAGCATTTTAGAAGCAGAAGTGTGTGAGAAGGGTGTCTTCTAAAATGGTGGAGCAGAAGGAACTAAAATATTGAGCTCCTAAATAGTAGTGTGTATACCACCTGTCCTTTACTGAACAACTACCATGTGCCCAAGTGCTCTGCTAAGCCTTGCGTATACAAAAAAGGAACAAAACAAGACCTGCTTTTATAATTAGCTGTCAGGTAAGAGATTTTAAGTGTAATACATGTGATCTGTACAAAAAAAGTAGCATGGTAGAGGTTTGAAAGTAATTTTAGGAAGGTGTAATTCTCTGGACTGGCCGTTAGTTCTGTTTTAGCTTGGCTCAGCGGTACCTGAAGTGAAAGGAGTAGGAAATAGGAACGTAAAGGTAAATTGGAGTGTTATTTGTTGCCTTTTGCTTTGGCAGAAATAGTCCAAAACCCAAGCATGTGACTAGTACTGAGGAGAGAGGAACAGCAGGAGTCTGAGCTTGGGGTTCTTTTCTTGGGTGCTTGTATGACTCACCTATGATCATCAATTGATGCCTTTAGTTGAGGTGCAGGGTACTTGATTTGGTCCTCAGTTTCTAAAAAATGAATTATCTGATATACTCTAGAGTTAGCTTCACACTCCATATTTGGAAACTGTCAACTGTCCTATGAAGATTGCTTTATGGAGTACACTTCAAAATAACTTTTTATGACATTGTCAACCTCTTGGCTGTTCACAACAAAGAGTCTTTGTTTTCCCCATTCCAGTAGATAAAATTGGAGGACAAAGTTTTTATGCATTTTATTAAACAGGATATTCCTTATGTATTATCTACTGTGGCAAAACAAATTACCTCCAAAACTTAGCAATTTATTTGTTTAGTGTTTTTTTTAAGAATGTAATTTAAGGTTTATTTTAGGGGAGAACTGTAGACATCACTGTTTATACTAAAACAAAAAAGACTAAAAAGGAATGAACTAGTGGCCCAAACTAAGGATGAGATATTGATAAAGGTAGTTTCATGCTCATAATGTTTACACTTTCTGTTCTCAGTATAAATTTTGTGGCCACTCAGTGGAGAACTGAGGCTGAGGTACCCTTAGTGATTGCATTCCTAGGGTTCCCCTCCAGTATGAATTCTCTTTGTCAGTGAAGACAAGGATCACTGAAATTTTTTTCCAAAATTAATACTCAAAGGTTTTGCATCCAGGGGGAGATTCTCATATATTTTCTAACATAAGAGACATCATTAAAGGCTCTCCCTTATTATTTACATTCACAAGTTTCTTTGCAGTGTGAGTTCTCAAGTTCTCTAAGGCGTGTGGGAAAATGGAAGACTTTCCAATACTGTTGACGTTCAGTAGGACTTACTCTCCAGGGTGAATTCTCATGTCTCTAAAAATTGAGAGAACATTCAAAGCTTTCCCATAGCCATTCCATTCGAAGTATCTCACCATCACTTGGTCAGCAGTGTGAATGCTTTTCTGTAGGGTTTTCCACATTTCTTATGTGAGTACCAAAATCTAGCAGTTCAAAACAAATATGATCTCATACAGTTAAACTGGGCCAAGAATCTGAAGGTGACTTAGCTCAGTGACCTGACTCAGGTCTCTCAGGAGGTTTTGGTCATCTGCAGACTTGACTGAGGTTGGAGGCCTTGTTTCCGGTGTGACTCACTCACATGCCTGGCAGTGCTGGTTGTTGGCAGGAAACCTCAGTTCCTAGCCAAGTAGCCCTCTTCACTGGACTGACTGACTGTTCTCATGACATGCAGCTAGCTCCCCACCCCCAAGGGAATAATGTAGCGAAAGCCTCTCTCATTCCCACCAATGTATTGGTCACACAGGTCACCCCCTTTCAGTGGGAGGGGACTACCTACCAGGAGGTGCAACTCCTTGAGGCCAAGTTGGGGGCTGACTGCCACGACTTCGGATGAATTTGAACTATTTGCTCTCTTGTTAAACCAAGTTTATAAAAGCTGGAGTTCACATGCAAAAGTTTGACATGCAAACTTAGAAATGCCTATTTATGATTGCTGGTACATTTTAGTTGTCTACAGTGATTTCTCCAGAAGTATTTTGACTTAAATATAAATAAATTGGTATGTGTATAACATTTTCTAAGATTTTTAGGCTACTTAATTTCTACACTGAGGTGAGTTCTAATATGTTTTAAGTGTATATAAGGTGCTCAGTAAATACTTGCTCAGCTGAACTGACACAGCGAAAATTCTCTTCTCCTTGAGCTTATTTGATAAGGTAAAGGCAGGAATTAGGGATTGATTTGGAGGCAGAGTAAGAGGAAGGGTGTGGTCACTACCTTTCTAGTTAGATTATCTGGTAGGTAGTAGCTATTTCCTGAGATAAGGAATGAAGGAGCTGGCCTGGGCTCAAGAAGGGTGACTAAGGAATTTGAAAACAGTTAGATTGATGTGTCTTTAGAGATGCCAGGAACTTGAATTTGGAAATCTATCCACCTACACATGGTCTGACACTCAAGTGAGAGGTCAAGGCTGTAGACAAAACCTCCAGGAGAATTGTGAAACAAGCAACGCTAAACCCAAGGCAAAGGAGCTCCAAGGAGGGGAATAGTCAACAGCACCAAATACAACAGAGTGTGAGAAAGATGATTGAGATGTACCCAAAGAAGTTGCCAGAATGATGCCGGTGGAATACCGGGGGGAATGGCGAATTGCTAGTGCTTTGAGGTATATGTGGGAGGTGAGAAAATGGGGTGTTGTAGACTATTCTTAAGCGTGCTGAAAAAGGAAGGAGGGAGGAAAAGAGATGGAGGGAATGGAGAGTGGAGGTCCCTCCACCTTTTTTTTTTTTTTTAATGTTGAAAGGGTCCATTGAAACAGCAAGTTTAAAAATATGAGAAGGGACAATGATTGTGAAGCCAAGGCCCCAGAGAAGATGAGAGTGAGTAGAATGAAAGGCCCTGATGAAGCAGTGGAACCTTGGACAAAAAGACAGTCTCATCCTCTGAGACTGGAGGCATGAATATGGAAGTTTGCAAGGTGAGAGGGGGAGATTTGAGAGACCACCTTATTAAAATTTGGTTTTTTTATATATTGAATTTTTCAGAAATAACAGTTTCGTTTTGTCTTAAAAGTCTACGAGAAGAGAAATGCAGTGTTGATGGTTGGTATCTGTGTCAGGAAGCCCTCTTACAGTTCAGCAGACTAAAGTTAATGTCTTCAGCTCTCCAGACTGACCAGCTGTCAGGCCCTGGGCATGCCCTTTAACCTCTTTGGACCTCAGAGTTTTCACCTCTGAAAGCAGTGCACTAGGTCCTTCTGCTTTGTGTTACTGTAACTAACCCATCTAAATCACATTTCCCAATGACTATGCTGTAGGCGTTCAGTTTGGCTCACTAATTTAACTACTTTTAAGTATGTTTCATTGACATCTTTAAATGACTGTAGCATCAGTATATTTAATATGCCATGTATGCATTTTATAAGGTATACTAATTTCAGTAAACATGAATCTCAGCTCTGCTGTGTGACTAGGCAAATTACTTAACCTGTCTGAACTTTTCGTGTCTCCTATGTAAAATGTGGAAGGACTAATACCTTATTTAATCTTCACAACAGATCTATTGTGTATGTAAGACACTTACCCATGTTGCTAGAAGTACTTCAAGTCTTCAATAAATGGCAGGTCCAGAATCCTGTATTCAACGTCTTTGTGGCCATATGTGTTCACTAGAAAATTCTCAGATTTTAGAAAGCTATTCTGGGTTATAGGTAAGATAACTTGTATGCTATCTCACAGTAAGGTCTGGGGCTGCATTCGTAGTTAATCATTAGTATTTCTGCAGGAAACATGATAAGTAACGATAATCAGCCTCATGTCAGTTCAGGTTTTGCCTCCAAATGAATCTTGTACCAAACTTAGAACCATTCGTTTGGTTTCCATAACTCTTTGTGTTTTGGCATTGCCAGTAAGGATTATGGACGTACACTATTTCATCAGCATGTGTTTTTTAAACCATACTTTGTGGCTGGCTCTGTATAGCACTAGGAGTATTACAAAGATTAAGCTCTTTGCTGTTTGGACATATCCAGAACCCGTCACGATGCAGATAGAGTGCAAAGAAGAGCATGGGTAACCCAACAGAAAACTGGGCCAAAGACTTGAATCATGAATCAGCACACCTGAAAGAGGATACTTTGGTAATCACATTCAAATAAGCGCTCAGCCTTAGTAGTAATCGGGAATGCCTGACAATAGCAGGTGTTGGTGAGGACAAGGAGCAATGAGAACTCATTTGCTGCTGGTTTTCTTTAGAGTAAATTAGAGTAAATGTAGTAAATTATATTAAACATAGTAAATTAGAACAACCACTTTGTAAAGCAGTTTGTCTTTACCTAGTCAATTTGAAGATCCATGCACATATATCCCATGATAGAGTATCACCGCTCCGTAAAGTTGTGCCCTAGAGAAACTCATGAGCACATGCTTCAGGACATATATATGTGAATGTGATAAACAACAGGGTCCCATGTATAGCACAGGGAACTGTATTCAATACCTAGTAATAACCCATAATGAAAAAGAATATATACATATGTGTATAACTGAATCACTGTGCTGTACACCAGAAACTAACACAACATTGTAAATCAACTATACTTCAACTGAAAAAAAAAATAGAATGGAAGAAACACAAGCCTTGCAGAGTTCTATTTCTTGCCTTGCATGGTGATTCCATGGGTCTTCACTTTATAATTATTCATGAATCTATGTTTAATGCACTTATTTGTATTGATGTTTCACAATCAAAAAGTTTTTTTTTAACTTAACGGCTTTGGAGCCAGATCTATATATATAAACTTTGTGATTTGAGCAAAATAATTAACATCATTGCAGTTTTGTTTCTGCCCTAACTCCCTGCTGTTATAGCTACTGCTATACTCAAGGGGTTTGAAGCAGAGTCCTCTCTGCTTGGGGAAGATCCCACAGATGGGTGTTACTAGAAAACATAAGATTTAAAATCCAATAACAACTCTATGAAGTAGAGTGGGCAGATGACATCTAAATAAAACAGACTCAAAGGGGGTGATTTCCCCAAATCACACACAATTAGCAAACAGCAGATATCAGAACCCAGGCCTTTTCATTTAAGGTATCACTCATGGGCATTCCTGTTTTAATCAGAAAACTGTAAGAATGGAGTATCTTCCAGACCCTGAGAAAGGAATTATTTATAAAGGTGGGATTTCCCGTGACACGACCAAGGTGACCACAATCATCTTAAATACATGCAGATGTGTATGGAGGGCAGTTTGGTCTCTGGGATTCTTCCCACCCTCACCCCCAAGCCCCCAGCTCTACTGAGATATAATTGACATTGTGTAAGTTTACGGTGTACAGGGTCTTGATTTGATACACTTACATATTACAAAATGATTACCACCACAGCATTAGATAACACCTCCATCCCATCACATAATTACCGTTTCGTGGGCCTTTTGATAATTAATGGGGAAGTCCTTGTGAGAAATTATGTTCAAAACTAATACTAGAAACACAAGGGATATAAAGAAGTAGAAATATAGTGACAAGTTCTGGCTCCAAGTGCTGTGCTCTTTCTAGTATTCCAGAGGTTCCTTATTTATGTTTGTTGAATAATTAAGAACAATGGAAACAATAAATGACAAGTAGATAATCTTCCTCTAAAGAAGAAAACAGGTAGTTAAGACATTAAGTTAGACTATTGCCTGCTCTGATCACTAGGTGGCAGTATTTTCACAGGTAATCAGTCTGTTGCTTTGTACCTCCCTGCATGCGTAGTGTTTATGAAACTGTCAGTAGCTCAGAAATTTTTCTTTAAATATCAAAGATTTTTTGTTTGGTTTTTACCTTGACTCTCACAGTTTTGAACTCCGTAAAAGAATGAGTATCAGCCTTGAAGAAGTTTTCCAATGATTTATTTCACTAGTCTGAGGACTTGAGTGATAAAAGACCTGATGTTCAAAAGCTGTCCAGCTTCAGCTTCTGTTTTGGGGGGATGTTGGACTTCCTGACTAAAAGACACTTGTTTAATTCTACCCTGCCCTTTATAGATGCTTATTTTATTTTGCATAAACATCTGTTAGGATAACAGTAGCCAAATTCAAAACATCAAGATTACTAGATTTTTTTTTAAAAAATTCCTTTCTTTCCTTTTGACACCAAGAGCTATTTCAATAATTTCAACCCAATTCAATTAAAATCTGCTTCAAGCAACTCTCGAGGACTGAAGTGGGAAAGGGAATCAGCTTAGGAAGGACACTGAAGATATTTTGTCTCTTTCCCTTTTTATCTCTTTCTCCTTTCCCCACCATTTTTTCCCCTCACAATTTCATTCTTCCGTGTTCTCATAATGTGGTATGCATTTATTCCAAAGTTTTATTATGAAATTTTCGAACTTGGGGAAAAGTTGGAAGAATTCACAGTGTCTACCCCTATACCAACCACCTGGATTCTACAATTATTTTACTATATGCTTGGTTTTTAGTTCAGGTCTATTCATCCTTCCACCAATCAATTCATCTTATTTCTGTGATCCATTTCAAAGAAAGTTGCAGACATCAGTACACAACCTCCCAAATAATTCTGCATGTGATAGGCCTTTCCGTTTATCTACCAACATTAATCTTTTGTGTTTGCAATATCTTTTCTATGAAAAATACTGTATACTGTTAATGAGGTTTAGTAGAAGTATCTTTCACTTGATGGAGCTTAGGGTCTTAATTTCTTACCTTGGTCCTGCCAAGTATCATAATGCTTCTTGCAATATGAGGACACTTTGTTGGCAGACATCTCTCCTTGAGGCCCATTGCGAATGGTCAAGGATTGGTTGATCATTCAGTGACCATGTTAGGTTCATCGTCTTTCACTGGACAAAGTCCTTACTAGCCATCCCCACCCTCCACATTCCATGACATGGCTTCTCCCACTTGCTGTGTTTTCTGGGAGAAGCTCTTGCTCCTTCCCACGTGGATTAGGGAACAATGTCAGTTTCCAGAGCAAATTGGGTTGCTATGGGAACCTAAAGTTATTTGGAGTTGCAAAATGGTAGCGAGTAATCAGTGACACAACCTGAAATACTCCATAATTGTCCCTGGAGAATAATAAGGTAAAATGTTTTATTCTTAGATGAGGGAACTTCAGGGACACAGTAATGAGCTGCTGAGTGAGAAAGTCGAGGGTTGGGAGAAGGTGGCTTCAGGTGGCTAGGAGAGACTCCTAGTTTTCCTTGGTGTGTGTCCTTTAGGTAAGTCATTTATTCTTTCTGCGCTGCAGTTTTCTCTTCTGGAAAATGGAATGTCAGTCTAGCGCTAACAGGGACCTTGGAGATAATCTGAAGTTGTATGACTCTCTGAAACAGATGATGCCTGCAGATTTGGGGGAAAACCCTATACATGAGAAACCAACAGTCTGTACACACAGTCCTGGACTTTCCTGTGTCTTTCTTGAACGTGGCTCACACATTCACACGTTATACTTTGACAGTACTTAACATTTTAATCTATATGCAGCACTCAGGATAGCCTGTGACTAGTGCCATTACAGTACAGTATAATCATTAACCTGCAGTCAAAAAGAAAAAAAAGTGGTGCTTGCATTTGAGAAGAAATAATGCATTTTTAGAAGATATTTTTGTTCCAGTATAGTTGAAACAAAAGTGTTTATGAACTTACAGATAGAGTAGGAGATGAAATCAGAAAGGTAAGAAGAATCAGATCTATAGGACCTTCAAGGCTGCTGCAACGATTTATGCTGTTTCTTGAAACTAAGCAACTTCTGCCTCAGGACCTTCACACTGGCTGTTCCTTCCCAGAGAGCTCTTTCCACAGATATCTGCAAAGGTCATTCCCTTACCTCTTTGAAGCCTGTGCTTCTCTACAACAAGGCCTTTCCTGACTTCCATATTTAAACTGGCAGCCTGGCCTGACCTCCCCTGCCTTTGCACTTCTCATCCCCTCACCCTGCTCTACTCTTTCTACAGCACTTATCACCATTTAACCTATAACATATCATTTACTTATTAATTAGGAATATTGCTTCTTGTCTGTGTCCCTCTGCTAGACTATAAGCTCATTGAAGGCAAGGGTCTTGGTCTCGTTGGCCCACCAAACACCTAGAACATTTCTAACACATAGAAGGACCCGCACATATATATGGTAGAATGCCTTAAGGGGGTAAGTTTTGACCATATGGAAAATTAAAATTTTTTTCTCGATGAGTAAATGGTTATTGAAGATTTAGGATCTTGAAGAACCTCTGAATTATTTCATAGAGGTTCAGTTAGAGATATTTACAAAGCCAAGAAAGTGGACTTATATTTTAGGAATATTTTTAGCACTGTGCAGTGAAATAAAAGGTTTCTGGCCATTTTTGTTATAATTTATCTTTGTATAATTTCAAACTTCAGAAAAGTTGCGAGAATACTACAAGGAACTCCCTATAACCTCTACCCAGATTCACCCACTGTTTACATTTTGCCTCATTTGCTTCATCTTTCCCGCTCTCTGAATGTATGTGTGTGTTTCTGAAACGAGAGTAAACTGAAGACATTGTACCCCTATGACCATAATTATTTCATGTGTATCTTTTAAGAGCAGATATTCTCTTGCAGAACCACAGTACACTATTGAAATCAGGAAACTGAACACTGATAGAATACTGTTATTTAATCCACAGCCCATTTTCAAATTTCATCAGTTGTCCCAATAATAATCTTTACCGGTATTTTTTTCCCAATTGTGGATCTAAGCCATTATCACGTGTTGCATTTAGTTATTAGTCTGAAATTGTTCTTCAACCTTTCCTTGTGGTATTTCTGAAGAGGACAACCCAGTTAGTTTGTAGTTTGTTCCTTCGTTTGAGATTTAATGTTTCCTTATCACTGGGTTCAGATCGTGTGTGCATATTTAGACCAGAAGTGGTCTCATGTCCTCAGCGCATCCTGTCAGGAGACACGTTTGTTGATTTGTGCCAATGTATCAAGGATGTCAGGTTTAATCATTTGGTTAAGATGGTGTCTGCCAGATCTCTCCATTGTAAAGTTACTTCTTTTCCCTTTGAAATTAATAAGTAATTCAAGGGGCTATTCTTTGAGACTATGTTCCTCACTGAGCTTTTACCCACTAGTTTTATTTTTTATTATTTAAAAAAATTTTTTCCCCATTAGTTTTAGCATCATTCCTCCTATATTTATTAGTTATCAGTTTACTGTAAAGAAGAACTTTTCCTTCTCTACTCATTTATCAGTATGGACCCACAGATTCTTATTCTATGGTTTATAATCCATTACTATCACTCATTATTTTACTGCTCAAATTGTCCCACATTTCTGGCCAAACATTTGCCTTGAAAACAATTTTATATGAACCATATAATCGCCAAGTAGGATTTTTAAAGAGGAAACAGGTCCAAATTGAAACAGTAGAATTTAGGTTACTGGAAGGTAGAAATAATTAGGTAAGAAAAGTCACTTTGGGTAATATACAGTGACAAAAACACCCTATACACTGAAGTGTGTTTAAAAATTAAAAAAATTTTTAAAGCAAGAAAAATAGCACAGGCACTCAGCAGTGATCCAGAGCAGTTTCAGTCCAGAGGGTGAGGATGAGTGTATCCTTGATAGAAGGAAGAAAGAGAAAAATGCTGCTTGAACTACTGAGCTGTTTCTGCCCTACAGCTGGTGGGGCGGGGGAGCCCGTGGAGGTAATAGGAGGAGTGATGGCTGATCATAACATCAGAATGTCAGTGCTGGGAAGAATCTCAAAAACCCATTCAGTTTAGCTGTCCTTAACCTCTTTGAGGACACAGCCAACCTCTTTGAGGATCTGGTGAAAGCTATGAACCATTTCTCTTCAGAATGCATATACAATATTTGGTACAAATGTGGAGGGTTCAGAAATTTGTCCATGGATGCTAGGTCTACTCATTACCTTCATTTTCCCATAAGCTTGCAATTTAAAGAAGAGTGTGATTTTCACACTCTTAAGACAAACAGAAGTATGATCTTCAGTTTCACTATGAGGTCATCTCACATATTTTGTTTTATTTACTCTGAAGCTTTTCTAAAGGTTCAACAATCAGCTCTCAGCCAGTTTATGTCTTCAACAAAGAAGAACCATCTCAAAGTCTCCCTTTCGCCACCAAGTGAAAAAGAACTGCACTAGTTACTTCAAACTGTTGACATGTTAAAGAACAGCCTTTAGTCACAGGCTTCTGGTGTCATTGCTTAGGCAACTTTCAGACTATAACAGTGAGCCAGGTCAGGATTTCCTGAACTTTTTTTAGACGAGAAGTGGGTGGCTTCACGAAACTGCACCCAAGATTTAGATTACAAAGGACTGAATTAATTGATGAGAGATGATTATAGTTTGAAATACTATTATTGATGTTCTATTTTCTGTATATAAGGAAGCATTTTCTTTCTTCATAAGATGTGTGTAACGCATGACAATTTAGTAGACTCTGCTTTGCAAGCTGAAATGAAACTTCAAAAAATGATATCTTATCCTTATTGGCCCTTCTCCTCCTCCCCTCCCACAGAAACTCTGATGAGTCCATACTTTTCATGGCAGTATAGTTATTTACATGGGTTTGTTAAGAATATACCCTCCTTTTAACCATTCTATAATTCGTAACATTGGTTTTGCAAGCAAGGCCTTGCCTTGTCATATTTGAAAATGATGCTAATTTAATTACCACTTTTGGTATGACTGACACATTTAAGGAAGTCGAACCAATGGTTTCACAGCCATCCCAGGAAAACAGACCTGGCACCCAGCTTACAGAGTTCCCAGCCTTACAGGTGAGTAGGAAGGTCACTTCCTGGCAGGTCCCCAAATCTTAGATATTTGGAGGACTCATGAAAGAGGAGTTGACCTAAATGTAAAATTCAACCTGAGATTTCCTTATGAAAACTTGCAAAAACTGTGTAAGGTCTATGTGGTAAATTAACATTCTCACTGCACCTATGTACCTAAACAGCCAAACCTAATGAGCTCAGTCTTATCCCGTGAGCAAGAATAACCTTTCTTTGAGATTATTTTTTGATAAGAGTGGGTATATACGTTTCCTATAGCTGCTGTAACAAATTATCACAAACTTGGTAGCTTAAAACGATATAAATGTATTATCCTACAGTCCAGGACCACTGAACACTCGATAAATGGTGACTATTATGAAGGGGGCAATGTTTTCTCTTTCTATGGGTGGAAATCAAATGTGGTGACCACTTGAGTTGGGGGAAGGACCACCAACTTCCTGAAGGTGAGAGACCAAGATGACCTTGAGGGGCTAAATCTTTTGGCTAGAACATCACCAGGGAAAATGTCTGGTTTTGAAAACGACAATGGGGTATTCAAGCTAATAATCTGGGCTCCACCACAGAGAATTACAGAGAACAGAGGACCCAGAGCTACCTTGACGGGCGTCTTACTAGGAGGGGCCCCTCTTTTTATGGATTCCCTGGGTGGTGTTCTCTGTATTTAAATAAATGCAACAGTAGGGCCTTCACAGATATTGGCATTAATTCTATTTCTGACACTGGATGGAAGGTTCAGGGGTTTCATTATGATTCTTTAAACGGTAGGATACATTATATACACTTTTGTGCATATGGTGTTTTGCACTTTTTTTAAAGCTTGAGAAAGGAATATATGCAGCATGGCTCCCCCTGGCCTCTGCCCCTGGTTCACTGTAATCTCCTGGGCCTCAGTTTCCAGGTATGTAAAATGGGCTTCTCTGGGTTTTAACAGTGTATATAAGTCTATGAAAGTCTTTGCCAAACCCGAAAAGAACATTAAGAACTTAAGTCTGACAGCCTATCTGAATGCCTCCCCACTCAGCAGCAAGATGTATTTCTGTCTTGACATCTAAAAAGGAAGCTTAATTGCTGATAAGTGGCTGACAACTGGTAAATGCATTTGGGGTGGGTTAGGAGAACTAAGTCTGTAATGGGCATCAGATGCCGCTCTAGACAGTTGGGCTTTCAGGGAGCGAAGCAGGGGGCCTACAGGCGGTGGAGAGAATGTCACCCTGTTCAGGGAACCCATGGGGCAGCCCCGTCCTCCACAGTCTTTCAGGGAGAAGTGACAGCAGAGACAACTTGTGCCACTTATAGGACCCTTGCTGTGCCCTGGTATTGCACTAATTGCTCTGTGCTTGATCTCATTGTACTGCTCCTGACAACCCAATGGTCATATCTAATGACAAATATCATTTATTAAGAACTTAATTGAGGGAGGGTTTAGCTCAGTGGTAGAGTGCTTGCTTAGCATGCACAAGGCCCTGGGTGCAATCCCCAGTGCCTCCATTTAAATAAATAAATAAATAAACCTAATTACCTCCCCGTACCAAAAAAAAAAAAAAAAAAAGTTGTGCCAGGCTCAATAACTAAGCATTTGATGTAAAATATCTCATTTAGTCCCCAAACCTCTATGAGATAGATACTATTAGTAACCCCAAGTTACAGACGGAGAAACTGAGGCACAGTTGCTCAAGTCAAACTAATGTATGGTGGAGTCTGGCTCCAGAGAGCATGCTCTAAACTTCTAAACTCTCCTGTCTTTCAGGATCGTTCTGAAAGAGGTGCTATTCTTATTTCCATATTATGGATGATGAAACTGAGGCTCAAATCTCAGCTTATATATCTCTTCCAGAAAGCCTTTCCTAACAGCCCCTCCTCTGCACCCCTGAAACGGCTTGTTTCTTTGTCTCTCATCCACACAGACTTGCCAGACTGTAGGCCCTGCAAGGACAACCACCATGATAACCAAGAGCCCACAGCCTGACTGCCTGGTGTCAGATCTAGGCTCTGCCATTTACTATCTGTGTGGCCTTAAGCAAGTTACTTACACCTCCTGTGCCTCAGTTTCCTCATTTGTACTTCTTTTTTTTTTAATGGAGGGACTGGGTATAAAACCCATGACCTTGTGCACGCTGAACATGAGCTCTCCCCCTGAGCTCTCCCCTCCCCCTCCTCATTTGTAAAATGGGAATAATAACAGCGTCTATCATCTCTTGCGACTGTGATAACTCAGTGAGCTGTTACCTGTCAAGTGCTCAGAACAGCGCCCGACACAAGGTGGGCACACATTCCCTGCCGATTACTGTCATTATCAGTCTCTGTATGCTCGGGGTCTGGTGCACAGTGGGCACTCCTGGAAATTCGCTGAGTGGAACCAGGTGTTTTCCCAGTCCTCTCCAGTTCTCCCTATTTTCCAATATTGTGTCGATGACAGGCTGGTGCAGGAGAGGCCAAGGAGGAGCCACAGGGAAACGCACAGTGACTTGAGCGCGTCTAAGCTGAGAGCCTGGGGGGAGTTCAGCCGAGCAGTTCATCTGTGATCCAGTTCTTCCCAGGTGCGGTTCAGCCTCCTCTGTTTCTCTGTTTTATCTCAGCCACCCCTGTGGATGCTCTCTGAGGGTCCCTTTGTCAGAAAGCTGTCATGAGCTGAGCAGGTCATTGGCTGGCCAGCCTGGAAGAGGCCAGTTCCTCCATGTCCTCAGGCGGCCACAGTGCTGAGTAACACGGGAGGAGGAGGCTGGGCTGAGAAGGGCCTGCAGCTTTGCAGGGAGGCCATGAGTCAGCTGCAGGGGAGCAGTTCCCCACCTGCCTGCCTCTCCCCCACATTTGCCTACAGGCTGCAACCCTTTTTTTTTCTCTTGCCTTGATGGACCAGTCTTGGAAGTTACGACATCAGTGATTGAAGAATACATGACTTAGGTGGCCTGTAAGATTTACTTATTTGATATACTCTGCTTTCTCTCCAAAAATAGATTTGAAGAACCATGAGGTTGTTCAGAGCTTTAGCTAGCACTGGGCAAAGTTGAGTCTCTCTTCCTGCCCCCAGGACATGCACGTTCCTATCCCAGGTCCCCAAATTGTGGCCTTTCCCAGCTGCATGTCACACAAGCCCAGCTGAGGCTTGACTGGTCAATGACTTTTCTTGGGGGTGTTTGCATTTGAGAAGCAGGGGAAGCCCTACATCTTTCAGTTCCCAGGAGCCCAATGTTCTGGGAGACGCTCCCAGATAACCTTTAATACACTCAATCAACAAACATTCACTGGTGCCAGGGCTAGGGATACAGAGGAGAAAATGAGGATCCTGCCCACCAGGGCAGGGGAGACGTGCAAATTATCAATAAGGTCATTGCAGTATTGGAAATGGGAGCAAAGTACCACCAGAAGCCAATATTAGGAGTTGACATTTACTACACTTTTACTACGGTCAGGAGCTCTGCTACCTGCTTTCATTACACATTTTCATATTGGAACTTCATGACGATCCCGTGAGAACCCCATTTTACAGATGAGCAAATCGAGGCTCAGGGAGGTAAAGCAATCTGCAAGGCCCCACAGCTCATAAGTGCCTCAGCCAGATCTGTCAGATTGAAATCTGCCTGAGAAGTCAGGGAGGCTTCACAGAGGAGGAGGCAGATTTTAAATTGAAACTTGGAGGGTGATTAGGGGCCAAGCAGGTGGAAAAGTTGAGGGGGATGGGAGAGGAACACAGCATTACAGTTGGTAGGAACCAACTAAAGCTCAGCAATGTTAAGGAATAGGCTTGGTGAGTGCTTCCTTTTCCTCCC
This sequence comes from Camelus ferus, assembly GCF_009834535.1. NCBI lineage: Eukaryota > Metazoa > Chordata > Mammalia > Artiodactyla > Camelidae > Camelus > Camelus ferus. The sequence goes on along the minus strand of NC_045708.1, from coordinate 16,057,048 downwards.
TTCCCACCCCCATGCCCCAGGGCTACCCACCCCGGTACAGAATCTGCCCAGGATATCCACACGGACCTGGAAGCCTGTGTCTTCTGAGAAGTGATGTTTTCTTCCTTGCCTCTCTGGCTGGAAGCATTTTTGGGAGGCAGAGTGACAGGAGCACATGCTCTGAGATTAAACCCACCTAGATTCAAATCCCAGTTTGGTAACTTCCTCGCTGTTTGAGCAAATAGCTTTCTCTCCCTGAGCCTCAGTTTCCCCACCTGTAATAGGTGGCTAACACCATCTCCTAAGCTTGTTCTAATAATGATTAAATGAGAGGATGTGGCCAAATCTGCTGGCCCTGGGCCTGGCACAGTAAATGGATGTGCAGGTACATGTTTGACTGCTTCAATTCCAGCTAGTTAATTTGGGGGGCCAAAACATTTTTCATGGCAGCAGATGCCCAGTGGCTCTAATGACAATCTGCGGGCAAAAATCTCTGCAAGATGCAAAGAGGATTAAATTAAGTGAAGCAATTCATGTGTGCAGAGTGCTTTGTCCACAGTCTAGCACATAGCCAGTAGGGCTCCAGAAATGAGATCTCTCTCTGATATTTATAATTTAACAAGCTTTCTTATGCAGACTTAAAATGGCTTTAGCACAGTGTAAATAACCATGATTTACAGAGGATTTTTTCAGGAATTCATCTCAACCTCTCTGTCAAGAGACTCCTGTCTTGTGCAACCACTTTATTTCTCTTTACAAACCTTGGTAGGTTCTGTCTGTGTACTTTTTGTTTTGTTCTTTTGTGGGGAGGTAATTAGGTTTATTTTTTAATGGAGGTGCTGGGGATTGAATCCAGGACCTCATGCACGCTAAGCACACACTCTACCACTGAGCTATACCCTGCCCCACCTCTGTCTGTGTACTTTAAAGAAAAGTTACTTTTTGGCCAGCTTGATTTTGTAACTAGAAAAGGGATATGATTACTTTAGAACCAGAGAGCCAGTGTGTGATGTTGCCATGGAAACAATTTAATGTAAACTTCATTTTACAGGACACCTGGCTAAGTAATTGGTCTGGAAGGGAAGAGGAGGGGAGAAGCTAGAAGCAATTTCCTCCAGAAAAAAAGAGAAAACGTAACTAGGGAAAGGCTGACAGATGAAGAGTAATCTTTTTCTGCTCAGGGAAAACACAGTTAAAAGGTTCGTGCTTCTGATATGGGCAGAGGCCACATGACACAGACTTTCTTACTTGTGTTTTCTTCTGTCTATGGATTGAGATACGGGGAGAAAAATAGGAGTAGAGAAAGAAGGGAAACCAGTAAAGTTAATCAGCACTCCTATCTAAAAGTATGTAGTCTTTACGGCTATGAGAACACTGCTGGCCTGTGAGAAAAGCCACTTTTAAGGGCTTTTGTTGTTAAGGTGTTTTCAAGCCCCACAAATATAGATGTATATTTAGATATACATCCCAGGAAGTTTTAGACGGTTAAGAGATGGAGAGTGAGTTAAAGATACTTTCTATTCTAGCCAGGGCCCCAAGTCAAAGTTAAGTTTAGCAGTAATAAATAATAGTTAAGGGGGTGGATGGCAGAGCTCAGAGGCAGAGCGCATGTGCTTGGCATGCATGAGGTTTTGAACAATCCTCAGTGCCTTCGTTAAGAGGAAAAAAAAATAGTTGAGAATTAGTGATAGCTGGCTACTTGTATTAAACTAATTCTTGTTCTAATTGCATATATTTTGATATATATTTTTTATATAGAACACTAACATTTTGCTAGTGTTTCACTGGTCTTTTTAAAAAGCAACGTTCCTCCATTCACTAACCACACCTTCTGCTAAGCGTTTGAGTCATCAGCCAGTTGACAAATATTTATTGAGTGTTTAATGTTTGCCAGGTCCTGAGCTAGGCCTCTGGGTACAGTCAGAGGTAATCAAAGTAAGCAGGGTCCCTTCCCTTATGGATTTTATAGATTAGGAAGGGAGGTAACATTTAAGAAAAATTATAGAGTTGCATTATAGTTGCAGTAAAAAGGACAAGTCCCGAGACGTGTAATTTTGTGCAAGCAGACTATGAGAAGTATGAGACTAAAATTAAGTATTAAAACATCACTCGTGCAGAACATGACTCCAGAACTCCAAAGCATGAACGCCAAGAGCTAGAATCCTACTCACTTTTATTTCACTTTTTTTTTAGTATCCATTATGCGGTATAAAATAGATGTGATCCTTGCCCTCCACAAGCTTGCACTCTAAGTGGGGAGGCAGATACATGGAAATGACCTATTGTAGGTCTGTTATTAGCTAACAGGCCTTTATCATGGGCTTGGCCTGAGGCTGAGCGCTGGTGTGTTATCTCATTTAAACTTCACAGCAGGGTCACTTCAGTACCATTATTATCCCTATTTTTCACGTGGGGAAACTGAGTCACAGGGTGGTGAAGCAACTTGCTCAAGATCACACAACTAGGCAGCTGTGAAGAGGGATCTGAACCCAGGCAGTGAATTTTCAGGGCTTAGCTGCCTGGCCACGGTCTGCTACCAGTCAGGTTGTGTGAGCAGCTGTTTGAACCTATTTTGGACTGAGGCTACTGGTCAGGAATTTGGAAATGCCATACAGTGGAAATGGTGGGGTTAGTCAGAATTCAGAACAGAAACCCCCAGGAATCAGAGGGGCTCCTAGGTAGAAAGAGAGCCCCTTCCATTCCCCACGATTGGAGATCAGCTAGCCCCACCTCCTCACTTTCCAGGTGCTCTGAGAATGCTGAAAAGCTAAGAGTGTTTAACAAGCCTAAAGAGCTGGAGATGGGGGAGGCAGGTATAACTCAGTGGTACAGCATGTGCCTCACATGCATGAGGTCCTGGGTTCAATCCCCAATACCTCCCTCAAAGTATAAATAAACCTAGTTACCTCCCTCCACCAAAAAAACCCTAAAAATATGGACTCAGGCAGCCACGGTACCTCCCTAGGCCTTGGTTTCTTCTTCCCAGTATTCCCACTGCTTCCACATTAATGTTCCCAAATTCCTGACCCATAATAGCTTAGGATGAGGAAATAGAGACAAGGTGTATGACCTTGAGTAAGGTCATGGCTAAGAAATGAGGAGCCTGGATGCAAACCCATTCCTCCATACCTGTCACCATCCTTCCCACGTTCAAAGGCCCAGCGCACCACGGAGCCAGCACCCCAGAACAGAGGACCGGTTTGCTCTTGGGTGGTTTCCCTAAATTAGTCCCACTGCACCCCACTTTCTCCCTACCCTTCCTGACCTCCCTGAGAGCAACAACCTGAGGGCAGAACGAGGCCCCGTCCCCTCACCACTGAGCACCTGTGGGATGGGTCTGTGATTGACGGCTGCAACTATGTCCCTGAAAAATAATTAAAACCAACCGGGCATTTGTAGCCTCAGCTGTTGGGGCGGCAAGTGCTACCTCGGTTATTTCTGAAAAAATGAATGACTGTGCTTGTCTAATCTCACTTGAGGTGTCAGGAGCAGGAGAAGGGGGGTCACTGCCTCTGCCTCATGAGGGACTTGGAGGGTTATTTTTAAAAATCGGGCCTCAGAGCCTTTTCTGAGACAGCCCCTCCTTCCCTGCTGGGCAGACAGTTCTGGCTGAACCGGCAAGTCCTGTTATCCCCCCGCCCACCGGAGACAACTCGAGACATGTTTTTCTCATCCTCAAGCCCACGCGTCTCTACCCAAAAGCACTTGTTCTTTGTCCCCGCCAGCCACACCCATGAGGTCACCCTGAGGGTCACCGTACAGTTAGAGCCAGAGACATTCTGTGACCCCACAGCATCCCCTCCCCCAGGCTGTACCCCACTGTGCCGTAGGCCAGTGGCTTCGACGTCACATCTACCATGTGCCAGGCTCACGAGCAGCATTATTTCCTCTCTCAACATCTTCAGGGAGAGGGGCTTTATCACCCTCACCCCCACTTTCCAGATGGGGACCCTGAGGCTTAGAGTCAGTCTGCCCAGAATCCCCTAGGTAGGACGTGGCAGAGGTGGTCTGGCAGACCGGGTCTGTTGGACCCTGGAGCTCTTCACCAGCAAACTAATCTAGGAGAGCCATCGGGTCACTGGAAACCAGGCTGGATGGAAATCTGGGACTAACGATTTGAGCAGAGTGTCTCAGGGGTGTCACTGGGGAACAAAGCCACCAACTGTCTCCTTCCAAAAATAATGAAAATGGAACTCTTAGGGGCCTGAGCAGCGCTCTAGGGACCATAACCTGGGCGGCTCGGGGCAGCTGAAGAGCCTCTGCCTGGCCAGCCTCCTTGAGGGCAGGGGCTGGCCCTGGGTCCCCGAGCCTCTGCTCCTCGCCCTGCTTGTGTCTCCCTGTTCTTTTCCTGAAACATGCCCCTCAAATCCCACTAACGCACTGGAGAGCCTGCATGTTTCTCTTGTGCTGGGCAAAGGAGGAGCCGGAGATCCAAGCCTGCTGGGTTAAAAACAGAAAACCTGAAATTTCTGAGGACAAGGAACCTACCAAAACAGGCACAGGAACCCAAGAGAAGTTCTTCCCACCACGTCTGAAACACCAGAGATTTGCTGAAAATCTTCTAGACCAGAGTCCTCAGCTCAAAATTAATTAAGCATCGTGACAAAAAACAAATCAAAGCAATAGCAATTTATTTTTTTCAGTTAGGAGAGTTACACATAGAAAACAAACTAAGGTTACCAAAGGGGAAAGGTGGAGAGGGTATATTAGGGGTTGGGGATTAACAGACACACATTACTGTGTATAAAATAGATAAACAACAAGGACCACAATATAGCACAGGGAACTATATTCAATTTCTGTAATAACATAATGGAAAAGAATCAGAAAAGAAAAACATACGTGTGTATGTATATATTTAAAAAAAGAGTTATGCATGGTCATGTATAAAGAAAAAATCTTTTTTTAATGCCTAAACAAATGTATGTGCACGTGTGTGTGTATAGTAGGGCTCTTTGTGTTTTTTTTGCTTTCTTTTTCTACAAAAAATCATTTTTTATATATTCTGGAACACTTTTTTCATTTAACAATATACTGTGGACATCATTTCAATATTTTTAGATCTGTGTATTCTCTTAATTAATCAAAAAATTGAAGAAGTTGGAGGGAGGGTGTAGCTCAGTGGTAGAGTGCATGCTTAGCATGCACAAGGTCCTGGGTTCAATCCCCAGTACCTCCATTAAAACAAACAAACAAAAACCCCCCAAATTACCTCCCCCAACAAAAAATTTTATTTTTAATTTAATAAGTAATACATGGGGGGAGGGTATAGCTCAGTGCCTACCTTATGCCTACCATGCATAAGGTCCTGGGTTCAATCCCCAGTACCACCATTTAAATAAATAAACCTAATTACGTCTCCCTTCCCCCCCAAAATAATACATTCGCATGGTTCAAAATTCCAAGGTACACAAGCATATTCAGAGATGAACTTCTCCGCACTCCTCCCCTCCAGGCACTGGGCTAACTCCTCAGAAGCCACCAGGGTTACCGTTCTTGTGTATCCTTCCCGACATACGTTAAGCCTGGATGAGCAAACGTATATATACATTGTCTCTCCAGTTTTACATAACAGTATGTTTTGTACTTATAATGTATTCTGCTCTGCACCTTGCCTTTTTTTACTTAATACCACGTCTAGAGGTCATTCGTATCCATACGCAACATTTCATTCTCTCTGGTAGTTAATAACACTCCATGGGCGTGGGGGCGGGGGTAGACTAATTCATTCAGCCCTGCGACTGATGGACCTTAGGTTGCTTCCTGTTTCTTGGTTTTTGCTCTTACAAAGAGTGCTTCGGTGAATCTCCTGTCCACCTGTCTGTATGGACACAAGCTTTTATTTCCACCAGATGGATTCCTAGAAGTGGAAATGCTGGATCAAAAAGTATGCATGCTTTACATTTTAATAGATAGTGCCAGATTATTTTCCCAAAGGTTGTAGCAAGTTTGTGGGCTCACAAATACTCCCCCACATTTTATTAGTTGTTCAGATTTTTGCCAATATGATGAGCAAAAAATCTCCTGGTTCAGAAAGTGCATTTCCCTGACGTCTCTGTGGGGATGAGCATCTTTTCAGAAGCATTTTGGCCATTTGCCGTCAATTTCTATGATTATGTCCTCAGCCTGTTTTTCTAGTGAGTTCTTTGCCTTCTTCCTATTTACTTCTTAGGACCATTTTTTTTTTTTTTGGTATTCACTTTTTGTTTTATGTGGAAATGTTTCTCCCTAATTTGTTATTTTGACATTGTGAGTAGTGTCATGTGCCATGGAGAAACGTTTATTTTTGTGTGTTGTGCAATGTGTCAAGTTTGATAATATTTTAAGGAAAAAGAAATTTATTTTTAATCTTAAAAGATAAACATTTTTAATTTAGATAGTGTAATGTCAATGTGAAGACGGACTTTGCTAGATTGCCAGCTGCTTTGCTATTCTAGGTATTGCAGAAGAGAAGATAGCAGAGGTCGGTTGGTTCCCTGCTTTGTTCCAGGTGCCCCCCCCACCTCCAGATGACGATGAGGATGATGACGAAAGCACCTCCTCTGTCAGGTGCTGCCCCTACGCTCTTCATTCTGCGGAGCCCTGCAGTATCTCATTCCAGCCTACAACAGCTTTCGGAGGTAGGGGTCTTTTTTCTTTTTCTTTTTTTTTTTTTTTTTGAAATATAATTCACAGATCATTAAATTCATCCTTTTAAAGTATACAATTCAGGGATTTTTGGGGGGGGGTATATTCACCAAGTTGGGTAATCATCACTATATCCAAATCCAGAACATTTTTATCACTCCTTCCTTCCCCCTCCCACCCCCCCCCCCAAAAAAAAAGACATGGTAGGTACTGTTTTCATCTCCTTTACGGATGAGGAAACAGATTCAGGGAGGTGATGTAGCTTGGCTGAGACCACACAGCTAGGTCTGGATTTGAACCTAAGCCCTGTTGCCTGGGAGGGCATCCTCCTGACTGAGATCCACTTTTCTAGACCAGAGATCAGCAAATTTTTTCTGTAAAGAGACAGATTGTAAATATCTTACTTAGACTTTGTGAGTCACTCACTGGGTAAGTATTCTTTTCATTGAATTTGGGGCAAACCAAGGATAACTCCATAAGAAGAAGACATTTCTAAATATCCAAATGTGGGTCAGGATTCCAGGGAGATAGTCATGCAAAGGGCTGGCAAGTAGCAACCATTTTCAAGGACATTTCTTAATTTTAAAGTGGTTCCCAGCTGGTGGTGCAGCATAAAGCACAGCAAGGACTAAATGAGCACCTGCAGAGTAGGTTTCAAAAAAAATAGAAGCTGCTACCATCATCCACAATCCCATCAGTTCCTGTATGAAATAAAAAGCCGGACACTACGTAGCATGTGCCCAAGTCGTCCTCTCTTTGCCAGAAAACCACCCTTGCCCTCAGCCCACCCCTAACGGTCCCCAGCACCCTGTTCTAAGTGATGAGTCTGGGGATTTCTCTTCCCTGATTCGGCTTTCCCCCAGCACTCCCTCAGGATAGCTCTCGAGGCAGCCTGGTACCGTCCTCATATATGGAGTCCTAGGTGGTCAGAGCTGAAATGTCCTCTGGACCTCGAGTTATAAATGAGGAAACTGAGTCCTAAGATGGTAAAGGGACTTATACAAGGTTGTGCAGTTTTTCTTCAGGAATACAGATTAAGTTGCTGTACTTCCTAGAAATTGTTTCTTCTCTTCTCTGCATCCTTCCTCCCTGAGAAAGAGCATGAGGGGGGGTCGATCCTAGCTAGGCATTTCAGGGAAGGGTAGGTGAATAATAATGAGAAATAATAAAAGGTCTAAGTGTCAAGCACTTAATCATGCCTGGTCTTATGTTAAGAGCTGAACACACATCTCCTCACTCCTCCTCAATTCAGCCTATGAAGCAGGTATTACTATCCCCATCTTACAGAAGAGAAAACCCCAGAGAGGGCTACATAACTTGTCCAAGGTCACATAGCTAGTAAGTGGCAGGGCCAGGGTTTGAATCCAGAGCTGAATGATCCAGCACATGAGCTCTTTCCCCAATGAGATTCCAAAGCCCCTTCTGCTTCTCACATTTACCCAGTTCCAACGACACTGTGACTTTACAGCCCTGCTGTGGCAGGGGGCCGGCACTGCCGGGTAGGGGGTCCCACTCCTGCAGTCTCTCCCGAGTGCAGCATGGTGCCCTCCACCCCGCAGCCCAGTGTCAAGAGCTGGCGCCAGGTGCAGCCCCTGCACGCTCCGACCGGAACCCAGGTTCAAGGGGAGCCCTGGAGCTGAGCTGACCTGCTGCCCACCCCATGGGCACTACTTTCCCTCCTCTAGATTACAGGGCTGCACGGGCCTGCTAATTGTGTTTGTATTTGGGTTGATTTGTATTTGTGCTCAGCGGGCACCCACACCCCCCACCACGAAAGCAGATGGGCATGTTGTGCCTTCGAAAGAAATATAATTAAAGCAATTTAGCATCTTCCTCAAAGGATGCTCTTCCTCCACCTGGGAGGAAATGTCTTCAGAGCTGAGTTAAAATGTTTGAGGTTTAAGTCTGTGGTGCCTGCGGCTGGTCCAGTCTGGTGGGGGTTGGTGGGGGAGGGGAAGGAAAAGGGAAGCATTTTTTTGTCCAGAGCCTTGGCAGGAGGTGAGGAGACATGGGGACTGGGGGAACTTGCTTTGTGACTTTAAGAAGATCTCTTTCCCTTTCTGATCCTCAATTACTTTTTTTTGTTTTAAAATAACATAAAAATAAAATAACAACCCAGAAACAGTTTTGAGAATAGCTGTACAGACTCAGAATCCCTGGAGATGCTTAACAAGTTTCACAAGTGATCCTGACTCAAGGCAGGCTGGGAAAACTTTGGTTTAGAAGTACAGTTGCCCCCATTATCCGTGGGGGATTGGTTCCAGGACCTCCTGTGAATACCAAAATCCGTGGATACTCAAGTTCCTTGCATTTGGCTCCCAATATCTCTGGATGTGGAACCTGCCGATATGGAGGGCTGACTGTATTCTTTGCTTTACTGAAAATGCCTTTATTTATTTATTGTTTTAATATTTGTAGAATTTTAGAGCCAGAAGAAACTTCTCCTATATAATGTGGAGCATGAAGTTTGCTAATACTAAGTAGCTTCCTCAAAAACCTCATCATTAATTTTTCCCTTCCTTTTATATATGTAGTTTTTAATCACATAAGTTACATGCTTGTAAAAAAATGTCAACAATATACTACAGATAAGACAGTACAAGGAGAAAGTCCCTGGCCCCATCCTCCTCCCTTCTCAGCTGACCACTGTTAGCAGCTTGGTGTGATTCCTTCCAGGTTACTTTCTAGCATTTACGTGCATTTTAATAGTTATACATATACACACATGTAGTTTTGGTACACAAATGGGATCACATCATACACTGTTCTGTAATTTGCTTTTTCCACTTAAGCTTTTTTCACCCAGAGAACTGATCATATCAATACACAGAGATCTGCCAAACTACTTTTAATTGCTTTATGATAGCTCGTGATGTAGATATAATATAATTTATTTAACTAAAAGGCATACAGAGGTATTTAGATCATCTTCATTTTTTTTTTCACAATGATAAAATACATCTGTGCGCATGTGGGCGTGTGTATTTTTAGGATGATACTTAGCAATGGAGATGTCAAACACACGCTCACTTAAACTTTTGATAGTCGATGCCAAATTATCTTCCAAAAAGACTGTCCTCATATGCACTTCTCCCAGCAGTGAATGAGGGTCCTGTTTCCCCACACTGCTGGCTATTACTGATCTTAAAATGTCTCCAGTCTGATGGGTGAAAATCAGCTCTAACTTTTCAAAATTGTCTTTCAAATGAATGTTTATTTCTACACGGGATTCATAGGGCTTTTTATGTTTTGAAGGGAACGCTTGAGAACTTTTTTAAAAGGATGCTTAGGAATATCCCAAATGTATCTGTCAATTAATTATCCATGCCAGAAAGTTCTTTTGAATTTCAGAAACTGTCAAACTGCCTTTTTTTGGAGCCACAAGAGCTGATCGTTCCACAATACCTGAGGGTTAAATTTAGAAACATCCTTTTTTTTTTTTCCAGGCCACTTTTTAGAATTAAATTCTGGCTTTCAGCATGGCTGGGTCCCAGTGGGCGTGGTACGATGGGGCTGTAAAGTAATGAGGCTGGTATGTGTGTGGGTTTACAGCATCAGCCCTATTCCTCTCTGCTCAATTCAACTTGGAGAAAGAACCTGATATCTACCAACTCCTCTCTGTAATGAGAATTAAACAGTCGTATACACAGCGGAAGAACCCTTCAGGAACAAGGCTGCTCATGAGCTGTAGGGATACGAGGGGGAGAGAGGCAGGGAAGCAACTCTGCGGAGCCAGCAGCGGGGGGGCAGGCACACTGCTGGCTACTCTTCCTAAATCTCCTTAATCTCGGTTCCAGAATAGCAATCCCTCACTCCATACTTTATACTTTGCATGATGCTCCCCTGTGAATTAGGATCTAATCTGTCCCCCTCTGTCCTGTAAGAGAGGAGGATATGAGTCCTATTTCATTGTTGGAGGAACAGACTCAGGCCAAATGGCGAGAGCCCCAGAGCCAGCTGCCTGCGTTGGAATCCTGGCTCCAACATTTACTAGCTGTGAGA